>NC_082669.1:68541905-68851905 GCF_025265405.1 Mesoplodon densirostris
CGCCTGCCAACACAGGGGATACAGGTTCAAGCCCTGGTCCAGCAAGATCCCACATGCCGCAGAGCAATTAAGCCCGTGCACCACAACTACTGAGCCTGCACTCTAGAGCCCGCGCTCTAGAGCCTGCGAGCCACAACTACTGAGCCCACGTGCTGCAACTACTGAAGCCTGTGCACCTAGAGCCCATGCTCCACAACAAGAGAAGCCACCGTAATGAGAAGCCCGTGTACCACAATGAAGAGTAGCCCCCACTTGGTGCAACTAGAGAAAGCCCATATGCAGCAACAAAGACCCAATGCAGCCAAAAATAAAAATTAAATTAAAAAAAAAGAAAGGAAAGCTGGCTAGTTTAAAAAAAAAAGAAGCAGAAATAACTACGGACAAAATAGAAAGCATTTTAAGTTTAAGAGAATATCATGAACAACTACAGGCAACAATTTGGAAGGCTTGAGCCAAGTGTACAAATTTCTAGAAATATATTAAATACCAAAGTTGGCACAAGAAGAAATAGAAAAATAAATAAATCATAACATCAAAGAAACAATCAAAGGCCTATACCCTGCTTTCACCAACAGAAAACCCCAGTCCCAGATGGCTTTAAATGAGAGTTCTATCCATTTTTAAATAAAAGTTTTTTTTAAAAAGAGGGGAAGTTGATTAACTTTTTTCTTGAGGCTAGTGTATTTGCAATTTCAAATCTAGATAAGAACAAGAAATGGAAATTGTAGGGACATTTCACTTAAAAACATGGATTAAAAAAGTCAAATTAGATATTAGCTAATGGAATACTTAGTGTATTTAAAAGATAATACACCACTTCAATGAGGATTTATCTCAGGAAAGTGGTACATAAAATGAACACTTAAGTCAGAAAAAATGAGTAGAAAACGAAGTCTAGAAGATAGTCTCCTTAACTTGAGAAAGTCTACATATTAAAGATATCCAGAAAACATCATGTGCAACAGAGAGATATAAACTTGATCCTTTTAATGTAGGGAATAAAACAAGGATATGCCCACTATCACTACTACTGTGTTGTTTAAAATAGTATTAGAGGTTTTGGCAATGCAATAAAATAAAAATATAAGTAAAAGAAGGAGAAGAAGAAAGAAAAGTTACAAAGATAGAAAGTAAAGGGGCAACATAAATATTGCTGTGAAGTATGTGATCATCTGCATAGGAAGCTTAATGGAATTTTCAAAATATGGTAACAAATAAGAGAGTTCAGCAAAATTGTCAGACACAAACTTAGGTATCAATGAATGTATCAATATCGTTCTTCTATACTTGAATTAATCAGAGTTCTTCAGAGAAATGAAACCAATAGGATGTGTGCATGTGTATGTGTGTCTATATCTGGGGATATACATGTCTCTCTCTCAATAGATAGATATATCCAAAGACATATATGATATATATATATAATATATAATATATATGATATGGAGAGAAACACAGACACGCAGACAGATAGACAGACATACACACAGTGACAGAGAGACAAAGTCAGAGAGACAGAGAAGGATTTGATATATTAAAGAAATGGCACCACAAACAGGAGTAAGGGGAAGTGAATTTACTGAAGATTGTTTAGTAGATGGTATTCAGAAAACTGGTTCACAATATACATAAAAAATAAGTTTTGGTCCACATACCATATATAATAGTGAACTCCAGAGGTATAAAAGACCTATATATAAAAGGTAAAGCTATAAAATGAATGGGAGAAAACATGATATTTTTTAAATCATTAGGTGGGGGGTACTTCTTAAATAAGAACGCCACATCACAAACCATAAGGCAAAAACGGGATTTGACAGCATCAAAATTAAAGACCTCTATTCAGTGAACTACTCTGTAGATTATGTTAACATATGTTAACATATGGGTGGCAGATAAAGAGAAAAATTTGCAACTTCAAAAACCAACAAGGGATTAATCTAGAAAATACAAGGGACTCTAATGAAACAACCAGGAAAAAAAAATTGAACACGATAGAAAATAGGCAAAGGTTATGACTATACAATTCAAAGTTAGAAGAAGATGGAAGGATGATAAGTATATGAAGAAATTCTCAACCCTGTTAGTGAAAGTGTGATAAGAGAAATGAAAGTTAAACAATATAGACACACTGCTTTATACCTATCTTGATGAAAATCAGATAACACCCAGAGTTAACAAGTGCTTGGGTGATGGGATCTCTCCTGAACCACTGGTGGGAATACAGACAATAAAGCACCCTTCTGGAGAGTGATGTGTCAGAACTAGGTGAAATTAGGAATGCATAAACCCTCTCAGGTAGGCAATGGGCTGACTGACCTGCGGAGATGAATAGGAACAGTGATACCATAAGGAAAAGAAAACAGAAAAGCAACTAGATCATTCAGTTCTGCTATGGCATAAAATTCCCTTTGTCATAATAAGGTGGGCCATTGATGTTAATGCTACCCACAACCACCCTACACTCCCACCTAAAGCAGCAAAGAAGACAGCCTAAGATTCTCAGTTATGGCATGACCTTCACTCTTTGAGGCTAGCTGAGATCTCTAAACTTTGGAGGTATCCCCTTGAGTTAAAAAGAGACCCCAGGGAGCTATGATCATTGAAAACACCATAGATCCTTGATCTTAAGTATGTTATTTACACAAAAACAAAGTAAAAATATAAGCTTAGCCATATCTAAATGATCATTCTCACCAATTCTTGACTCTGGATCAGCTTTTGTGACTTTGACTAGCTGACCTTGATCCTAAAATCTCACTGCTAGGTATGTAGCCCTGATAAACTCATAGATAGGGTTATGAAAAACTAGTCATGAAAGACATGAACAAGAATGCACATAATTTTTTTAAAATATAGCAAGGTGTACATGTCAATACCAAACTCCCAATCTATCTTCCCCCAACCATAAGTTCATTCTCTAAGTCTGTGAGTCTGTTTCTGTTTTGTAAATAAGTTCATTTGTATCTTCTTTTTAGATTAATATAAGCAATATCATGTGATATTTGTCTTTCTCTGCCTGACTTACTTCACTTAGTAGGATAATCTCCATGTCCATCCATTTTGCTGCAAGTGGCATTATTTCATTCTTTTTAGTGGCTGAGTAATATTCCATTGTATATATGTACCACATCTTCTTTATCCATTCCTCTGTCAGTGGACATTTAGGTTGCTTCCATGTCCTGGCCATTGTAAACAGTGCGGCAATGAACATTAGGGTGCCTGTATACTTTCGAACCAAGTTTTTCTCTGGATATATGCCCAGGAGTGGGATTGCTGGATCATATGGTAGCTCTATTTTCAGTTTTTTAAGGAACCTCCCTGTTCTCCACAGTGGCTGTACCAATTTACATTCCCACCAACAGTATAAGAGAATTCCCTTTTTTCCATACCCTCTCCAGCTTTTATTGTTTGTAAAGTTTTTTTAATGATGGCCATTCTGACTGCTGTGAGTTGATATCTCATTATAGTTTTGATTTGCAGTTCTCTAATAATTAGCGATGTTGAACATCTTTTCATGTGTCTCTTGACCATGTGTATGTTTTCTTTGGAGAAATGTCTATTTAGGTTTTCTGCCCATTTTTTTTATTGTTTTTGTTTTTATGGTATTGAGCCACATGAGCTGTTTGTAAATTTTGGACACTAATACTTTGTCAGTTGCATCACTGAAAATATTTTCTCCCATTCTGTGGGTTGTCTTTTCATTTTGTTTATGGCTTCCTTTGCTGTGCAAAAGCTTTTGAGTTTAATTAGGTCCCATTTGCTTATTTTTGTTTTCCATAAGAAAGCACATAATTTAATTGTAGGTGATTAGGTAGCATTGGAGCTCAGTTGAGGTTCTATCAATGGTGGAATGGATAAGTAAAATAAATTGATTGTGTTGTGTCTTATATGATGAGTAGGAACTATACAGGCAAAGAAGTAGGGGAAGTTTATGCCAAAAGGGGAAGCAGCATCTACATGGGTGTGATGTGTGGAAAAAAAACTTTTGGGTACTTCAAACAAGGTAGCTGATGTAACTCAGAAAAGAAATGTTCAGGCATAAACAGAGAGTGGTGGTGAAAGATAGAGAAGAAAGGATAAATTTGAGAGGAATTTAGGAAAAATTGACAGGGCTTGATGGTGATGAGGAAGAAAAGATAAGTCTTAAATAATTCCCATGTTTCTGGCTTGGACTCTGAGTGAATGGTTATATCATTTATTGAGATCAGAAATACAGAGGAAGACATCCTCAGAGGTGGAGTCAGGATGGCAGTGTGGGAAGACGTGGAGTTAGCATCTCCCCACAACTAGGGCTCATGCCCGCTCCTGGTGGGGGACTCTGATGCCCAAGGAGACAGGAGGAACCCCAAAGTGAACCAGCATCTTTTAGGATCTTGGTTCACGAGCCCGGGGATGGGCCAAAGCTCCTGTGGTGGGAGCTCCAAGTCTGAACCACTGGACTAACAGAGAACCTCAGACCCCAGGCAATATTCATCGGAGTGAGGTCTCACAGAGTTCCTCATCTCAGCACCAAGACCCAGCTCTACCCAAATGCCTACAAAACCCAGTGTTGGAACCTCAGGGCAAGCAACCAGTAAGACAGGAACACAATCCCACTCATTAAAAAAAAAAAAAAAGAAACAGCAAAAAAATATGTCACAGATGAAGGAGCAAAGTAAAAACCTACAAGACCAAATAAATGAAGAGGAAATAAGCAATCTGTCTGAAAAAGAATTCAGAGTAATGATAGTAAAGATGATCCAGAATCTTGGAAATAGAATGGAGGCACAGATTGAGAAAATACAAGAAATGTTTAACAAAGATCTAGAAGAACTAAACAATAAACAAACAGAGACGAACAACACAATAACTGAAATGAAAAATACACTAGAAGGAATCAATAACAGGATAACTGAGGCAGAAGATGAATAAGTGAGCTGGAAGACAAAATGGTGGAAATAACTGCCAAGGAGCAGAATAAAGAAAAAAGAATGAAAATAATTGAAGACAATCTCAAAGACCTCTGGGACAACACTAAATGCACCAACATTTAAATTATAGGGTTCCCATAAGAAGAAGAGGAAAAGAAAGGGTCTGAGAATATATTTGAAGAGATTATAGTCAAAAACTTCCCTAACATGGGAAAGGAAATAGTCACCCAAGTCCAGGAAGCACAGAGAGTCCCATACAGGATAAACCCTACGAAAAACACACCAAGACACATATTAATCAAACTACCAAAAATTAAATTCAAAGAAAAAATATTAAAAGCAGCAAGGGAAAAACAAAAAATAACATACAAAGGAATGCCCATAAGGTTATGAGCTGATTTTTCAGCGGAAACTCTGCAAGCCAGAAGGCAGTGGCAGGATATACTTAAAGTGATGAAAGAGAAAAACCTACAACCAAGATGGATCTCATTCAGATTCGATGGAAAAGTCAAAAGCTTTTCAGACAAGCAATAGCTAAGAGAATTCAGCACCACCAAACCAGCTTTACAACAAATGCTAAAGAAACTTCTTTAGGTGGGAAACACAAGAGAAGAGAAAGACCCACAAAAACAAACCCAAAGCAATAAAGAAAATGGTAATAGGAACATACATATTGATAATAACCTTGAATGTAAATTGATTAAATGCCCCAACCAAAAGACAGAGACTGGCTGAATGGATACAAAAACAAGACCCAAATGTATGCTGTCTACAAGAGACCCACTTCAGACCTAGGGACACGTACAGACTGAAAATGAAGAGATGGAAAAAGATATTCCATGCAAATGAAAATCAAAAGAAATTTGGAGTAGCAATACTCATATCAGATAAAATAGACTTTAAAATAAAGACTGTTACAACAAGTAAGGAGGGACACTACATAATGATCAAAGGATCAATCCAAGAAGAAGATATAACAATTATAAATGTCTATGCACCCAACATAAGAGCACCTCAATACATAAGGCAAATGCTAACAACCATCAAAGGAGAAATCGACAGTAACACAATAATAGTAGGGGACTATTAACACCCCACTTACACCAATGGACAGATCATCCAAACAGAAAATAAGTAAGGAAACACAAGCTTTAAATGACACAATAGACCAGATAGATCTAATTGATCTTTATAGAACATTCCACCCAAAAGTGGCAGAATACACTTTCTTCTCAAATGCACATGGAACATTCTCCAGGATAGATCACATCTTGGGTCACAAATCAAGCCTCAGAAAATTTAAGAAAATTGAAATCATATCAAGCAAGTTTTCTGACCACAACACTATGAGACTGGAAATCAATTACAGGAAAAAAACTGTAAAAACACAAATACATGGAGGTTAAACAGTGCACTTCTAAATAACCAAGAGATCACTGAAGAAATCAAAGAAGAAATTAAAAAATACATAGAAACAAATGACAGTGAAAACATGATGACCCAAAACTATGGGACACAGCAAAAGGAGTTCTAAGAGGGAAGTTTATAGCAATACAATCTCATGTCAAGACAACAAGAAAAATCTCAAATAAACAATCTAACCCTATACTTAAAACAACTAGAGAAAGAAGAGCAAAGAAAACCCAAAGTCAGTAGAAGGAAAAAAATCATAAAGAACAGAGCAGAAATAAATGAAATAGAAACAAAGAAAACAATAGCAAAGATCAGTAAAACTAAAGCTGGTTCTTTGAGAAGATAAACAAAATTGATAAATTCTTAGCCAGACTCATCAAGAAAAAAAGGGAGAGGATGCAAATCAATAAAATGAGAAATGAAAAAGGAGAAATCACAACTGACACTGCAGAAATACAAAGGATTATAAGAGACTACTACAAACAATTACATGCCAATAAAATGGACAACCATGAAGAAATGGACAAATTCTGGGAAAGGTACAATTTTCCAAGACTGAACCAGGAAGAATTAGAAAATATAAACAGACCTATGACAAGTAATGAAATTGAAACCATAATTAAAAATCTTCCAACAAACAAAAGTCCAGGACCAGATGGCTTCACAGGCGAATTCTATCAAACACTTAGAGAAGAGCTAACACCCATCCTTCTAAAACACTTCCAAAGAATTGCAGAGGGAGAAACACTCCCAAATTCATTCTATGATGCCACCATCACCCTGATACCAAAACCAGACAAAGATGTCACAAAAAAAGAAAATTATACACCAATATCACTGATGAACATAGATGCAAAAGTCCTGAACAAAATACTAGCAAACAGAATCTAACAGCACATTAAAAGGATCATACACCATGATCAAGTGGGATTTATCCCAGGGATACAAGGATTCTTCAATATACACAAATCAATCAATGTGATACACTACATTAACAAATTAAGGAATAAAAACCATATGATCATCTCAATAGATGCAGAAAAAGCTTTTGACAAAATTCAACACCGATTTATGATAAAAAACTCTCCAGAAAATGGGCATAGAGGGAACCTACCTCAATATAATAAAGGCCATATATGACAAACCCACAGCAAGCATCATACTCAATTGTGAAAAACTGAAAGCATTTCCACTAATATCAGGAACAAGACAAGGATGTCACTCTCGCCACTCCTATTCAACATAGTTTTGGAAGTCCTAGCCACAGCAATCAGGGAAGAAAAAGAAATAAAAGGAATACAAATTGGAAAAGAAGAAGTAAAACTGTCACTGTTTGTTGATGACATGATACTATACATAGAAAATCCTAAAGATGCCACCAGAAAAATACTAGAACTAATCAATGAATTTGGTAAGGTTGCAGGATACAAAATTAATGCACAGAAGTCTCTGGCATTCCTATACACTAATGATGAAAAATCTGTAAGAGAAATTAAGGAAACACTCCCATTTACCATTGCAACAAAAAGAATAAAATACCTAGGAATAAACCTGCCTAAGGAGGTGAAAGTCTCATACTCAGAAAACTATAAAACACTGATGAAAGAAATCAAAGATGATATAAACAGATGGAGAGATATACCATGTCTTGAACTAGAAGAATCAATATTGTGAAAATGACTATACTCCCCAAAGTAATCTACAAATTCAGTGCAGTCCCTATCAGCCTACCAATGGCATTCTTCACAGAATTAGAACAAAAAATTTTACAATTCGTATGGAAACACAAAAGACCCCGAATAGCCAAAGCAATCTTGAGAAAGAAAAACGGAGTTGGAGGAATCAGGATCCCTGACTTCAAACTATACTACAAAGCTACAGTAATCAAGACAGTATGGTACTGGCACAGAAACAGAAATATAGATCCGTGGTACAGGATAGAATGCCCAGAGATAAACCCACACACATATGGGCACCTAATTTATAACAAAGGTGGCAAGAACATACCAATGGAGAAAAGACAGCCTCTTCAATAAGTGGTGCTGGGAAAAGTGGACAGCTACATGTAAAAGAATGAAATTAGAACACTACCTAACACCATACACAAAAATAAACTCCAAATGGATTAAAGACTTAAATGTACAACCAGACACTATAAAACTCTTAGAGGAAAACATAGGAAAAACACTCTTTGACATAAACCACAGCAAAATCTTTTTTGACCCACCTCCTAGAGTAATGGAAATAAAAACAAAAAGAAACAAATGGGACTTAATTAAACTTAAAAGCTTTTGTGCAGCAAAGGAAACCATAAACAAGACAAAAAGACAACTCTCAGAATGGGAGAAAATATTTTCAAATGAAACAACAAAGGATTAATCTCCCAAATATACAAACAGCTCATGGAGCTCAATATCAAAAAACAAACAATCCAGTTAAAAAATGGGTGGAAGGGCTTCCCTGGTGGCGCAGTGGTTGAGAGTCTGCCTGCCAATGCAGGGGACACGGGTTCGTGCCCCAGTCCAGGAAGATCCCACATGCCGCGGAGCAGCTGGGCCCGTGAGCCATGGCCACTGGGCCTGCACATCCGGAGCCTGTGCTCCGCAACCGGAGAGGCCACAACAGTGAGAGGCCCGCGTACCGCAAAAAAAAAAAAAAAAAAAAAAAAAGGGTGGAAGACCTAAATAGACATTTCACCAAGGAAGACATATAGATGGCCAAGAGGCAAATGAAAAGATGCTCAGCATTACTAATTATCAGAGAAATGCAAATCAAAACTACAATGACGTATCACCTCATGCTGGTCAGAATGGCCATAATCATAAAAACTAGAAACAATAAATGCTGGAAAGGGTGTGGTGAAACAGAACCCTCCTGCACTGTTGGTGGGAATGTAAATTGATACAACCACTATTGAAAACAGTATGGAGGTTCCTTAAAAAACTAAAAATAGAACTACCATATGACCCAGCAATCCCACTACTGGGCATATACCTTGAGAAAACCATAACTCAAAAAGAGACATGTACCACAATGTTCATTGCTGCACTATTTACAATACCCAGGACATGGAACCAACCTAAATGTCCATGGACAGATGAATGGATAAAGAAGATGTGGACATATATACAATGGACTATTACTCAGCCATAAAAAGAAACAAAATTGAGCTATTTGTAGTGAGGTGGATGGGCCTAGAATCTGTCATATAGAGTGAAGTAAGTCATAAAGAGAAAAACAAATACCATGTGCTAACACATATATATGGAATCTAAAAAAAAAAATGGTACTGATGAGCCTAGTTGCAGGGCAGGAAATAAGAGGTAGACGTAGAAAATGGACTTGAGGACATGGGGTGGGAGAGCTAAGCTGGAGTGAAGTGAGAGTAGCATCAACATATATACACTACCAAATGTAAAATAGCTGGCTGGTGGGAAGCAGCTGCATAGCACAGGGAGATCAGCTCCAGCTCTGTGCTTTGTGATGACCTAGAGGGGTGGGCTAGGGAGGGTGGGAGGGAGGCTCAAGAGGGAGGGATATTGGGACATGTGTGTGCATATGGCTGATTCGCTTTGTTGTGCAGCAGAAACTAACACAGTATTGTGAAGCAATTATACTCCAATTAAGATCTATTTTTTTTTAAAAAGTACAGAGGAATATTTTCTGGAGTTAATAGGTGCAAGGCTATGAACAAAGATAAGTCTTTGGCTCAGCTGTACAGAATCTTCAAGTTTAGTGGGTAAGAAAGTCACATAGACAAGTGATATTATAGTAATATATTCAAGGTACAGTAATGGCATCAGAAAGGGGAGATTAACAGCCTTGGAGAGGCATATCAATAGTAGTTAACAGTACAGACTCTGGAATCCACTACCATCAGGGTTTGACTCCTAATTCTTCCTTTGAGATAATGTGTTCCTTAACCTTTTCATGTCAGGTTTCTCATCTGCAAAATGGGAATAACATTAGCATCTATACCATAGGGTTAATGTGAGGTTTTCATTAGAACAACGTTGGGAACACAAACAGTGCTTAAATAAATTGGTGAGTAAGGCATCAAGGAGAGATTTATAAAGGAGATCATCTGTAAGTCAAGCCCTGATAAGTGCTTAGGTGTTTTTCAAGTGGACTAACCAGGAGGATGTCAGGGAGCAGGGAAAGCATATGCAAAGTCATGGAGTCAAGATAAAGTTGAGGGTCTGGGGAGATTTGACTAGCTCCATGTAGCTGGAGGTTTCTATTTATGTCTCGTATTAGAGGTAGACAGTGCTGGAAAGGGACTGGAGCCCTATGAAGCTCTGGTTTATTAAATCAGACTCTGTTACTCTTTGTCATCCTTCTTTCCCCTGCCTATCACCTTTTCTCTCTTGCAAGTCCTTTCCTTTTTCTGCTTGCTGTCTTTACCTTGCAGATGGCTATTCATGGATCTGTGTATTTTGTTAAGACTTTGCCCCTCTGTATTCATGCCTACATCCTGTAACTAATCCCAAAGCCAAAATCAAGTTAATCTTTGTTGCTTAAACATCTCCTATCCAACATACCTGGTTCTTGTAGTAGCAAATCTCACCTCTACCATAGGACTCCCTCAATCCTCAGAATCTTAGTCTTGAAAACTCACTGATCCTCAGACTTGAACTTCTGCATTATATTTCTAGACATGGCCTTGGTTTCCTCTTGACCCTATTTATATTCTTATGCCATCCACCCAATCTATCTTGAGTTAGTAACCCTTTTGGACTGACCTGTCCTAGAATGCCTGTTTTGGTTCCGGTGAGGAATGGAGGAGGCTTTCACACTGCCCTTGTTCTCTGGGGGCAGTTAATTTCGTGCCTATACCCCTCCGTGACTCATCCTCCCTGACAGGTAATTGGAAGTCTGAGATGCTGAGCATGGAACTGGGACAGACATAAAATTGAGACAGTACTTGTTTTATCATCTGCAGTCCTACATCCTCATAGAAACAATAAAAGAGCAGTACTGATCAAAGAAATAAATGGAGGACAGTCAGGCATTCAAAAGATCTGAAACTCTAAGATGCTAGACAGAGAGAGAGAGTCCAAGTAGAGGCAGGAGACAGAACCTGGGGAAACCATGTGAGTACAAGAGAGGTCAAAGACAAGGTGGAAGGAAACAAGCCAATTTTTTATGAGGCGAAGTCCTGGTCAGGACATTGAAGGCGGCTAGGGAAGATGGACACTGTGCCATCCAAAATCACTTGGGAGCTCTGGAAAATGGTCAGGAGTCCTGGAGACCGTCCAAACAGTACAAGTTACTAACTGTGCACAACTCCCTTTTAAGGAAATGTCCTCGAGGCAGTATGATTGCAAAAGGGTATTCAGACTTGGAGATAGAAGCAAGCATTGTGGTTCAGGTCATGTGACCTTGCACAAAGCAAATCACCTTTCTGAGTCTTAGCTTCTTACATGTTAAATGTAGGAGGGAAAAAAAAAAACAATAAAAAACAACAACTTTCCTGCCCTGGGTATCCAACAAATCTTTACAAACAAAGTAAAATAATGCATGTGAAAGCACTTAATGAAGCTGTAAAGCCAATATTAATGGAGCAAATTATAATCATTAATTCGATTTCACAGAGGAAGAAATGTTAACAATAGAATGTGCTTGCTATTTCAAGGGTTTGCCATTCTGTGGGAACAGGGAAATATCAAGAACAGAGGTCTGACCTAGGGATAAAATTACCAATTCATTCCACCTTCCTTTCAGGGTTCTTATGACACTTAACTTGCCAAGTTTCAACCACAAGACCATATGTTTGTTAGATCATGTGGGTAAATGTGGTTTATTCTGATTATTTGTTTGTATTAATATTATTAGTGCAGTGCTTCATTTATTATGCTGACCCAAATTCAATCTGTCAGGAGGCTTCACAGAACACAAAAGTGTAAAAATACTCTAAATGCAAGTGCTTTTTATTTTTATTTATTTATTTATTTATTTATTTTTATTTTTCAGTACGTGGGCCTCTCACTGTTGTGGCCTCTCCCGTTGCGGAGCACAGGCTCCGGACGCA
Source organism: Mesoplodon densirostris (assembly GCF_025265405.1). Lineage (NCBI taxonomy): Eukaryota > Metazoa > Chordata > Mammalia > Artiodactyla > Ziphiidae > Mesoplodon > Mesoplodon densirostris. The sequence goes on from NC_082669.1 coordinate 68,554,263, forward strand.
CAGGCCCAGCGGCCATGGCTCACGGGCCCAGCCGCTCCGTGGCATGTGGGATCCTCCCGGACCGGGGCACGAACCCACGTCCCCTGCGTCGGCAGGCAGACTCTCAACCACTGCACCACCAGGGAAGCCCCAAGTGCTTTTTAGAATAGGAGAACACTAAGCTCACCTCCTCCCCAGCAGATCTTGGGGGCAATCAACTTGGCCCTCACACAGAGTGGTACTCATGCTGATCACAGGCCGACCCTTTCTAAAGCCTTGAAGATCCTTCAGAAGTGTCAAAGGAATATTCCTATGAAGTAATGACAGCTTTAATATTTAATGTACTTTAATTATTCTCATTATTTGGAAGTTGGTATTCACTGCCCTAATTCAAACTAAGTCATTTGCCCAAACAAATCACTCGTTTTCGGAGTATCCTGAGTAACAAAATATATGTTGAACTCTTGTCTTCAATGCTTCTCTCTCACAATTACAAATAATATGCTAAGTTCAGACACTAAAGTGTAGAATCATTATAATTAGCTAAATTCACAGGTTTTTTTTTTTTACATCTTTATTGGAGTATAATTGCTTAACAGTGGTGTGTTACTTTCTGCTTTATAACAAAATTAATCAGTTATACATATACATATGTTCCCATATCCCCTCCCTCTTGCGTCTCCCTCCCACCCTCCCTATCCTCCCCTCCAGGCGGTCACAAAGCACCCAGCGGATCTCCCTGTGCTATGCGGCTGCTTCCCACTAGCTATCTACCTTACATTTGGTAGTGTATATATGTCCATGCCGCTCTTTCACTTTGTCACAGCTTACCCTTCCCCCTCCCCATATCCTCAAGTCCATGCTCTAGTAGGTCTGTGTCTTTATTCCTGTCTTACCCCTGTGTTCTTCATGACATTTTTTCCCTTAAATTCCATATATATGTGTCAGCATACAGTATTTGTCTTTCTCTTTCTGACTTACTTCATTCTGTATGACAGACTCTAGGTCCATCCACCTCATTACAAATAGCTCAATTTTGTTTCTTTTTATGGCTGAGTAATATTCCATTGTATATATGTGCCACATCTTCTTTATCCATTCATCCGATGATGGACACTTAGGTTGTTTCCATCTCCAGGCTATTGTAAATAGGGCTGCTATGAACATTTTGGTACATGACTCTTTTTGAATTACGGTTTTCTTAGGGTATATGCCCAGTAGTGGGATTGCTGGGTCATATGGTAGTTCTATTTTTAGTTTTTTAAGGAACCTCCATACTGTTCTCCATAGTGGCTGTACCAATTCACATTCCCACCAGCAGTGCAAGAGGGTTCCCTTTTTTCCACACCCTCTCCAGCATTTATTGTTTCTAGATTTTTTGATGATGGCCATTCTGACTGGTGTGAGATGATATCTCATTGTAGTTTTGATTTGCATTTCTCTAATGAGTAAAGATGTTGAGCATCCTTTCATGTGTTTGTTGGCAGTCTGTATATCTTCTGTGGAGAAATGTCTATTTAGGTCTTCTGCCCATTTTTGGATTGGGTTGTTTGTTTTTTTGTTATTGAGCTGCATGGGCTGCTTATAAATTTTGGAGATTAATCCTTTGTCAGTTGCTTCATTTGCAAATATTTTCTCCCATTCTGAGGGTTGTCTTTTGGTCTTGTTTATGGTTTCCTTTGCTGTGCAAAAGCTTTGAAGTTTCATTAGGTCCCATGTGTTTATTTTTGTCTTTATTTCCATTTCTCTAGGAGGTGGGTCGAAAAGGATCTTGCTGTGATTTATGTCATAGAGTGTTCTGCCTGTGTTTTCCTCTAAGAGTTTGAAAGTTTCTGGCCTTACATTTAGGTCTTTAATCCATTTTGAGCTTATTTTTGTGTATGGTGTTAGGGAGTGATCTAATCTCATACTTTCACATGTCCCTGTCCAGTTTTCCCAGCACCACTTATTGAAGACACTGTCGTTTCTCCACTGTACATTCCTGCCTCCTTTATCAAAGATAAGGTGACCATATGTGCGTGGGTTTATCTCTGGGCTTTCTGTCCTGTTCCATTGATCTATCTTTCTGTTTTTGTGCCAGTACCATACTGTCTTGATTACTGTAGCTTTGTAGTATAGTCTGAAGTCAGGGAGCCTGATTCCTCCAACTCCATTTTTCGTTCTCAAGATTGCTTTGGCTATTCGGGGTCTTTTGTGTTTCCATGCAAATTGTGATTTTTTTTGTTCTAGTTCTGTGAAAACTACCAGTGGTAGTTTGATAGGGATTGCATTGAATCTGTAGATTGCTTTGGGTAGTAGAGTCATTTTCACAATGTTGATTCTTCCAATCCAAGAACATGGTATATCTCTCCATCTATTTGTATCACCTTTAATTTCGTTCATCAGTGTCTTATGATTTTCTGCATACAGGTCTTTTGTCTCCTTAGGTAAGTTTATTCCTAGATATTTTATTCTTTTTGTTGCAATGGTAAATGAGAGTGTTTTCTTGATTTCACTTTCAGATTTATCATCATTAGTATATAGGACTGCCAGAGATTTCTGTGCATTAATTTTGTATCCTGCTACTTTACCAAATTCATTGATTAGCTCTAGTAGTTTTCTGGTAGCATCCTTAGGATTCTCTATGTATAGTATCATGTCATCTGCAAACAGTGACAGCTTTACTTCTTCTTTTCCGATTTGGATTCCTTTTATTTCCTTTTCTTCTCTGATTGCTGTGGCTAAAACTTCCACAACTATGTTGAATAAGAGTGGTGAGAGTGGGCAACCTTGACTTGTTCCTGATCTTCGTGGAAATGGTTTCAGTTTTTCACCATTGAGGACAATGTTGGCTGTGGGTTTGTCATATATGGCCTTTATTATGTTGAGGAAAGGTCCCTCTATGCCTACTTTCTGCAGGGTTTTTATCATAAATGCGTGTTGAATTTTGTCAAAAGCTTTCTCTGCATCTATTGAGATGATCATATGGTTTTTCTCCTTCAACTTGTTAATATGGTGTATCACATTGATTGATTTGCGTATATTGAAGAATCCTTGCATTCCTGGAATAAACCCCACTTGATCATGGTGTATGATCCTTTTAATGTGCTGTTGGATTCTGTTTGCTAGTATTTTGTTGAGGATTTTTGCATCTATGTTCATCAGTGATATTGGCCTGTAGTTTTCTTTCTTTGTGACATCCTTGTCTGGTTTTGGTATCAGAGTGATGGTGGCCTCGTGGAATGAATTTGGGAGTGTTCCTCCCTCTGCTATATTTTGGAAGAGTTTGAGAAGGATAGGTGTTAGCTCTTCTCTAAATGTTTGATAGAATTCACCTGTGAAGCCATCTGGTCCTGGGCTTTTGTTTGTTGGAAGATTTTTTATCACAGTTTCAATTTCAGTGCTTGTGATTGGTCTGTTCCTATTTTCTATTTCTTCCTGATTCAGTCTTGGAAGGTTGTGCATTTCTAAGAATTTGTCCATTTCTTCCAGGTTGTCCATTTATTGGCATAGAGTTGCTTGTAGTAATCTCTCATGATCTTTTGTATTTCTGCAGTGTCAGTTGTTACTTCTCCTTTTTCATTTCTAATTCTATTGATTTGAATCTTCTCCCTTTTTTTCTTGATGAGTCTGGCTAATGGTTTATCAATTTTGTTTATCTTCTTAAAGAACCAGCTTTTAGTTTTATTGATCTTTGCTATCATTTCCTTCATTTCTTTTTCATTTATTTCTGATCTGATTTTTATGATTTCTTTCCTTCTGCTAACTTTGGGGTGTTTTTGTTCTTCTTTCTCTAATTGCTTTAGGTGCAAGGTTAGGTTGTTTATTCGAGATGCTTCCTGTTTCTTAAGGTGGGATTGTATTGCTATAAACTTCCCTCTTAGAACTGCTTTTGCTGCATCCCATAGGTTTTGGGTCGTCGTGTCTCCATTGTCATTTGTTTCTAGGTATTTTTTAATTTCCTCTTTGATTTCTTCAGTGATCACTTCGTTATTAAGTAGTGTATTGTTTAGCCTCCATGTGTTTGTATTTTTTACAGATCTTTTCCTGTAATTGATATCTAGTCTCATAGCATTGTGGTCGGAAAAGATACTTGATACAATTTCAATTTTCTTAAATTTACCAAGGCTTGATTTGTGACCCAAGATATGATCTATCCTGGAGAATGTTCCATGAGCGCTGGAGAAAAATGTGTATTCTGTTGTTTTTGGATGGAATGTCCTATAAATATCAATTAAGTCCATCTTGTTTAATGTATCATTTAAAGCTTGTGTTTCCTTATTTATTTTCATTTTGGATGGTCTGTCCATTGGTGAAAGTGGGGTGTTAAAGTCCCCTAGTATGAATGTGTTACTGTCGATTTCCCCTTTTATGGCTGTTAGTATTTGCCTAATGTATTGAGGTGCTCCTATGTTGGGTGCATAAATATTTACAATTGTTATATCTTCTTCTTGGATCGATCCCTTGATCATTATATAGTGTCCTTCTTTGTCTCTCGTAATAGTCTTTGTTTTAAAGTCTATTTTGTCTGATATGAGAATTGCTACTCCAGCTTTCTTTTGCTTTCCATTTGCATGGAATATCTTTTTCCATCCCCTTACTTTCAGTCTGTATGTGTCTCTGTGTCTGAAGTGGGTCTCTTGTAGACAGCATATAGATGGGTCTTGTTTTTGTATCCATTCAGCCAATCTGTGTCTTTTGGTGGGAGCATTTAGTCCATTTACATTTAAGGTAATTATCGATATGTATGTTCCTATTCCCATTTTCTTAATTGTTTTGGGTTCGTTATTGTAGGTCTTTTCCTTCTGTTGTGTTTCTTGCCTAGAGAAGTTCCTTTAGCATTTGTTGTAAAGCTGGTTTGGTGGTGCTGAACTCTCTCAGTTTTTGCTTGTCTGTAAAGGTTTTAATTTCTCCATCAAATCTGAATGAGATCCTTGCTGGGTAGAGTAATCTTGGTTGCAGGTTTTTCTCCTTCATCACTTTAGTTATGTCCTGCCAGTCCCTTCTGGCTTGCAGAGTTTCTGCTGAAAGGTCAGCTGTTAACCTTATGGGGATTCCCTTGTGTGTTATCTGTTGTTTTTCCCTTGCTGCTTTTAATATGTTTTCTTTGTATTTAATTTTTGACAGTTTGATTAATATGTGTCTTGGCGTATTTCTCCTTGGATTTATCCTGTATGGGGCTCTCTGTGCCTCCTGGACTTGACTGTTTCCTTTCCCATATTAGGGAAGTTTTTGACTATAATCTCTTCAAATATTTTCTCAGTCCCTTTCTTTGTCTCTTCTTCTTCTGCAACCCCTATAATTCGAATGTTGGTGCGTTTAATGTTGTCCCAGAGGTCTCTGAGACTGTCCTCAGTTCTTTTCATTCTTTTTTCTTTCTTCTGCTCTGCAGTAGTTATTTCCACTATTTTATCTTCCACGTCACTTATCCGTTCTTCTGCCTCAGTTATTCTGCTATTGATCCCATCTAGAGTATTTTTCATTTCATTTATTGTGTTTTGAATCGTTGCTTGATTCATCTTTAGTTCTTTTAGGTCCTTGTTAACTGTTTCTTGCATTTTGTCTATTCTATTTCCAAGATTTTGCATCATCTTTCCTATCATTATTCTGAATTCTTTTTCAGGTAGACTGCCTATTTCCTCTTTATTTGTTAGGTCTGTTGGGTTTTTATCTTGCTCCTTCTCCTGCTGTGTGTTTTTCTGTCTTCTCATTTTGCTTATCTTACTGTGTTTGGGGTCTCCTTTTTGCAGGCTGCAGGTTCGTAGTTCCCGTTGTTTTTGGTGTCTGTCCCCAGTGGCTAGGGTTGGTTCAGTGGGTTGTGTAGGCTTCCTGGTGGAGTGGACTACTGCCTGTATTCTGGTGGATGAGGCTGGATCTTGTCTTTCTGGTGGGCAGGTCCACGTCTGGTGGTGTGTTTTGGGGTGTCTGTGGACTTTTTATGATTTTAGGCAGCCTCTCTGCCAATGGGTGGCGTTGTGTTCCTGTCTTGCTAGTTGTTTGGCATAGGGTGTCCAGCACTGTAGCTTGCTGGTCGTTGAGTGAAGCTGGGTGCTGGTGTTGAGATGGAGATCGCGGGAAGATTTTCGCCATTTGATATTATGTGGAGCTGGGAGGTCTCTTGTGGACCAGTGTCCTGAAGTTGGCTCTCCCACCTCAGAGTCATAGCACTGACTCCTGGCTCCTCAATTTGGGATGATTCGTTGTCTATTCATGTATTCCACAGATGCAGGGTACATCAAGTTGATTGTGGAGCTTTAATCCGCTGCTTCTGAGGCTGCTGGGAGAGATTTCCCTTTCTCTTCTTTGTTCTCAAAGCTCCCAGGTCTCAGCTTTGGATTTGGCCCCGCCTCTGCGTGTAGGTCACTGGAGGGCGTCTCTTCTTCGCTCAGACAGGACAGGGTTAAAGGAGCAGCCGCTTCGGGGACTCTGGCTCACTCAGGCCTGGGAGGAGGGAGGGGCACGGACTGCGGGGCGAGCCTGCAGCGGCAGAGGCGGCGTGACGATGCAGGCACCAGCGTGAGACGCGCCGTGTGCTCTCCTGGGGAAGCCGTCCTGGATCTCGGGACCCCGGCAGTGACGGGCTGCACAGGCTCCCCGGAAGGGGGGCCTGGACAGTGACCTGCGCTCGCACACAGGCCTCCTGGCGGCGGCAGCAGCCCCAGCGTCCCACGCCAGTCTCTGGGGTTCGCGTTTTCAGCCGCAGCTCGCGCCCGTCTCTGTAGCTCCTTTAAGCAGCGCTCTTAATCCCCTCTCCTCACGCACCAGGAAACAAAGAGGGAAGAAAAAGTCTCTTGCCTCTTCGGCAGGTCCAGACTTTTTCCCGGACTCCCTCCCAGCTAGCTGTGGCGCACTAACCCCTTCAGGCTGTGTTCACGCCGCCAACCCCAGTCTGCTCCCTGCCCTCCGACCAAAGCCCGAGCCTCAGCTCCCAGCCCCGCCCGCCCCGGTGGGTGAGCAGACAAGCCTCTCGGGCTGGTGAGTGCCGGTTGGCACCGATCCTCTGTGTGGGAATCTCTCCGCTTTGCCCTACCCAGGTACGTGGGGAGTTTCTTGCCTTTTGGGGTGTCTGAGGTCTTCTGTCAGCGTTCAGTAGGTGTTCTGTAGGAGTTGTTCCACGTGTAGCTGTATTTCTGGTGTATCTGTGGGGAGGAAGGTGATCTCCGCGTCTTACTCTTCCGCCATCTTCCCCGGAAGTCTACCCACGGTTTTCTAAGTCATAAGTCAGCCCACCAGGTGAGGCTTCCTTCTTCTTCAGCCTCATTTCTCCCCTTTGCGACCACATACTCTGTGTTTCAGCCATGCAGACAATTTGCAGTTCCCCAAAGGTATCATCCGTTCAATAATTTTATGCCTTTGTATATGCATCCTCCCCACAGCTTCAAGCCTAGTTCAGTCTTTGTTCATCAGGGAAGCTCCTACTCATGCTTCAAAACTCATGGCATGCATTATATCCTTGGTGAAGCCTTCCCAAATTTCCATTAGATAGGACATGCCCTCTCCCTCTCTGCCCTCACTGTTCCTCCCTGGGAGTTACTGGCTATGGCCCTCAAATGGCTACAAGCTTCTTGGGGGAGAGAAGAATGATTTGTTCATGTTCACATTTCCTTTTCCTAGCCCGTGGTCTGGCACAAAGTAGACCTCCAAAAATCTTGTGGGCCCAAGGGATGCAAGAAGTCTCCTCTAGTCTGGTTCATTTGTGTGAAGGAGCCTCACTGTCTCAGTCCCGTTTCAAATGCTTCCTGATATAAAATATCAGGAAAACAGGTTTTTTCTTATGACAAATGGGCATGGATTATGAAAATGTTATGCAATATTAGGCAAATGCTACACTGTTTCCTGCAGGAACTGTCCACGTATACAACTTTCAGACAGTTGAGCAGTGAAGCTTTTGTTGCAGGTGGATGGGGTCAGTGTATGGGACTATGACAGTCAGCTTCTTTAGGGGATGAACTTTACTTGTCCCTGAGCTTCACTCCAACTGGAGGAGGTAAGACTGTTTATCAGGACCTTTTCTTTGTGCCATAGCAACCTAATTGCTCTCCCTGATCGTTAAAAGGAGAGACACAGGAAATCAGCTTCCTTTCTCCTTCCTATTTGTAAGAATCTTTTGACTGAAACTAAGCTAACAGACTTGAGTTGAATGCAGGTGAAATTGAGGGGACTTCAGCTGTTAGAAACAAATAGAATGATGTTAAATGCCATTGATGATGAGGGAGTTGAAGAATTCACTGGGAAAGAGACAAGAAGGAAAAGTAATTCTCTGTGGATGGGTGTAAATCAAAATGATAATCTAGAGTTGCAGCTGAGAATTGACAAATAAATGTGTGGTCATGAGAGATTGCTAATTCCAGGGAAGGAGAGGGGTGTGTGTGGCAGGGAGAAAAAGAGAGAGAGAGAGAGAGAGAGAGAGAGAAGTCCAGGAGGTAAGAACTGCTTATAAGCATGGTGCTCCATTTCTGGTTTCCAGATAGTGATATTTCTGTGTGAGGATGTCATTCAGAAGAATGTTCAAAATGCCATAGTCAGAATGGTATTTTAGTACCTCATCTTTAATATAAGTTGTTAATTAATGAAACAACTAAATACTGATGAAATTGAATGTTCCAATCAGACAGTAGAACATATTTAAGGATATATATTTATATATCAACATATATAAATACAATTGCTATATATATGTTTATATGTACACACATATATATGTGTCTGTCTGTCTGCCCCCCTGTAGAATAAAAACAATTGTATTTTCAGCAGATACGTTTATTAAGTCAGCACAAGACTCCCTCTCACTTCTGGTTCTGACGTGAGAATGGCCCATTTCAATCACTATCACTAAGGAACTGTCAAGAGAGGGGGAATTGGGCTCTAGTAATTGTCTATTCATGTTTGATAATGTGCAGCTAAATAATAACTTTACCAGACCACTCCCCAAACTCCTCCAAGGCAAAAGATCCAGAAGTGAGAAATTTTGGAGGGAAAGATATTTTTAAGGACGGCTTTTTTTCATTATTTTTTGGTATTTCTCCACTGAAAATTACATGGAGTGATAAATGCAACAAGGGACACGTCCTGCTTTCTGCAGCAACAATAAAGAGAGCATTAGAGAGAAACAAATCATGGTATGTCCATTCAATGACTGCTATGTGACCACCAAAAATAAGTCAGATCTACACGCTTGGACATGGCGTGATGTCCAGCAGGTGTTCATAAGTGAAAAATTATGGAAGACAATGATTGGCAACACTTTTTATAATAATTACCTCACAAGATTGAGAAGGTGGGAAAATTTTCTCACTTCATTTTATACACATTATATTATTTAATATGTATTGTTTAAAATGTTTGCAATGAGCCAGACTGATACATTTTTAAATAAAGAATGACTGAAGGTGGGAATGTAAATGAGGGAATGAGAAAAGAGAATGAAGGAAGCAGGACACAGATCCCAAGAATATGATCAAGGTGTGACACTCTTTACAGGTAGGACTAATGATTTTCTCTGTCATGTTTGAAGATGCCATTGATATTGTGCTAGGAAAAGAAATAGTCTGTATATTTTGAGTCATCCTGAATAAGTTATGTTGCTAATAATATACTAGGTTTCTAGTTAAACATTGAACTTTTAGCAAGTTAATATAATTTTATTAAAGAGGGGCACTGGGGAAGGAAGGAGGGTACATTTGGGAACTTAGTTTAATTTTTTAAAAAGGAGAAAAGAGCTGGACTCCCAGAACCACAGGGCATGCAGAGCAACTTGGACAAGTTTCAGAGAATCACAGAGACACAAGGATTGGGCTAGGAGAGGAAGGGACCCGGAGATTAAAAAGAAAACTCTTTTTATAAACATCATATCTTATAATCTGCATAATACTTCATCACCTGGGTGTCTTGTTAGACACTTAGGTAGCTTTTCTAAGATTTTTTGGCATGTGTTTATAGGTTCTAGAGAATAGATATTGAAAATATTTTCAGAGAAGAGAATGAATATATCAAACCTTAGACGTTTCAAGTAAAAAGCCCACCCAAATTATAAGATCTTCCTTATTTTCTACTCATTTATTTCTAATAAGTCTATGAAGCTCAATTATGACAGTTACTGTATAATTTAAGACATCCTATATATCCTTCAAATCTCACATTAAAGAAAAAATCTCAGGGATGGTGGGGTCTTTAATTAGGTGGTAGAAAATGTGGCTGAATTAGAGATGGCAAACTCAGAAAAAGAAAGCAGTTTATTCTAAGTGACACAGATAATTGATGATATAGCCCAGATTTAAATCTGAGTCTATCTCACCAAAGCTATACTCTTAAGAAAACACAAATTTTGTCTGAATAGAAAAGTATTGCGTGCTTTAATTAGAGCCTCACATATCCATTTACACTTTCTAAAAGGGTCATCTTATAGAACTGACAAAGTAGTGACTTCTCTGTGACAAGATGTGACTGGTACCAAAAAGTGCCTAACTCAGAGATTGCCACGAAAATAGAGGTGTCCACTCTGTTGGATATTGAGAGAAAGACAGATACATGGTAGACAGAAACATGGCCCCCATACCAAAGATGTCGATATGCTACCTTACATATCAAAAGGGACTTTGTAGATATGAATAAATTAAGGATCTTGAGATGGGGAGACTATCCTGGATTATCTGGGTGGGCCCAACGTGACTGTAAGTGTCCTTATTGGAGAGAGGGAGGAGAGTCAGAGTCGGAAAAGGAGATGTGATAGCAGGAGTAGAATATCAATGTCCGAGAGATTGGTCTATGCTATACTGCTGGTATTGAAGCTGGAGGAGGGGCCAGGATCTGAAGAATGTGGGCGGCCTCTAGAAGCTGGAAAAGGCAGGAAATGGATTCTTACCAAGAGCCCTCAGAAAGGAGTGCAGACTTGCTAACCCCTTAATTTAGTCCAGTGAGACGAATTTTGGATTTCTGACCTCTAGAACTATAATATAATTTGTGTTGTCTTAAGCTACTAAATTTGTAGTACTTTGTTGCAGCTCGATAGAAAACTAAAACAAATTATAATAGGCTCTTCTAGGTGAACTTGATGTTTCAAGGGATCAGTGTCAGTGGGGAATAGGAGTAGGAAAACTGGAAAATGTTGCTGATTAAGAGATGGCAGAACCACTGATGGTGGAAGGGGCTCGGAGTTTGACTTCAAGATGTATGGATGGTGACTTGTCCTTTTTCATCATTCTTTGTTAATCTCAGGCCCAAGGAAAAAGCAGTGTAATCAGAATGACACACATGTAGCAATATGTTCACTTTATCACACAGAGTATTTTCTGCATATTGCAGAAATTTTTTAAAGAATAATTTCAGTAAGGCCTTAATGAAATAATTACCCTTGTATTTAATCCTTCCATATTTTAACCACTCTGATTTGCTCAAACCTTTGTAAATTTTCAAGGACAAATTTAACTGCAAATAATAAATTATTTAAAACCTACAGAAAAAGGCTTTCTGAAACAATTCCCACGGAGCAGACATTTCCTGAATCTCAATCTTCCATCATCTTCCAGAAGATGCAAAAGAAGAAGTTGGGCAAGTCACATAATTTCCCTGGAGTTCTTATTTTGTGAAATTATGCCTAATTCATTGAGACAGGCAGAGAATGTTGAATCTTAAATCTGGAAGGAACCCCAGAGTTGGAAGTAGCCCAGATTTCTCATTTTATGTATGAGAAAACTGGATTAGTTACTTCAGTTGCTTGCCCAAGATTTCACATTGCATTGCCCTCTGCCTGTGCCCCTAAACGCACAACATACTGGGCTCTGTACTAGACAGTAGTGATGCAGAAGTGACAGATTTTTTTGTCCTTAAGAATTTTATAATCTAGGAAGGAAGACAGACAAATAACATACATATATAATTTATTTTGTAAATACAATGATAGAAGTAAGCATGAAGAATTGGTTAGGCTTGGAGGAGGGGCACATGGTCCAGACAGGCAACACTCATCATGGATACTCATTGATTTTTAAAACAAAAACTTTTACTGACTTGTTTTTATTTTACAAAAATAATTGTGTCCTTAGTCAGTTGTTTTTAAAATGCTGTCAATAAAATGAAGAAAGTAAAAATTGTCCATAATCATGTCATCCAGAGATAACTATTCTTAACATTGTCTTATATATCCGAATATAGTAATATTACATCTACATAGATATATACACACAATCATGCATATATGTATATATTTCTAGTCTCTCTCAATATATGTATAATTTTAATGTATATATATATGCATGCTGCTGCTATTTGTCACTTAGCAAATCACAAATATCTTATTTTAAAATCACTGAATATCAGTTAGAATAAGTATACTAAATACCATCTTGTCCAACTGCCAGATAAATAATTTTTACAAATTTTTGAATAGTTTAAGATTTACAGAAAAATTGCAAAGATAGTACAGAGTTCCCCATATCCACTTTCCTCTATTATTATCATCTTACATTAGTGTGGTAATTTATTACAATTAATAAATCAATATCGGGCCTCCCTGGTGGCGCAGTGGTTGAGCGTCCGCCTGCCGATGCAGGGGATACGGGTTCGTGCCCCGGTCTGGGAGGATCCCATATGCCGCGGAGCGGCTGGGCCCGTGAGCCATGGCCGCTGGGCCTGCACGTCCGGAGCCTGTGCTCCGCAGCGGGGGAGGCCACAGCAGTGAGAGGCCCGCATACCACAAAAAAAAAATAATAATAAATAAATCAATCAATCAATCAATCAATATTGATACATCATTATTAACTACAGTCTGTACTTTTGTTTCCTTAGTTTTTACCTGCCGTTCTTTTTCTGTTCCATGATCCCATCCAAGATACCACATTACATTTAGTTTTCACATCTTCTTAGGTTCCTCTTAACTGTTATAGTTTCTGAGACTTTCCTTGTTTTTGATAACCTTGACATTTTTGAAGAATATTGATCAAATATTTGGTAGAGTGTCATTCAGCTGGGATTTGTCTGGTATTTTTCTTATAATCAGACTGGAGTTATGGGTGTGAGGGAGGAAGGTCACAGAGGTAAAATAGCTTTCTCATCTCATTGTATCAAGGGTGCAAACTATCAACATGACATGTCTGTTGATGTTAACCTTGATCACCTGGTTCAGGTATTGTTTGTCAGGTTTCTTATCAGTAAAGTTACTCCCTCCCACCTTTCCATACTTTATTATTTGAAAGAGAGTCACTATGCTAAGCCCACACTCAAGGAGTAAGAAGTTAGAAAGTGTAGTATGTAAATAAATTATTTGGAATTCTTTTTCACAGGAGATTTGTCTATTCTCCCACAGTTAATTATTTATATAAATCACTTATTTATATGAGTATGGACTCGTGGATATTTATTTTAAATTTTGGGTTATAATCCAGTACTGCTTTATGTATTGTGTGCTCAAATTGTACCAGCTTGGGCCGTTAGGAGCTTTTTCAGCTGGCTTTTGTATCTCTTTGACATACCACATCATTGTGTGTGTGTGTGTGTGTGTGCATGTTTAGCACTTCATTACTTTAAGATGTTACGAGTTTATCATTTATAGTTCAACAATCTCTCAAGGTGCATTGGTTCCTTTTACAGGAGAATGATATATTAGAAACCAAGATCTGGGTACTATCCATGCTTATTACTACTGGGTGTTTTGCTTCTAGGCCCTCTCAGCTGACAGAGGGAGGAAATATATATGTGTATGCTAACTCATCTATATAAACATATGTATAAATTTTTCCATATGTAACTATCTGTATGTATATTAAGCTAACTGTGAGTTCATACTGTTGTCCTCAAATCTAATCCATTACCACCTGGGTTGTTCTAACTTCTTCCCCTTGTTTATTTGTAAATTTCCACTCCAACCATGAGAAACCTGGCTCTCACATTGTTTGTTTCTTTTCCCTTTTATTTTCACTTAGCCTGCCTAAGAGTCATCCCTTTTATTGATCTTTTCAAATAACCAGTTTTTGGTTTCATTGATTTTTCTCTATTGTTTTCCTGTTTTTCAATTTCATTGATATTTGCTCTTATTTTTATTATTTCTTTTCTTCTACTTGCTTTAAGCTTATGTTGCTTAGATTACAGATCTTTATTATTTTCTAAAATATGTATTTAATACTATAAATTTCCTTCTAAACACTGCTTTTGCTACGTCTTACAAATTTTGATAATTGTGGTAAGTTGTATTTTCATTTTCATTTAGTTCAAAATATTTTTAAACCTAAGATTTCTTCTTTAACCCAGGTGTTATTTAGAATTGTGTTGTTTAATCTTCCAATATTTTGAAATTTTATAGTTATGTTTCTGTTACTGATTTCTAGTTTGATTCTATTGTGGCATAAAAACACACTTTATGTGATTTCTAGTCTTATAAATTTATTAAGGTACATTTTATGACCCGGAATGTGGTCAACTTTGTTGAATGTTCTATGTGAGCTTGAGAAGAATATGTATTCTCCTATAGTTGAATGAAATTTTCTGTACATTTCAACAGGATCAAGTTGGTTAATAGTGCTGTTCAGGTCATCAGTACCCTCACTGATTTTCTGCCTGCTTTGTGTATCAATTACTGAAAGAGGGGTGGTGAAGTCTCTAACTATAATAGTGGATTTGCCTATTTCTCCTTTCAGTTATATCAGTTTTCACCTCGTGTATGTTTATGCTCTTGTGTTAAGTACATATGTTACCTGGTCCAAGCTCTACTGCTCACTGCATGACAGGCCAATAAAAGAGACAAGTTGTTGGGGCAAAGGATGGCGATTTTATTCAGGACGGCAGCAGATCAAGAAGGTGGTGGACTAGTGAACCATCTCACCTGAGTTAGAAGTGAGGCTTCTTTTATACTAAAAGAGGAGAGGGTGTGGCTGGTTGTTTCAGACATCTTGGTGCCAGCCAGACTCTGGAGGGGATGTGATAATTCTTTGTTCTTACAGCTGTCTACATAGGTCTGATCACAATGTTCCCATAAACCTTCAAAAAAACAAATGTTATTTTCTGTTCTGCAACTTTTTATCTCTATATGAATGAAAAGTGTTATGCCTTTAAAGGTCAAGCCTGGGAGGCAGAGCCTTGAGAAAGGGTTATTATGTATATTCCAGGCTATAGGCAACATTATTTTACTGTTTGAAGAGAGAAAGGCGCAGAGCCATCATGACTAAGCACAGGCAACAGAGCACAAAGGTTAGAACTAAAGGAATTGAGCCAATATGGAGTCAGATTTGTTCTCTGTTACACATACACATTTAGAATTGTTATGTTTTCTGGAGAATTTATACCTTTATCATTACATAATGCTGATATTTACCCCTGATAATCTTCCTTGTTCTAAAGTCTGCTTTGTTTGAAGTGAATATAGCTAATCCAGCTTTCTTTTAATTAGTGTGGTATATCTTTCTCCATCCCTTTTACTTTTAATTTATCTCAGTGTTTATATTTAGAATGGATTTCTTGTAGATAACTTCAAATTGGGGGTTGTTGTTTTTTAACCCACTCTGACAATCTCTGTCTTTTAATTGCTGTATTTTGAGCATTCACATTTAAAGTGATTATTGATATAATTGGCATAATGTCTCTGTGTTATGCCTACTATGTCTGTAATTGTTTTCTATTTGTTGCATTTGTTCTTTGTTTCTTTTTTCCCCTCTTTTTTTCTGCTTCCTCCGGTTTTATTGAGCATTTTATATGACTATTCTATTTTCTCTTTTAGCGTGCTGTATACTTATTTTAAAACATACTTAGTGGTTTCCTTAGAGTTTACACTACTCATGTTTAACTAATCTAAAGTCACCTTTAAATAACATTATGCCACCTCTCATGTAATGCAGGTAACTTATAATGGGGTATTCCCACTTCCTCTCTCCCATCCTTGTGATATTATATTTTATTTCACTTATTCATATACTTTAATCATCCAATACATTGCTACTACTATTACTGCAAACAGTTATAGTTTACATAAATTAAGAATAGGAAAAATAAAAAATTTTATTTTACATGTATATATTCCTTCTTCAATGTTTCTCCTTTCTTTTGTAGATCTAAATTTCTGACCTGTTTCATTTTCCTTCTACCTCAAGAAAAAATTTTAACATATCTTATAGGGTAGTCCTGCTAGTGATTCTCTTAATTTTTGTGTTTCTGAGAATACGTTTGTTTCTTCTTCACATTTGAAGGATAATTTCATTGGTTGTAAAATTCTAATTTGGTGAGAGGTTTTCATTCAATATTTGAAATATTTTACTCACTCTCTTCTTTCTTTTATGGCTGGTGAGAAGTCCACTGTAATTCTTATCCTTGTTTCTTTATAAGTACATCTCCCCAAGCCCCCCAGTTTCTTGCAAACTTTTCTCTTTGTTTTTGGTTTTCTATAATTTGAAAATAATATGCCTAGTTATGGTTTTCTACTATTTATCCTACTTAGTGCTTTCTGAATGTCCTAAATCTGTGGAGTCTGTCATTATTTCATTTGATTTTCAGTTTGGGAAGTTTCTACTGACCTATTTTTAAGGTCACTGATTCTTTTCATGGCTGTGTGAGTCTACTGATGAGTACCTCAAATGTATTCTTTATTTTTGTTATAGCATTTTTGATTTCTAGACTTTCCTTTAGATTTTTTTCTTAGAGTTTCCATCTCTCTGTTTATATTACCCATCTTTCCTTGCATGCTATATACTTTTTCCATTAGACCCTTAACATATTAATCATAGTTATTTTACATTTCTTATCTGATAATTCCAACATCTGTATCATGGTTGATTTTAGTTCTGATAATTGTTTTACCTCTTTAGACTGTGTTTTTTCTTCCCTTGTAATTTTTTGTTGAAAGTAATACATGTTGTATCAGGTAATAAGAACTGAAGTAAATAGCCTTTAGTGTAAGAATTTATGTTATTTGACCAGAGATTGGGCTGTATTTAATGTTAGCTGTGGCTATTGATGCCAGAGGCTTTCAAATTCCTCTTGTCCTGGTTTTTTGTCTCCCATCTTGACTTGGATTTTTCCCCAAGTACTCCTCAGAGAGAGAGAAAGAGAGGAGAGGGAGAACGAGAGAGAGAGAGTCTAGATTTTTAAGTTGTAATCCACTATGATTATATCAGAACTCTGTTGGTATGTTAGTAGAATGTGGGGAAGAGGATGCATTCTGCAATCTTCTGATTAGATCTCAGTGTTTTAGTTGGTCTCTGTGTTGGGGCTGAGACTTTCACAAGCATTTCTCCAATAGTATAGCTTCTTCCTTCCTGCCCCTATTGCCATACCTGGCAGCAGCATTCCCAATCTATTTCCTTGAAGCCCTGACCCCTACTGACTATGGTTTTTCTTGGGTGAGACAAGAAATCTAAAGTGGTCTAGAGTAGGAGGAATGCTTTTCCACAACTGGGGTGAGGTTCTGGCAAAATATTTTCTCTTGGAGAACAGGCCTTTGTTATGGAGAAGGATCTGAGCATATTTCACAATGATTACTCTTCCCCTACTGCTCCCAGAGCCATGAGAGTCTCTTTCTTGCATCCTCACTGTGAGGACCTGTTGCGTTTCCTGAAGGTAAAGTTCACAAAAATGGGAGAGATTCTCTTGGACTGCATCCTTTAGAGATCTTAGGTGCTGTCCAACTGTGCCATATTCACTGTGCTCATGGTGTGGAACAGTAGGTTTTTTTACTTACTAACTCTATGAGGTTTGTTGATGTAAATGGTAGTTGTAAGGGTGTTGGTTCTTCTTGAACCACTGAGTAGCCCTTTGGATTAAAATGGCTTGGAGCTATTAGCCTAGGCAATACTGAGTACGTTCTAGGTTAGGAGATCCATGAAGGGAATATGACAATGGACAGTGTAGGAGGTACATGTTAGTAATATATCAACTATTCAGTTATGCTGAAATTGTTGAGTACCCAAGACAGTGTAGAGACAAGATGAGTCCACTCACTCTTTTCAATGAGATATCCCTGGGTATTTGGTACTCTCCCTTCCAACCAAACATTGTGGGGCTTTGTAGAGAAAGGGGCAACATCAGTGCCCACTTCCTCTATTACTGTCAATCCCATTCAGTTTATCGGACATTTACTGAGCAGTTATTTATTTCCTATGAGCAAGATAACTGGGAATAGTGTCCAGCTGCCTGATGTGTTCTAGAAAACTTCAAGTATACCATTAGTTTGCATTCCTCAAATACCATTAGTTTGCATTCTGAGGGCATTTTATGCCTCACTTAGAGCAATGAGCAATGCACAGCATACGCCACTGTTTTGAGTCAAGGCTAGTGGTTCCATTTTAGGATTAAAGACTAGAGAGCTGCCTCCATTTTGTTACTTTTCTATATGGTCAGATTTAACATATTCATTGTTAAAAAGCAATTTCAGTTCCTTACTGACTTTCATCTACTGTGTAGAGTGGGTAATCTAAGTCATTAGAATGTATATTTTTCCCCGTGGGGATCAGTAAAGAGAGGTAGTAAAGAAAGTTTTTTTGTTGCCAGTAATAATGCAACCCATAAACTTCTAAAATATATCTTTAATTGCTGTTTTTCTAAAAAAACTTCATTTACCTATTCTCTGTTATCTTAGGCTATTTTACATGAGATTATAATTTTTGTTTATATCTCTATCTCCATCCTAAAAAAGACCCCTTAATTCAAGGAGAATGTCTCATTTTTATATCTATAGTACCTAGAAGAATGCCAGCCCAGAGAGCCTGCTCAATCAATACTCATTGAGATGAAATTAAAATGAGTAAGATTCTATGGGCTTCCCTGGTGGCGCAGTGGTTGGGAGTCCGCCTGCCGATGCAGGGGACACGGGTTCATGCCCCGGTCTGGGAAGATCCCACATGCCGCGGAGCGGCTGGGCCCGTGAGCCATGGCCGCTGAGCCTGCGCATCCGGAGCCTGCGCTCCGCAACGGGAGAGGCCACAACAGTGAGAGGCCCGTGTACCGCAAAAAAAATAAATAAATAAATAAAATAAAATGAGTAAGATTCTAGATAAATTTGAAATCCGGCCTAGATTTCATTACTGAGCTCTAGACCTATATATCCAAACTCCCTGCATAATTATTATTATTATAGTCATCATTATACATACAATCTCAAAGCATCCAATGATGAGTGTATTAAGTTTACAGGCCATTTTTATGCATTATTGCCATGAACCCTACAATATTTCTGTGAGAGGAGCATCTGTAAAATAAGTATCTACATTTTACTGATGAGAATACTCAGATTCAGAAATTGAGACCTGCCCATTGTCTCACAGGTAACATTGGAGCCAGAGCTGGAACTAAGCACCTGTGGCTCTAAGTCCTAAGCAATTTATGTCTTTCCTTTGTCTAATACAGAGTTTTTTTCAATCTCAATGCTCTTGATATTTGGGACTGAAAAGTTCTTTGTGACGGGGGAAGTGCTCTGTGTATTATAGCATGCTTAACACTATCCTTGGCCTCTACCCATAAGATGCTAGTAGCATCATCCATTCCACTGTGACAACCAAAAATGTCTTCAGACATTGGCAAAGGTCCCCTTGGGGGCAAAATAAACTCCATTTAAGAATCAGTGGTCTAATAGCAGGCACAATGTGGTAAGTGCTCCATGACAAGCATAAGCAAAATGAGAGTAAAGTAGGGGAGTCCCATTCCCAGTGGAGGCAGCATTTGATTTGGATCTTTACTGTAGAAAGATTAAATTGACCTAGCAGGACTTACTGTGATAAGAATGAATACCCAAATATTTATTGAGCATGCATGATATGACAAATCTAACTCAGAGGGGTAAAAAACAGTAATAAGCATCATTAAAGGTCTTACTAAAGTGAAACACCACCTTAATGTCCATCTACTGAACATTAAGAGCTATTTGGAAAACACTTCAATTGATCTTACTAAAGAATGTGGGTCTGATGAGATTCTAGGGAGGCTGAAGGTCTGTCTCCCTCCCCCAGGCTCTGCCTCTGATCATTAAAAACCACCACCACCATCATCATTCACATGTTCTCTGTAAGTGAAGTTTTCACAGGGTAAAAGTGAGAAGAGTAAGAGTGGGAACATTCCCAATGAGCTGGAAATGTACTAGAAACCACAAGCTCCACGTATAGCTCAACAATCAGTATATCTTTTAAATGCTTAATAGTAGAAGGTGAGTATTTGTGTGTAGAAGAACAATGTCAAGAAGCAAAACTGGCCAATCAGGAGAAAGGATGCACTAACCAGAAACAATGATTCTGAAATTCTTCCCTTGGCACACGCTACATCAGAGTTGCTTTGGAGAACTTATCAGTAACAATGCATATTTTCTCATCCCACCCCAGACCCACTGACTAAAATCTCTAGCACTAGGGACTTCCATGCACATTTAGGTTTGAGAAACTTTGAATCAAAAGTTTCAACTGTCTATTGTGTCTCCTTCTGATAGTTTGAACCCGTTAGACATTTCAACAATACAATTGACTCTATTCTAGATTCATCAAGCTGCCTGATGATTGTAACTTGGCTTCTCATGTAGATCAAAGGTTTCAGTTCTCCAGAGCTTACAAGCCCGCTTCTGATTTTGGCACTCTTAATTCTTCCCTTCATCTTGTCCTCCATCTTGGTCTAGGACCTACTTTCACTCCACAGTCCTTCCTGTAGTGAACTCACCTGTCACCTTGGCTTCAATTAGAAGCTATTTTGTTACTGGACATGCATGTAAACCCAGACTTCATTACTGAACACTAGACTCATGTATCCAAACTGCATACTGATACTTCCCCTTGGTGTTTCCATGGGAACCCCAAACTCTATATTTGCAAACAAAACACACTAGATCCCTTTATAAACCTATACTTGAGAAAAATCTTTGACCACTGTCTTTCCCCACAGAGTGGATCAGTTAATAAGACCTGCTGATTTTTTTCTCACACATGGTTCTAAAGTAACTCATGTCTTTAACTGTGGGGCTATGGCTGCAGTCACTATTGTATCTCACCTGGTCCCCAGCCTCCTGTCTTTAGTCATGTTCCTTCCACTCATTGAATTCTCCATATTAAAGCAAGAGGATCTTTTTTAGCATATAAATCTGATCATGTCACTTCTCACTACCTTCAGAATAAAGTTCAAATCTCTTAATGGAATGCAAAGCCTTTATGATCTGCTTACTCCTTTTCTCACCAGCTATATCACTTGACATTGACTCTTCATATATTATGCAGTAGCCATACTTAGACTCTTGCAATTCTTCAAGTGTACCATTCTCTCTCTGGCCCCCAGACCTTTGCACATGCTGTTCCCTCTGCCTGGATCGCCCTCCTTCTCCCCACCCCATGCAGAGGATAGGAGCTTATGTTTACTTACTGGCATTCTTAAGAAGGCTACCCCAGACAAATGGAACTACAAGTAAACTCAGTTAATTGGAAAGACATTAAACTTGTGCCTCTTCTTTTAGCCTGTTTTCCCAGGATGACCCATTAATGGCAGAAGCATTAGGAAAGGGATTCCTGAGACCTTAATTCCAGGGCCTAATATACCAAAAATTCATTTTGTGATATTCTCAAATCACTTAGCTTTTCTGGGTCTCTGCCATTGTATTACAGAATTTCCAAAGAGATCAAGGTTATGAGAATGATACACTTATTGAAAATATGGAAAATACATGGGTTCACTTTTCCAGTCTCATTTTTGCCCTACCCTCATCTCCCTACTAATTGGAGCACCCCCTTTAGCTTATTTCCCTTCTTCTTCACCTCCTTGACTAACTTCTGTTCTCCCTTAGGATCAAGCTTAGACTCCATATTTTCCAGGATGCTTTTTCCAAACCCTCAAACCTGGGCTGAGGACTCTAACTATGAGATTCCATAGAACCCTCTCCTTTTACCCCCCAAAACTTAGCAACTCTGTTGTCACTTTGATTTACTTTATTACCTCTCCCTTAGGCAGTGAACTAATTCACCTTTAAGTATTTCTTTATTACTAAGGAAGAAATTATTCTGCATGCTAGGGAACAGAACTAGAAGGAAGGTGTTTTATTTGGAAGACTGTTCATAGAATAACAATGTATTGGCTATCAATTTCCCTGTTTCACAGACTTTGATACAATATGATACCTTTAATTTTCATGCAGAGAGCTTTCTTAAAAATTCAGCAATGGGGCTTCCCTGGTGGCGCAGTGGTTGAGAGTCCACCTGCCGATGCAGGGGACGCGGGTTCGTGCCCCGGTCCGGGAGGATCCCACATGCCGCGGAGCGGTTAGGCCCGTGAGCCATGGCCTGAGCCTGCGCATCCGGAGCCTGTGCTCCGCAACGGGAGAGGCCACAACAGTGAGAGGCCCGCGTACCGCAAAAAAAAAAAAAAATTCGGCAGTGTACACATTATTTTTCCAAATTAACTGTATCTCTGAAGGGAACTGATTTTCCCAAGACCATTCTAGTAGGAACTGGGTTAAGATAGGGTCCTATTCTCCTAATTTCTAATGCAGATTTCAATCCATCATGTACTGCAACTTCCCAATAAATGATCTACATAAATAATACATATATAACTAATAGGCAACTAAAATATGGCTAGTTGAGGATTTCTTTGTGGGTGCAATTGAATGTCTATTTGTATTAAAAAATCACTTTTATTAAAATGAAAACTGTTAAAATACGGACTCCATTTTCCAAGTGTAGTTCTGCACATGATACTTCAGTTAAAGTATGCTTTGCCAGTTAGCCTTTGTCCAAGACAAAAGTTCTGCTCTTCCTAGGGCTGAGTGGGTTGTGGATGCCACAGGAGGAAAAGGTGGCTGTGGTGTTATCTCAGGCCTCAAGAGACTCCTGGGCTTCCGAGAGTAAGGGTCTCAGAACCTGGTGGTGAAGAGGTGAGAGAAGCCTAAAAGACAAGAGTTTCTCCCAGGATAGGTTTCAGGCCAGCTTATAGGGCTATTAGGATTCTACCCACTAATACTAGGAGATCTGCAGAGGAACCTCACTAGCTGTCATAGAGGGAGAGGGAAGATTTGATGAGGCCCTTTCCACTCATTCCTCTTGAAGACAACCTCAGCACTCTCCTTTTATATATTAGGGTTCCTGTTTGTTTGAAGTTAAATATAAGTAGAAATGCACATGGTCTTTTCCATCATTTCAAACTCTGCTAATGCAGCTTTTCAAAATGAAGACTATTTGTTGGCATGCATGACTCAGGATGGAATAATTTTTAGGGAGTGCTTTAGCATTGTGTCTTTCACAAGAATGCATGCTGAATGTGACTGTGAAATTTAATTTTTTAAAATGAGGCCAAAAATGTGCTTATTTACCTTTCTAAAATGAAATTGTCTGATCTTTCAACTAAAATACTTTATAGATACTGAAATTCCATGGAGGATAATACTGACTGTTAGCACTTACAGTTTGGTCCTCTTTATGGGTTTGGGAGTATGTGTGTATATTTATGTTCTCTTTGCTCTGAACTTTCCAATAGAAGTTCCTGTGAATTGAACCTCTCCACCTGGAATATCAAGTTCCACTGTCCTCATTGCCAGTGATGGTTTGCAATGCAAATCATCAGGTTGGTAACACACAGTACCATAACCATGGTAACCAAATGAAGACAAGTTTGCTTTACTTCCTCAGCGAAGTGCTTTCCAGTCTTGCATTCAGACCTGATGCTACTGCCAACAGATCAGAGGGCATTAAAGGGACAGCAAGAGGATTCATAGAAATAAAAACACAACTGGAACCATTGTAACCATTCTCCACGCATTCCTCTGAGTCCAGGACTTCTTACTAATAACTTCTGCTATTTCTAACCAGTACTTTCTTGCTGCTTTCTTTCCTTAAAAGGGAGGGTAAAGGGATTCACTACATATCTTTATCCCCGACTTGACCACGGATCTTTGCAAGCAGACTGTCCTGGCTTTCTATGACTAACTTTTAAATAGGCACAAATAAAAACCTAGGTCACAGTTCTGTCACAAAGCCTTTTTAATGTTAGCAGCTGTGATGCTTAAGGAGACAGGAAAGCATCCAAGACCACTACAAACACTTTTTGATAACAACTACAGCAAACTAACTACAAGGGCCACTTCTCTGCTGAGATTCCTTTCTTCTGGTAGAGTAACTTTTATCATTTGTTTGTTGTGAGGGAGGGGATATTAGTTCTCTGTTCTCATTTTCTCTCAGTTGGAATGAAAGGGCAGCTGTGGCATGTTCTGAAACTTTTTTTATACCTGCAGCTGTGTGACGGAGTGATTCCTAGGAAGAGAGACTATTAGCAATAAGGTAAGAAATCTAATTGTCATGGGTTCTGGCCTGGATGATTTCAGCATCCCTGTGACTGCCTGGGTGGCTGCCATTAACACAGAAAGGTCTAAAACACAGGGGATGGGAAAGCTCTAGGCTCAAAATGGTTAGCTTATTTCTTCTATGTTGTGAATATTATTTCAAGCAATGTTTCTAAGATGCAGAAATTGTATTTCCTTCCTTTTGTATCTATTGTTTGTATCTTGGATCATTTGTGTCACTTTTCCCTTACTATCTGAAGGAAGTCTAATTCGTTAAGATGAAGTAAAAGAGTTACACTCTTTGGCTTTTAACTAATCAGTTAATTCACTAAATATGAAAACTGAGCTTGATGTGCTCAGGCCATGTGGGCTTTCTGGTACAGGTGGAAACTGCTGTAGAAGTGAAAGCTTCTTTTGCAAGAGTAGAGAAAGCTGATTCAAAGATAGGCTTGCCAGATAAATACAAGGTACCCAGTTACATTTGAATTTTAAATAGACAGCAAAATTTTTTGGTATGAATAGGTCCCAAATAATGTATGACCCATACTTATGCTAAACTATTTACTTTTTACCTGAAATTTAAATTTAACAGAACACCCTGTATTTTTTAGTTGACAAGCCAGGCAATTTGATTCAGGGATGAAAATTGAAGAATTGTAAGGAAAAAAAAAAGAGTATGCATTTTTCTCACTATAAATCTTTCACTATAAAGTGCCATCAAAAGATCACCTAATTATCAGTCTTATTATAATATGTTAGGAAATGATTTAACAGTGGGACTCAAACCTTAAAAGGAGGAAGCAATAGTCAAAAGTAATCATAATGAGTCAGCTATTCTCACGCTAATGAAATTCTATCTGAAACTCTAATATGGTAACTCATTCTCTTTTTAGTTTTTTTTTTTTTTTTTTTTTTTTTTTTTTATTTGTATGGTTACATTTATTTTACAAATTTAATCAGTTATACATATACATATGTTCCCATATCCCCTCCCTTTTGCGTCTCCCTCCCACCCTCCCTATCCCACCCCTCCAGGCGGTCACAAAGAACCGAGCTGATCTCCCTGTGCTATGCGGCTGCTTCCCACTAGCTATCTACCTTACATTTGGTAGTGTATATATGTCCATGCCGCTCTTTCACTTTGTCACAGCTTACCCTTCCCCCTCCCCATATCCTCAAGTCCATGCTCTAGTAGGTCTGTGTCTTTATTCCTGTCTTACCCCTATGTTCTTGATGACATTTTTTTCTTAAATTCCATATATATGTGTCAGCATACAGTATTTGTCTTTCTCTTTCTGACTTACTTCACTCTGTATGACAGACTCTAGGTCCATCCACTTCATTACAAATAGCTCAATTTCATTTCTTTTTATGGCTGAGTAATATTCCATTGTATATATGTGCCACATCTTCTTTATCCATTCATCCGATGATGGACACTTATGTTGTTTCCATCTCCGGGCTATTGTAAATAGGGCTGCTATGAACATTTTGGTACATGTCTCTTTTTGAATTATGGTTTTCTCAGGGTATATGCCCAGTAGTGGGATTGCTGGGTCATATGGTAGTTCTATTTGTAGTTTTTTAAGGAACCTCCATACCGTTCTCCATAGTGGCTGTACCAATTCACATTCCCACCAGCAGTGCAAGAGTGTTCCCTTTTTTCCACACCCTCTCCAGCATTTATTGTTTCTAGATTTTTTGATGATGGCCATTCTGACTGGTGTGAGATGATATCTCATTGTAGTTTTGATTTGCATTTCTCTAATGAGTAAAGATGTTGAGCATCCTTTCATGTGTTTGTTGGCTGTCTGTATATCTTCTGTGGAGAAATGTCTATTTAGGTCTTCTGCCCATTTTTGGATTGGGTTGTTTGTTTTTTTGCTATTGAGCTGCATGAGCTGCTTATAAATTTTGGAGATTAATCCTTTGTCAGTTGCTTCATTTGCAAATATTTTCTCCCATTCTGAGGGTTGTCTTTTGGTCTTGTTTATGGTTTCCTTTGCTGTGCAAAAGCTTTGAAGTTTCATTAGGTCCCATGTGTTTATTTTTGTCTTTATTTCCATTTCTCTAGGAGGTGGGTCAAAAAGGATCTTGCTGTGATTTATGTCATAGAGTGTTCTGCCTATGTTTTCCTCTAGGAGTTTGATAGTGTCTGGCCTTACATTTAGGTCTTTAATCCATTTTGAGCTTATTTTTGTGTATGGTGTTAGGGAGTGATCTAATCTCATACTTTTACATGTCCCTGTCCAGTTTTCCCAGCACCACTTATTGAAGAGACTGTCCTTTCTCCACTGTACATTCTTGCCTCCTTTATCAAAGATAAGGTGACCATATGTCCGTGGGTTTATCTCTGGGCTTTCTATCCTGTTCCATTGATCTATCTTTCTGTTTTTGTGCCAGTACCATACTGTCTTGATTACTGTAGCTTTGTAGTATAGTCTGAAGTCAGGGAGCCTGATTCCTCCAGCTCCATTTTTCGTTCTCAAGATTGCTTTGGCTATTCGGGGTCTTTTGTGTTTCCATATAAATTGTGAAATTTTTTGTTCTAGTTCTGTGAAAAATGCCATTGGTAGTTTGATAGGGATTGCATTGAATCTGTAGATTGCTTTGGGTAGTAGAGTCATTTTCACAATGTTGATTCTTCCAATCCAAGAACATGGTACATCTCTCCATCTATTTGTATCATCTTTAATTTCTTTCATCAGTGTCTTATAATTTTCTGCATACAGGTCTTTTGTCTCCTTAGGTAGGTTTATTCCTAGATATTTTATTCTTTTTGTTGCAATGGTAAATGGGAGTGTTTCCTTGATTTCACTTTCAGATTTTTCATCATTAGTATATAGGAATGCCAGAGATTTCTGTGCATTAATTTTGTATCCTGCAACTTTACCAAATTCATTGATTAGCTCTAGTAGTTTTCTGGTAGCATCTTTAGGATTCTCTATGTATAGTATCATGTCATCTGCAAACAGTGACAGCTTTACTTCTTCTTTTCCCATTTGGATTCCTTTTATTTCCTTTTCTTCTCTGATTGCTGTGGCTAAAACTTCCAAAACTATGTTGAATAAGAGTGGTGAGAGTGGGCAACCTTGTCTTGTTCCTGATCTTAGTGGAAATGGTTTCAGTTTTTCACCATTGAGGACGATGCTGGCTGTGGGTTTGTCATATATGGCCTTTATTATGTTGAGGAAAGTTCCCTCTATGCCTACTTTCTGCAGGGTTTTTATCATAAATGGGTGTTGAATTTTGTCAAAAGCTTTCTCTGCATCTATTGAGATGATCATATGGTTTTTCTCCTTCAACTTGTTAATATGGTGTATCACATTGATTGATTTGCGTATATTGAAGAATCCTTGCATTCCTGGAATAAACCCCACTTGATCATGGTGTATGATCCTTTTAATGTGCTGTTGGATTCTGTTTGCTAGTATTTTGTTGAGGATTTTTGCATCTATGTTCATCAGTGATATTGGCCTGTAGTTTTCTTTCTTTGTGACATCCTTGTCTGGTTTTGGTATCAAGGTGATGGTGGCCTCGTAGAATGAGTTTGGGAGTGTTCCTCCCTCTGCTATATTTTGGAAGAGTTTGAGAAGGATAGGTGTTAGCTCTTCTCTAAATGCTTGATAGAATTCGCCTGTGAAGCCATCTGGTCCTGGGCTTTTGTTTGTTGGAAGATTTTTAATCACAGTTTCAATTTCAGTGCTTGTGATTGGTCTATTCATATTTTCTATTTCTTCCTGATTCAGTCTTGGCAGGTTGTGCATTTCTAAGAATTTGTCCATTTCTTCCAGGTTGTCCATTTTATTGGCATAGAGTTGCTTATAGTAATCTCTCATGATCTTTTGTATTTCTGCAGTGTCAGTTGTTACTTCTCCTTTTTCATTTCTAATTCTATTGATTTGAGTCTTCTCCCTTTTTTTCTTGATGAGTCTGGCTAATGGTTTATCAATTTTGTTTATCTTCTCAAAGAACCAGCTTTTAGTTTTATTGATCTTTGCTATCGTTTCCTTCATTTCTTTTTCATTTATTTCTGATCTGATTTTTATGATTTCTTTCCTTCTGCTAACTTTGGGATGTTTTTGTTCTTCTTTCTCTAATTGCTTTAGGTGCAAGGTTAGGTTGTTTATTCGAGATATTTCCTGTTTCTTAAGGTGGGATTGTATTGCCATAAACTTCCCTCTTAGAACTGCTTTTGCTGCATCCCATAGGTTTTGGGTCGTCGTGTCTCCATTGTCATTTGTTTCTAGGTATTTTTTAATTTCCTCTTTGATTTCTTCAGTGATCACTTCGTTATTAAGTAGTGTATTGTTTAGCCTCCATGTGTTTGTATGTTTTACAGCTCTTTTCCTGTAATTGATATCTAGTCTCATAGCATTGTGGTCGGAAAAGATACTTGATACAATTTCAATTTTCTTAAATTTACCAAGGCTTGATTTGTGACCCAAGATATGATCTATCCTGGAGAATGTTCCATGAGCACTTGAGAAAAATGTGTATTCTGTTGTTTTTGGATGGAATGTCCTATAAATATCAATTAAGTCCATCTTGTTTAATGTATCATTTAAAGCTTGTGTTTCCTTATTTATTTTCATTTTGGATGACCTGTCCATTGGTGAAAGTGGGGTGTTAAAGTCCCCTACTATGATTGTGTTACTGTCGATTTCTCCTTTTATGGCTGTTAGTATTTGCCTTATGTATTGAGGTGCTCCTATGTTTGGTGCATAAATATTTACAATTGTTATATCTTCTTCTTGGATTGATCCCTTGATCATTATGTAGTGTCCTTCTTTGTCTCTTCTAGTAGTCTTTATTTTAAAGTCTATTTTGTCTGATATGAGAATTGCTACTCCAGCTTTCTTTTGGTTTCCATTTGCATGGAATATCTTTTTCCATCCCCTTACTTTCAGTCTGTATGTATCTCTAGGTCTGAAGTGGGTCTCTTGTAGACAGCATATATATGGGTCTTGTTTTTGTATCCATTCAGCCAGTCTGTGTCTTTTGGTGGGAGCATTTAGTCCATTTACATTTAAGGTAATTATTGATATGTATGTTCCTATTCCCATTTTCTTAATTGTTTTGGGTTCGTTATTGTAGTTCTTTTCCTTCTGTTGTGTTTCTTGCCTAGAGAAGTTCCTTTAGCATTTGTTGTAAAGCTGGTTTGGTGGTGCTGAACTCTCTCAGCTTTTGCTTGTCTGTAAAGGTTTTAATTTCTCCATCAAATCTGAATGAGATCCTTGCTGGGTAGAGTAATCTTGGTTGCAGGTTTTTCTCCTTCATCACTTTAAGTATGTCCTGCCAGTCCCTTCTGGCTTGTAGAGTTTCTGCTGAGAGATCAGCTGTTATCCTGATGGGGATTCCCTTGTGTGTTATTTGTTGTTTTTGCCTTGCTGCTTTTAATATGATTTCTTTGTGTTTAATTTTTGACAGTTTGATTAATATGTGTCTTGGTGTATTTCTCCTTGGATTTATTCTGTATGGGACTCTCTGTGCCTCCTGGACTTGATTAACTATTTCCTTTCCCATATTAGGGAAGTTTTCAACTATAATCTCTTCAAATATTTTCTCAGTCCCTTTCTTTTTCTCTTCTTCTTCTGGAACCCCTATAATTCGAATGTTGGTGCGTTTAATGTTGTCCCAGAGGTCTCTGAGACTGTCCTCTGTTCTTTTCATTCTTTTTTCTTTATGTTGCTGTGCAGCAGTTATTTCCACTATTTTATCTTCCACCTCACTTATCCGTTCTTCTGCCTCAGTTATTCTGCTATTGATCCCATCTAGAGTATTTTTTATTTCATTTATTGTGTTTTTAATCGATGCTTGATTCGTCTTTAGTTCTTCTAGGTCCTTGTTAACTGTTTCTTGCATTTTGTCTATTCTATTTCCAAGATTTTGGATCATCTTTACCATCATTATTCTGAATTCTTTTTCAGATAGACTGCCTATTACCTCTTCATTTGTTAGGTCTGGTGGGTTTTTATCTTGCTCCTTCTCCTGCTGTGTGTTTTTCTGTCTTCTCATTTTGCTTATGTTACTGTGTTTGGGGTCTCCTCTTTGCAGGCTGCAGGTTCGTAGTTCCCGTTGTTTTTGGTGTCTGTCCCCAGTGGCTAAGGTTGGTTTAGTGGGTTGTGTAGGCTTCTTGGTGGAGGGGACTACTGCCTGTGTTCTGGTGGATGAGGCTGGATCTTGTCTTTCTGGTGGGCAGGTCCACGTCTGGTGGTGTGTTTTGGGGTGTTTGCGGACTTTTTATGATTTGAGGCAGCCTCTCTGCTAATGGGTGGCGTTGTGTTCCTGTCTTGCTAGTTGTTTGGCATAGGGTGTCCAGCACTGTAGCTTGCTGGTCGTTGAGTGAAGCTGGGTGCTGGTGTTGAGATGGAGATCTCTGGAAGATTTTCGCCGTTTGATATTATGTGGAGCTGGGAGGTCTCTTGTGGACCAGTGTTCTGAAGTTCGCTCTCCCACCTCAGAGGCACAGCACTGACTCCTGGCTCCTCAATTTGGGATGATTTGTTGTCTATTCATGTATTCCACAGATGCAGGGTACATGAAGTTGATTGTGGAGCTTTAATCCGCTGCTTCTGAGGCTGCTGGGAGAGGTTTCCCTTTCTCTTCTTTGTTCTCACAGCTCCTGGGTCTCAGCTTTGGATTTGGCCCCGCCTCTGCGTGTAGGTCGCCGGAGGGCGTCTGTTCTTCGCTCAGACAGGACAGGGTTAAAGGAGCAGCCTCTTCGGGGACTCTGGCTCACTCAGGCCGGGCGGGAGGGAGGGGCACGGAGTGCGGGGCGAGCCCGCAGCGGCAGAGGTCGGCGTGACGTTGCACCAGCCCGAGGCGCGCCGTGCGTTCTCCCAGGGAAGCCGCCCCTGGGTCCCGGGACCCCGGCAGTGGCAGGCTGCACAGGCTCCCGGAAGGGCGGTGTGGACAGCGTCCTGCGCTCGCACACAGGCCTCTCGGCGGCGGCAGCAGCAGCCCCAGCGTCCCACGCCCGTCTCTGGGCTCCGCGCCCTCAGCCGCGACCCGCGCCCGTCTCTGGAGCTCCTCCACGCGGCGCTCTCAATCCCCTCTCCCCGCGCACCAGGAAACCAAGAGGGAAGAAAAAGTCTCCTGCCTCTTCGGCAGCTCCAGAGCTCCCCCGGACTCCCTCCCGGCCAGCTGTGGCACACCAGCCCCCCTCAGGCTGAGTTCTCGCCGCCAGTCCCAGTCCTCTCCCTGCGCTCCGACCGAAGCCCGAGCCTCAGCTCCAGCGCCGCTCGCCCCGGCGGGGGAGCAGACAAGCCTCTCGGGCTGGTGAGTGCCGCTCGGCACCGCTCCTCTGTGCGGGAATCTCTCCGCTTTGCCCTACCCAGGTATGTGGGGAGTTTCTTGCCTTTTGGGAGGTCTGGGGTCTTCTGCGAGCGTTCAGTAGGTGTTCTGTAGGAGTTGTTGCACGTGTAGCTGTATTTCTGGTGTATCTGTGGGGAGGAAGGTGATCTCCGCGTCTTACTCTTCCGCCATCTTACCCGGAAGTCCCTCTTTTTAGTTTTCCTTTTCTTAAATAATAAGACATTACATTTACATTTTTTAGTCATTCATAGATTTTCTATTTTTGAATTGCCTGATCATTACACTGCTTCTACTTCCATGTATCTTTTTCTTTTTGACTTGTAATTGCATGTCATATATTAAGGATATGAAAACTTTTAATGTCACATATACTGCAAATATTTTTACATTTTTTAAAACATTTTGACATGTTTACTATTTTTGCCACAGTAAATTTAAAAATTTTATCTGGTTAAATCCATCATGATTTCCCTTCATTGCCTTTGGTGTCATTTCTCTCCAGGCTTTTACCACCCCAAGATTAGAAAAAATATGCACAATATTTTTTTCTAGGACTATTTGTATTTCATTTTTTCACATTAAATCATTAACACTATTGAAATTTATTTTGATGAATTTTTAGGGCTCTTTTTCTTTTGTTTTCTTTTTTGTTTTTTAATTAATATTTAATTTAGAAATAATTGTAGATTCACATACTGTTGGTTGTAAGAAATAGTACAAAGTCTTCCTGCCTTAATGCAGGAATCTTTTTAACAATGCATACATAACTTATTTTTGCATATGCAGATTTTATCTGGGAAGAGTTTGTCTTCCCAACACAGTCAGTGGGTACGAAGCTGTAATATCATGACAGTTTCTTAAGATCATTTATAATGAATAAGATCTATTCCCTTTGCTACATTCCCTGAGATTTTATGGTTATGATCACAGTGGGAAAGGAACAATGATGACATCTCTGATACCAAAGGAGTAAAGAATACTGCTAGAATTTGCCTCTGTAAGAAGTCTAGGAGGAAAGCGTGTTTAGGCACAGGAGTTGGCTTAAATCTTGATCTCTTCTCTTCACTATCAGCTATTTCTTTGTGAATACTTTCTCATTTATATAATTAAGATCTTTACCATCGTGTTAGTTTCCTATTGAACTGAAATATGCAGTTTTTATTGTGTAACAGTATACTTTTAAACTTGAGATGTATGCACCTGAAGATCTTAAAGCAAATTGCTGGACCAGTCATTTGCGAAGGTTATTAGGAAAGGTAGATGGAAGGAAAGTGTGATAGAGCCCAACTATATGGCTGATTCACCTTGTTGTACAACAGAAACTAACACAGTATTGTGAAGCAATTATACTCCAATAAAGATCTATTAAAAAGACTTTTATAATAAATAAAATATTTTTTTAAAAAGAGAGAGAAATAAACATCTGCATTGGTCAGCTTTCTCCAGAGAAATGAAACAGAACATAGATACATAGATATGTAGATAGATACAGACATAGATATATGCAGAGAAAGAAATATCTCTACCTACCTATCTATGTGTCTGTCTGTCTATCGAGAGATTTATTATAAGGAATTGCCTCACACAATAACGGAACTTGAGAAGTTCCATGATATGTCATCTGCCAGCTGGAGACCCCAGGAAAGCTGGTGGTGAGGTTCCCATCTGAGTCCAAAACTTGATAACCAGGAGCGTCAATAGTATAAATCCGACTTCCCAAGCAGGAGGAGACTCATGTCCCAACTCAATCAATCAGGCAGAGAAAAAGAATTTTCCCTTCACCCTTTTTCTTCTATTCAGGCCCTCAGCAGATTGAATGATACTCATCCACAGTGGGGAGAACAATCTGCATTACTCAATCTACTGAGTCAAATGCTAATCTCTTCTGGAAACACCCTCACAGACACACCCAGAAATAATAATCAGCCAGCTCTTTGGGCACCCTGCGTCCCAGTGAAGTGAACACATAAAATTAATCATCACACCGTCAGATAAGATGACACAAGGTTTCAGTAAGTTAACACTGAAGAACATCTGTTTAATTGTTGCAAAGTCACCGGTTAATAGCCCTTTGGTAAAATTTATGCTATCATTGCTTACATGTGTTTTGAACCCCTTGTCTAGAATGCTTGCCTACCCATTATCCCATCTTCAGGAGCCAGAATGAATACTTTCGCTTCCAAGAAGCCTTTTCGTATGCCCCTAAAAGAACGTTTTCCTCTTTTAATTTTTGAAAACAGCTGTATTGTACTTCTTTTAAAATGCATATTCTGCTTCACAATATGTAGTTAATAAATTCTACTTCTTATACTGTAAGCTTCTCAAAGTTTCTTTGTACACAGTAGACAGTAAAATATTGAACTGAATTGAATTAGTAGATATCATTATTGAATTTATTTAACTTATAGTTCATTTATACCATGTGCTTTTATGAGCAACTACAGGTGTACAGTACCTTGCCTAAAATGATGAAGATTACAAAGATGAGTAACTCACAATTCCCACAATTTTGAGCAAAGACAGAGTCCAGGGTCAGAAGTAATTATACATTCATTAAGCAGTTATTACTAATCACCTGTTATTATCCATGTCCCAGACTAAGTGTCATGGATACAAAAATGAGTAAGTCATGGTCCTTGTCCCCAACAAGTCCATTTAGATGAGTGAGAAAGGCAGAAGTGTAAAAAAAAACTACTTAACTTGAGTGTGAAGAGTGCTACAATAAGGGGTCACACAGCTTGCTGTGAGTTCCAGAAGCAGGCTGGGGTGGGAGTGGAGAGTGATAAGGAGAAAAAGTTCTACAGAATAAGTTCTGTTTGAACTCAATGAGATAGTATCCAGTAAGGAGAAGGGGCAGCACTATCGAAGGATCTGTACCCAGTGGGATCAGAGAGGAGGGCACATTTGGGAACAAGTAGTTCTGTGTATCCAGAATATGATGTACATGAAGGAACCTAGGCTGCAATGATGTTGAAATGGGAGACCAGAAGTAGTGCATAGATGCCCCCACATCCTTTCATCCTCCCTCCCTAGCATGAAGCAAAGCAAATGTTTGGAAGACAAGAGTAGAAATGATGACAAAGGAGGGGATCATTGAGAAATTAAAATCTCTTTAAAGCTGGAAAGGGACTGGAACAGAGCTAGCAGCAGATGGATCATTCGATCCAACTTTACCAGCCTCAGAGTCATTTCAAGTTTCCAGGAAGCTGTATATAAGGTTCTTGAAATAATAATCTTTTGCTTATTTTCCCCAGCAAAAGAGGAAAACTCCAAGTCCAAGAGAACTGACTTTGGGTTCCAACTTGGGCACAACTGCCTTGTCTTTAGATCCAGCTTGCTCCTAAATGGCAGGAGTGAACACCCTTCACATATTTCCTGGTGGGAGGAAACCACCCACAGAACAAGTCATCACAGACTGCTTGTTCCTCCCAGCAGAGTGATGACAGAACACTCTATTCCCCAGGCTCTGCCTCTACTTCACTGAATCATTTGGGAACATTTACAAGTATCTGTGGGACTTTGATACTTGGATAGGTAGGAAGAGCAGAAGGGCATTCCTGGCTTGGGTTTGTTGCTTGAGTTTTTGAGTGGTCTTCCAAACTTGTGAGTAATAGGAACAATGTTTTATTCTCACTTTATAGTTTTGATGAATATAGCTTTAAAATGATTTTTAAATATGAGCTCCATTGGTCAAATATTAAACAGTCTGTGTGGAGGCTAGAAATTGAATAATCAATTTATGGTATTATCTCATCTCATCCAATTCTCTCATATCACGCAAGAAGAAATTACATCCCAAGACAACTTGAAACTACATGCCCAATGTCATATACCAATTAACTATTTGTTTATTAATTTCCCTGGTGATGAATTAATATCTTTCATCTGCTTGTTAGCTGTTGGAAGGCTCATAAGAGAAGAGTAGAAAAAGGTATCTACTCAGATAGTTTTGGTCAAAATGGCAGAAGTGGGCATCAAGTGATGACAGAAAATTCTGCTTCAAAATGGTTATGTTATATATATATATGCATGTGTGTGTGTATATATGAATATATATAAAAAATCTTATCACTTTTAAAATTCAGATCCACAGTGCACTATTCCCTGATTCTGTATACATGTTCCTGGCAAGTTGCACCTTCTGATAAGTTGTTTAACTGCTAAATACCAAACCATTCTTAATGATTTCATAACCAGATTTTCTTTGATATTCTCAATCCCTTGTTGGCATTCATTCATTCAATCAACAAACATACATTATCTTTTCCACATAATTATGATATGAGAGCTAAGATCTCTGTCCTGAAGAACAAAGATGGTTAAGCAGAGTTGTTAAACAGACATTAAGCAGACTTATAAAACAATGTAAAAATACTTTAATAGTGATTTACACTGAACTGTGGAATTAGAGAGTAGCAGTTAAAGCCGCACTCATGTAGGGAGAGCATGTAGATAGGATAAGAGAGGGCTGAGGACTGTGGTATAGACCATTCAAAATTTAGAGGTTGGAAAGGAGAAAACCAGCAAAAGAGCTTAAAAAAAAAAAGCTTTGAGTGAGATAGGAGGAAACCTGGGAAATTGTGGTATTAAAAAACAAATGAAAAGATTGTTTCCATTAAGAGGAAGGGGTCAACTATATCAAATGCTGCTGAAAATTCTAAAATGATAAGAACTGATAGTTGACCATTATTATGCTGATTTGAGTGGGTTATAAAGAGAATGGGAGGTGTGGATGGGAATCTTTGCTATGATCCACGTGAAGCTACAAGTTCTGCTTCACGTCAGGTTGATACCAGTGAAGGTGGTTGGTCTGAGATATATTGCAAGGGCTCCTTTGTCTGTCTGTCTGCCTCTCTCTCTCAACTTAATGGCTTGATGTGCGATGTGAAAGGAACAGAGGAATCAAGGAAGACTCGCAAGTTCTTGGCCTGAGCAACTACTTGAATAGTGGTACTATTTATTGAGACGGACACTGTAATAGATGCAGGTACGTGGGAGGGTCATGTAGAAGTCAAGGAAAGAACGAAGAATTCAGTGTGGTACATATTAAGTTAAAGCTGTCTATAAGTATCTAAGTGGAGATGTCACGTAACTGGGAATACCCCATTCTGAGTCTCGGGGACCTTATTCTGAAGCTATGGGCCAGATTTGGAAACGTGAATTTGGGAATCACCGTCGGTTGAGTAGCAAAGTAGAGTAGGAGTTGGAGACAGATTGAAAGGGTCAGTGGAGGATTATTTTAAGATGGGAAACATTATACCATGTTGTAAACTGAAGGGAATGACCCGGTAATTGTGCCCAGGCAAAGATGTGAGCAGAATAGTGGTGACAGGGGATGCTTGAAATTGGGATTTAAAAGGATGTTCATTTACAATGTTGAAGTATGAGAATCAAGTAGAGTGAAGGATTGTTGAGAGTGAGCAGATTTTTATTTAATTGGAGTATAGTTGATTTACAATATTGTTAGTTTCAGGTGTACTGCAAAGTGATTGTTATACATGCATATATATAATATATATATATATATATGTATTTTTTTTCAGATTCTTTTCCCTTATAGGTTATTACAAAATAGTGAGTATAGTTCCCTATGCTATACAGTAGGTCCTTGTTGGTTATCTATTCTATATATAGTAGTGTATCTGTTTAATCCCAAACTCCTAATTTATCTCTCCCCTCCTTTCCCCTTTGGTAACCATAAGTTTGTTTTCTGTGTCTCTGGGTCTATTTCTGTTTTGCATATAAGTTTACTTCTATCTTTTTTTTTTGGGGGGGGTCCACATATAAGTGATATCATATGATATTTGTCTTTGTCTGGCTTACTTCACTTAGTATGATAATCTCTAAGTCCATCCATGTTGCTGCAAATGGCATTATTTCATTCTTTTTTATGGCTGAGTAGTATTCCATTGTATGTGTATACACCACATCTTCTTTATCCATTCATCTGTCAATGAACATTTAGGTTGCTTCCATGTCTTGGCTATTGTAAATAGTGCTGCAGTGAACATTGGGGTGCATTGTCTTTTCGAATTGTGGTTTTCTCCAGATATGAAAAGTGGACAGATTATTAAACTGAGTGCTCAGTTGTTGATAAGTCATCTAGATTGATAACAAAATCTTCCAGAAAGATGACAGAAATACCATCTTAAAACTTTCAGTAAATGGGGCAAATGTCCTAGATGTTGATGTCCTACATAGTCTGATAGCATGCTCTTCAAAGGACAGAGGAAACAAGATCTGAAAGCAGCAATGAAGAACATGAAGGAAATTTACACCATCTTCAAGACTATGTTCCTAATTCAATGGGCAAAAAAGAACAAGCCACAACTTGAGACGGTGACAAAGGAAGCTATGTCCAGGTTTCAATTAGAGAA
Organism: Mesoplodon densirostris; assembly: GCF_025265405.1. Lineage (NCBI taxonomy): Eukaryota > Metazoa > Chordata > Mammalia > Artiodactyla > Ziphiidae > Mesoplodon > Mesoplodon densirostris. The sequence continues at coordinate 68,592,126 of NC_082669.1, forward strand.
AGAATTGAAGGGACATTCAGTGAAGAGCTTCAGATAAAGGGGATTTGGTGGGTTCCAATCCATGAATTCCAGAGGGCACAAGGGTTAGGAGAGTCCTGAAAGGGTGGGAGACTGGGCCAGATGAGGCAACATTCACTGCTATATGAGCATGGCTCTAGGGCATGATGGGATTAATCCTGTGGTCTCCTAGGGCAAGAAATGTAAATCAGTTCTCTTTGAGTGTCAGCCTCTCAGTACTGATCTCTTAGTTTGTGAAGAGAGGTGAGTGGTTCTGAGGCTCATGGTAATTATCTTTTTGAGAATATAAGGAGCTTTGGGGGCTTCCTTTTCAAACATCTATGAATGGCATTACAGCTGGAAAAGGGACAGGTCTTCCTGGAGCCCATGGCTCTATGTAGACTTCTCTTAAATCCTGCTACTAGGGAAGGCATTACATATAGAAGATAGAGGGGAGAAAGGCAAGCCTGGATACTATGTGAGATCTTACGAAGGCTTGAACAAAGGCTGTGATAACAAGAATCCAGAGGGAGACATAGAGATCGTGAGATCCCTTGTGGACCCAGAATGCCTTGGAGCTGTTGTCTCATTATGAAGTTCTCTTCTTGACCACAGGGCTCATTCAGAAGTGGTGGCCAAGGCTAGAGCTACAGCCTGTAATTATAACCTTGAAATTAAGTCCATAGTTAAGGGAATTTCCAAAGTCTGATATGAACCTCTAACTAGTCTCAGGGAAATCTGCATTCTCATGGTCACAGAATTATTTTATTCTCATACTCCCCAAATATATCTACTTCTCAATAATCCAAACTAAGTAATCTCAAGATGACATGGGTTATCTACAAAATAAGTGTCAAATTTATCTCCTATGAGAAAAACTATTGCATTGGTTGTTGATTCATCTTCTTTACTTGACAGTTCTTGCCAGAACAATGACAAGAGGCAACATGAAGAGAAGAAAAAAAAAAAACTGACCAATATGGGTATTGATTGTTCTATATACATTTTTCATTAAATTTTCCCAACAACCCTATGAAGTTACTATTTCATACTCATTACAGAGATGAGGAAACAGATTATCAGAGGAATTTGAAAATTTCCCCAAGGAGATGTCAGAAAAGCAGCAGAGCTGATTAAAACCTGGAGTTATCTGATCTGAAAACACTTGCTCTTTTAACCACATACCAACCAAGAATACTAGCTAAGCCAACTGCACGTTCCTTTCCCAATAACCAAGCAAGCAACTAATAGTTAAAGATTATTTACTCAGGGTAAAATGCTGTGCTGGGATCTATGAGAAATACAGAGGTAAATAAAGCACAGTCTCTATTCCGCAGTATGAACTACCAATTTGGCAAGACAACCTGTTTGTGTTGAGATGCAAAAAGTTAAATAATTCCAGAGGACAAAGATGTAATCATTATCACTGCTCTGAGTATCATGTATGGTTGAATTTGCTCAAGTGAAAGAAAATGTGATGTAATATTAATGTAACAAAGCCAATTTTTTTCTCATTTTGACTATTTAAAAAATTTTGAAACTCTGATAACATTTCAGTATGTTAATTTTTGTCTCTTCAATACATTGGTTTTGGTCTTGTTTTGTTCCTGCAAAATTGAGTTCTTGATGCATATATAGTTTCACATCCTCTTGTTTTTTTCAGTTAAACTAGATAATATAAGAAATTTCCCATGTTAATGGCAGTTCTTTATACACATAACGATTAATGACATAGTAATCATGATACAAGGGAACTGAAGAGAGAGGAGGGCCTCTCAGGCACAGGAGACTATGCAATCCAGAATGAGGATTCACTTTGGGCCAAGTCAGAGTTGGCAAGACAGGTTCCAAGCGGTCCTGGGGAGGGGTTAACTAGATGAGTCAGCAGAGGCCACATGACATAACTTCTGCCCTGTCAGTCCACTGGACTATTTGGGCCTGCCACCTGATTTGTGTCCCTTTCCAAAGGACTCTCTGTGGGTCAAGCCAGTGGATGCCAAAGCAAGGTCATTCAAGCATCAGAGAATACATTTCCAGAAGCAGATTTGTTTACTAATGGGGAAGGCATCCACTATAACAGAGGGAACAAACGAGTTTTTCTTTACAAACCTGTCCCTGACCCTTGCTTTTAGCAAGGGTTCCCACTTTCCTTGGCAAGCTTTTTCCTGGTCTAAAGCCAAGTACAACTGAGCAGGCAGGGAGCATATCCTCACTGGCTGTGCAAGGCTGGTGGCTGAGGTCACACATGCCATTGCAGAATGGAAGTTTGGGGATATATGAATAAAGCAGCACCATTATCTAAAATCTGGATGACTTTTACAGTGTTGTGTTTGAGAAAGTGGTAGCTAGGTGAAAATTCAACATTATAGTACAGAAGCAGCAATTTGAGGACTGAACTGCTTGACAGCCCTTGCTGCCACTACAAAACAAAATCTTTGTGATAAACAGAAACTGACTTTCAGCTGAGGTCAGTGGAGGAGCAAGATTACTGGGGGAATGTTTTTTTTTTTTTTGTAATACATTATTCTTTCCTTCAAGCCCTGATCCTTTATGGAGTCTGATATTTCATGAATGTTGTTGAGCATGATTTTGGAGGTTTCCTCCTTGTGAGATTTTGTACTGTCAGAGTTGATGCTTTTATTATAATTCACACATACAAGATACAAGGCATTACCAAAGAGAACTTTTTTTTTACTCAAAAATTAAACTAAAAATTAAATGTAGTTTCTAAACTTTATTTTGCCGTTATGAATTCTAGCATATGAAATAATTCTGTAAATTTTAGAAATATAATCATCTCTGTATGATTTTTGTCTTATGTTATCATAGAAATTTTTATAAACATTTATTGCTCCCAGAAGATATTCCTAAAGTTAACTTTCTAAAGTTAGCTGGCTAAAAGACCTACCATTAGTATAGATATTAACTCTCCACACTTTGCCTTAAATTTTAATTAATTGAGATTTCTTAATAATTGCTTTTTTAAACATAAAATTAACAGTCATCACAATTAATTTTTGCAGTAATTTATTATTGCAACAGTAATTGTATATTTATACTTCAACTGAATGACAGAATTTTAATATATAAATCATATAGGAAGACCCTTATTGACAATTGCACCTGGAATGCTCATCTGTAATTAAATGAAAATATTCAAATGTCTATAATAAACCTGAACAACTTGACTTGTTAAAATGCTGATTAGAAATGATTGTCTACATGTCATGTGATCAGTGATTATGCATAAGTTTAGGGATGCAAGACATGCTGCTGAAGTAGGTATTTGACTATTCGTTCATTTCTCTAAACTTGAAGAATAAACTAATGCAATTTCAAGTAGATGCCATGGAAGGAATTCAGTCACGGTTTAGTGGTTTTGAACTCTAGCTTTGCTACTTTAGTTTTGTACATATTTATTTAGCACCTACTATATGCTGAGAATGCAATCAAATACTGACACATCAACTAGTAAGAAGGAGGCCTTTGTTCTCTATGTGCTGATAGTCTGGGAAGTTTACACAATTTACACAGCTTCTCTAAACTTGTCTCCTTTCTTACTCTGTGAGCCTCACAACTATACTAATAAATGTCAAATGAGATGATGGGGACAGCCTGTATTTCTTGTGCCATGTAAATAATGTATTTATTAATATCCTAATTGTCCCAACCATCTTACAGGGCAGATAGTGCAGCTTAATTGTCATGGGAACATGCTTAGAGTCCAGAGCCTGGGTGTGAATCCTGGTTGTTGTGTGACTTTGGGTAAGCAACTTAACCCCACTGCTCTTTGATTTACTACAAAATTGTGACAATTAGATTACTTCTGGACTTCCCTGGTGGTGCAGTGGTTAAGAATCCCCCTGCCAAGGCAGGGGACATGGGTTTGAGCCCTGGTCCGGGAAGATCCCACATGCTGTGGAACAACTAAGCCCGTGCGCCACAACTACTGAGCCTGTGCTCTAGGGTCCGTGAGCCACAACTACTGAGCCCACACACCACAACTACTGAAGCCTGCACACCTAGAGCCCGTGCTGCACAACAAGAGAAGCCACCACAATGAGAAGCCCATGCACCACAACGAAGAGTAGCCCCTGCTCGCAGCAGCTAGAGAAAGCCCGCGCACAGCAACAAAGACCCAATGCAGCCATAAATAAATAAATAAATAAACAAATTCATTTAAAAAAGCAATTAAATCACTTCCTTCATTGACAATTAAATTAAATAACGGATTATAGAATTCAGCATAGAATCTAGCACATAATAAGTATTCTGCTGAGGTTAACAGTTATTAAAATTCAGTGCAATTGATCCCCAATTAAAAATAAGGGAATGCAGAGAGGTTATAGAATTTATTCAAGGCCACACAATAAATTGCAGAGATGAGACTCAGCCAAAGCCCTTATTTTTTACATTTTGTGTCTCTAAACATATTGTTATAGATGTAACTGTTGGATGAATTTGAAGGATACTTATTATATTAATCAGTGCTTTTAAACTTTCTCCTTGGCTGGGTAGGTCCTCCAGTCCAATTTCTTTGCTTGCCATCCACATCCCAGAACACCAGATTGAATCATCCAGAGTGTGGGTGTGGCCTGGTGAAGGGTGAGACCACATTAGTCCTTGGTCTCCAGCTGCCTCTCCATTGAGAAAGAAACAGTTATCTCATTGAGACAGGGACCTTGCTTGGGTAGGTGAGCCAGGCTCCCAAAAATTGTAAAGCTGGGTCCACTCATTGAATTGTGAATCCTGTCGTCCTCTCCCTCTCACTGAGCCAAACCTGAAAGCTGAGCTCTTTGTGTCTAATCTGTTTGTATGTGTGTTTTTAATTAGCTTGTTGAATTACTCTCTTAAAGATGGCGGAGAAGTCTCAAGGAGACCAGGAAAAGAGCAGGAGAGACATGCTGAGGTCCACCAAGAGGACATGGGCTCCCCTGGATGAGCAGCTGCCCCCTGGCTCTGAGGAGGAGAGCCACAGTCTCACCGCCCCCATGCTGGGTGAGAACGGGCCCTCAGGGCTATTTGAATCCAACCTACTGTGAGTGGTGAGGGATATGGGGGTTTGGGGCTGGGGGCAAATGATTTTGGAACAAACACTTGACTTTGAAGATACCAGTATTCCTGGCATGATACCAGAAACTTCTATGAAATGGGCACATCTGACTTGCCCTACAAGCACCTAAGACACAGACCTTCTTGATGGAAACAGACCAACTAACGAATGAACTCTGCTTCCTTTCCACTCCAAGATCCCCTCATCCTAAGTCCCCAGGATCATAAAGCTATGTGGAGTCCATGCCAGAGACATGAAGCTTCTTGTAGGACATCAAACATTTTATTGAAAGGCTTTTATTTGCTGGGTCTTGCACAAGGTGTTGATAATAATTTTAAATGTTTAAAGAGTAATAAGTAAGAAAACACTTCTCCCTTCACTGTGATTTTTTGTTTGTTTGATTTTTTATGATGTAACTGTTTGATGGCTTTTCTTCTTTGCCCACCACCAATTTATTCTATCCCTTCACAGTACCTCAGTTGAAGACTAAGCACCTCCCATGTCCACTTGGCCTTTTTGGTTCACCAGACACCTTGTGAGGGGGTAATTCAGGTACCTCACTGCTTCGTAGGATAAAGTCAAAGAAAATAAGCCCAGAGTAACCTGTAACCAACCAGAATGGAAACAAATATTTATAGGAAAACTACTTTTATATCCTTTCCTTTTTGCCTGTTGACTATTTGTTGAGCCAGTGATAAAGATCCACCTTAAAAGACTAGATGCCTTTTTAACACAGGGTGCCTTTGGCAATTCTGGGACTGTAGTGCAATTTGCCCCTGGAATGAATGCAAATTTGGTTTCTAACCTGGCAGAGAACTCCTTGCAAATGAACATCACTGGCTAGCTGCCTTATGTAAATGTGATTCAGTAAGGAGAGGCTCCATGAGATTTATATCCAACAAGAGAAAGACAAAAGTCTCCTATGCTTTTTTACCCTTTGTATTCACACCAGGTAATTTAAAAAGTATTCTAACATCTCTTGCTCTTTGGTGATTTGTTTTTTTCCTTTTCACATTTTTTTCTTTCTCTCTCTCTTTTTTTTTTAAGTTAGTCTTTTGGCAAGTTTACACTTCATTTTCAGGAAAAGGTGATTATGGAAAACCGGAAGTTTTGCCTTGGGGAAAAAATGAATATGCTTATAGAAGCATGTGACTAAATACTAGGAAACAGACCTATTGGGTGGTGGCTGAATAACAGGGTGAGATCACTTTAGCTGGTTATGCTTTGACTGACTGGTCTGTTTCTCATTAGTAGAAGATTCCAAACAAGAAAGTATTCAACACTGGCTGGACTCTGAATTCTTGTAAGTGTTTCTTTATGCCCTTACCCATCCTTCTTGCAAAGATCCATGAAAACATTATGTGTAATTCTTCTGGGACAAGTGTGACATGTAGGGATTTTCATTTTAACTGGGTGTTTGAAGGATTACTCTGTTATTGCAAAAGTTATATATCGGTTTAAAAGTACAAAATAGAATAATATTATTTCAGCCCCCAGCTGTTCATTGGTTTCCAAAAGTCCTCTTGTAATAAAGCCTAACTGCATAACTCTGTTTAATTAAGGAGCAATTTAGCATAATTTATTTACACACATTGTTTGACTCACAATACTTTTGTTTCTTTATAGTGTCTCTGTAAATGAAAACCTTCAGCCAGTCATCAACAACATTGGTAAGACCAGAGAACCCAGAAGCAGTTATGCTTTGTGGACCTGAGTAGGAGATGTATTAAAATGTTTGTGTGAATAAATCTTTTAAAAATGAGAATTATCAGAGGTTCCTAGAAATGGAAAAAAAATCTCAGAAACCATTCAGCTCACTTTCTTTAATACTTAAGGCAAGCTCAGAAAGGATAGGTGTTATCCAGCAGCAAGTTGGGGGCTAGAAACAAGGACTCTTGCCATATCATTAGCTCAGACTCTAACAGAAAACTCACTGGGTCTGTGAAGACATTTTGCAAGGATGTAATTATAGAAATGAAAATGAAATTGCTTAATTTTTCCTCACACTGTATTGTACTTTTATTTCTAAATCTAGTTTCTTTCTATTCTTCAGTCTTAAAATTATATCGTCTCTTTCTAATGATGCATTTGTTCTCAAAAACAACATATGACTGAATTCTGTAGCAAACAGTACAAATATGTATTTCCAAAGCAGAAAATGTATCACACTTGTTACATTGAGATTTGATAAGAACATTACAAGAAGAAAAAGTAATTTAACTACAGGTCTCACAGTTTACATCTTCATTAAATCAAATACGGTATTTCATAGAATGTAAGCCTCCTCAATCATAAAATACACCCACATTTTAAGTACCACTCCAATAGGAAAATAAAGCAACCATCCTTGTCATCCCTGTCAATTATAACTAGGCATTATAGTAGGCAACATTGACTACTAGACACATCCTGATTTCATAGATGTTAAAATGTGAAAACAGTGTGTTTTAAAATTGATGTAATGCCCTAAATAATGCATGTAAAAATAACATAAATAAGGAGTTTAATGATAAGAGGGAAAATTATTAGTCTAATTGCTACTTACTTGGCTGGTTTTAATTATTTCACTTCCTTCGCTGCCACTTAAATTAAGATTGACCATTGGCTACAAACCAGTTTAAATTTAGGAATTTTTAATTTAAAAATCTAGGTATATCGTTCAAATTTCCTCCTTTGCCAAGATTCTTTATTTTTTTTAAATATAAAAGTTCCATGATGCCAAAAATCTCGAAGATGTTTGCCAGTAAATTGAATTTAAGTACCTTTGTTCCTGACAGTTTAGTCTCATGAAAAGGCAGGAAGTTAAGAAATATAGCCAGCATTTAATATCCCTCTGATACTTCATCTTGCCCAGGTTATAGTAGGAGGCCTGGCACCAGTTCTGGGGTTGTCAGTAACTATAGTAAAAGCTTCACTTCCCAGAAATTAAGACAAATCATGGCCCTTCCTCCTTTGAATCAAGTCAATGAAGTAAAAGCGTGAGGTGAAGAGTTGGAGGAAAGAAGGGTAACAAGATGACTCTGAGATCAGACATGCGCAGTTTCTATTTGCCAGGTCCTTTGTCTGTAGCGAAGTTTTTAATAATAATGGAATAGCTTCTTACAAGTTGAATTGAGCCTTCACTTTTACAAGGCCCTTCCTCATCTATCATATTTTAAACTCAGTAACCTGTGTGGTAGCAAGGCTGGTGTTCATCTGTTTGCAGGTGGAGAATCTGGGTGATCAAGTGCCACTATTTTTAGTTACAGCTGGTTGGAGGTGTGTGGAGGGACCTGTGGCTGGGCATTCTCTCAGCCCCTCTGTGTGCTGGTTTTGCTGCAATGAGCTCAAGGCACCCTGAGTTTAGGGAAGCCAAGGACCGCACCAGGAAGTGGAAACTATAACAGTAGTAGCAGAAACTGGAGACCTGAAGGTCATGAGAGGTGTGTCAGAGAGAAAACTGTGGTGAAACAAAAGGAACTGAAGAAGAGAAAGAAAAGTAGTCTCTGCTAGAGGGAAAATCCTGTAAAAGCTCCCACAATCTCAGTATGATGTAGAGTGGTGCATTCGTTCCTAGGTAAGCCATAACCAATTACCACAAACTTGGTGGCTTAAATCAGAAATTTGTTTTCTCACAGTTCTGAAGGCTGAAAGTCTGAAATCAGAGTGTCAGCAAGGTTCTCTTTTAAGGAAACATTTTAAAGTTCTTTAAATCCTGCAACCTTTTGGGGGCACTATATAGTTCAATCATTATATCTTCTAAGGGAAGAAAAATAATACAATGTCAGGTGGGAAATTATTATATATAAGTATGTTTCACTGTAGTGATTTTTCTTTTATTTCAAGTATATTTTCTTAGAGTTTCAGGATTGATTCTCTTGTATGTGCTTTAATATCAGTCACTATGGCAACAAGATTTTAAATGCTGTCTGTAGTACAAGTAAAGGGAAAAATGGAGAGAATAAAACCTTAAAAGAACAACAACAAAAAAAAGTGTCAGCAAGGTTATTCTCTCTCTGAAGGTTCTAAGGGAAGAATCCTTCCTGGCCTCCTTCTTGTGGTTCCCATCAAACCCTGGCATTCCTTGACTGGTAGCTACATCATTGCATGCTCTGCTTCTGTTTTCACATGGCTGTCTTTTCCCTGTGAGTCTTCTCTATTCTCTTAAGGACCCCAGTCATTGGCTTTAGGACTTATGGCTCACCCTTATCCAGTATGACCTCACCTTTACTAATTATATCTGCAGAGACCCTATTTCCAGATAAAGGATACATTCTGATATGAAATTTCAGATACTGAAATGAAATTTGAGGGGGATACTACTGAACTGACAACAAGTAGAAACCACTCTGAGGCTGGTTTCCCTCAGTGATCATTCTGAGGCTTTATACATTAAAGTAGTAACAAGATCCAAGTGCCTGCTCATCTTCCAGGTGACCCAGTACCTCCCATGGAAAGCATTCTAGTGGACCTCAAATAAAATGAAGAGGTGGAATAAGGCTTCAGTGGCCCTATTGCTGATTTCCTCCTATGTCTTGAGATGGCCAAGGTCAGGTCTTGGCTTCTAATGTTGATTTTTTGGCTTTCATGCTGCTCTGCAGCTACCTAAAGTCTAATTTTTTTTAAAGTCTAATTTTTATTAAACTGGAATCTGGTTGGCCTATCTTGTTCACCACCATTATGATAGGTAGAGCTCCCAGAGGGTAATGAAATTAGTACATGGAGAGCACACAGCCTAGGTACTTTCTGTGTATATTACCTCATTTACCAGAACCATCTTCTGAGGTGGATATTATCATTATTAACTTTTTCAAAGAGGAAAATGAGACTCAGAAAGGTTAAGTAACTTGCCCAAAGTAACCCAGTTAGTAGATAAGTGAGTTGAGATTTGAACATGAGTCTATCTGACTCTGCAGCCACGTTTTCTCTCTAGAGGGCTACAGTATAATTTACTATCCGTGTTATGCATGGACACTCCTGGAAGTATCCTGGGAGGAAAGCTCTGCATCAGTGTCCCTGCTAGAAAAGTCAAAGCATGAACAATGTGGGTCAGTTCACTAGCATCTACTTCTCCCTCCAGGTCTTCTGACTCTTGTGCACCAGATTTTACAGTCACAACTCAGTCCTCTTGAATTTAAATGTTTTGAAGTAGGACAACGCTAATTTTTTAAATGTCAGTCAAGTATCCGTAGAAATGAAAAATGGCCACATCTGGATCTTAAAATAAAAAAGATGTATCGAATTAGTTTTCTAGAAAGTCATAAGAAGCCCATTCTACCTTAACTCCAGAAATTTTAAATTATGAGAAACTAAACGCTTGGAAAATCGACATGAGTGAGATACTAGTGTTTAAGAGTTAGAAAATTCCATGGTTATTGTTTTTTTTCCTGAGGTTCACTAGGTTTCTGATCCCTATACATTTCAGACTCAAAATTATAATTAGTAATTATCATATATTGAGTGCCTGTTGCATATTTTAAAAATATTGTGAAGTATTTCTCAAGCAAGGTGATTGATTAACCTCATTAAATATTGAAGAAACAGAGACTTGGTAAAGTTAAGAGATTTACCTAAAACCACATAAAGCCAAAGCCATGGACACATGATTTGAATTCCATTTGATTTCAAAGTTCATGCTTTTTTTTTACCAGAAACCAATATACTGCATACTGGTGTAAATCCATGGCCATTAATTTTATCCCTAGCTTTTCCTTATTTGTGTAAGCCAAGCTTGGATGGCAAAAAGGGACACTTCCATTTAAGGGGTTTTTTTGTATTGATAAAACCTTATTTCATTTACACTTGAGGTACATAAAGAAGATTTAAATATTATTAATTAAAAATAATTGTAGAGAGGGCAGAAAGCAGAAGCAAGAAGTACTACAATCCTGCAGCCTGTGGAACAAAAACCACATTCACAGAAAGATAGGCAAGATGAAAAGGCAGAGGGCTATGTACCAGATGAAGGAACAAGATAAAACCCCCAAAAATCAACTAAATGAAATGGACATAGGCAATCTTCCAGAAAGAGAATTCAGAACAACGATAGGGAAGAAGCTCCAGGACCTCAGAAAAAGAACGGAGGCAAAGATCGAGAAGATGCAAGAAATGTTTAACAAAGATCTACAAGAATTAAAGAACAAACAAACAGAGATGAACAATACAATAACTGAAATGAAAAATACACTAGAAGGAATCAATAGCAGAATAACTGAGGCAGAAGAATGGATAAGTGAACTGGAAGACAGAATGGTGGAATTTACTGCTGTGGAAGAGAATAAAGGAAAAAGAATAAAAAGAAAGGAGGACAGCCTAAGACACCGCTGGGACAACATTAAACGCAACAACATTCACGTTATAGGGGTCCCGGAATGAGACGAGAAAGAGAAAGGACCTGAGAAAATATTTGAAGAAATTATAGTAGAAAACTTCCCTAACGTGGAAAAGGAAATAGCCACCCAAGTCCAGGAAGCACAGAGAGTCCCATACAGGATAAACCCAAGGAAAAGCACGCCGAGACACATAGTAATCAAATTGGCAAAAATTAAAGACAGAGAAAAATTACTGAAAGCAGCAAGGGAAAAATGACAAATAACATACAAGGGAACTCCCATAAGGTTAACAGCTGATTTCTCAGCAGAAACTCTACAAGCCAGAAGGGAGTAGCATGATATATTTAAAGCAATGAAGGGGAAGGACCTACAGCCAAGATTACTCTACCCAGCAAGGATCTCATTCAGATTCAATGGAGAAATAAAAGCTTTACAGACAAGCAAAAGCTAAGAGAATTCAGCACTACCAAACCAGCTCTACAACAAATGCTAAAGGAACTTCTCTAAGTGGGAAACACAAGAGAGGAAAAGGACCTACAAAAACAAACCCAAAACAATTAAGAAAATGGTCATAGGAACATACATATCAATAATCACCTTAAACGTGAATGGATTAAATGCTCCAACCGAAAGACACAGGCTTGCTGAATGGACACAAAAACAAGACCCATATATATGCTGTCTACAAGAAACCCACTTCAGACCTAGGGACACATACAGACTGAAAGTGAGGAGATGGAAAAAGATATTCCATACAAATGGAAATCAAAAGAAAGCTGGAGTAGCAATTCTCATATCAGATAAAATAGACTTTAAAATAAAGAATGGTACAAGAGACAAGGAAGGACACTACATAATGATTAAGGGATCAATCCAAGAAGAAGATATAACAATTATAAATATATATGCACCCAACATAGGAGCACCTCAATACGTAACGCAACTGCTAACAGCTCTAAAAGAGGAAATGGACAGTAACACAATAATATTGGGGGGCTTTAATACCTCACACCAATGTACAGGTCATCCAAACAGAAAATTAATAAGGAAACACAAGCATTAAATGACATAGTGGACCAGACAGATTTAATTGATATTTATAGGACATTCCACCCAAAAACAGCAGATTATACTTTCTTCTCAAGTGCACACGGAACATTCTCCAGGATAGGTCACATCTTGGGTCACAAATCAAGCCTCAGTAAATTTAAGAAAATTGAAATCATATCAAACATCTTTTCTAACCACAATGCTATGAGATTAGAAATGAATTACAGGGAATAAAAAAGGGAAGAACACAAACACATGGAGGCTAAACAATACATTACTAAATAACCAAGAGATCACTGAAGAAATCAAAGAGGAAATCAAAAAAATACCTAGAGACAAATGACAATGAAAACACAACAATCCAAAACCTATGGGATGCAGCAAAAGCAGTTCTAAGAGGGAAGTTTATAGCTATACAAGCCTACCTCAAGAAACAAGAAAAATCTCAAACAATCTAACATTACACCTAAAGGAACTAGAGAAAGAAGAACAAACAAAACCCAGAGTTAGCAGAAGGAAAGAAATCATCAAGATCAGAGCAGAAATAAATGAAATAGAAACAAAACAATAGCAAAGATCAATAAAACTAAAAACTGGTTCTTTGAGAAGATAAACAAAATGGATAAACCATTAGCCAGACTGATCAAGAAAAAAGGGAAAGGACTCAAATCAATAAAATTAGAAATGAAAAAGGAGAAGTTACAACAGACACCACAGAAGTAGAAGTACAAAGCATCCTAAGAGACTACTACAAGCAACTCTATGCCAATAAAATGGACAATTTGAAAGAAATGGACAAATTCTTAAAAAGGTATAACCTTCCAAGACTGAATCAGGAAAAAATAGAAAATATTAACAGACCGATCACAAGTAAAAAAATTGAAACTATGATTAAAAATCTTCCAACAAACAAAAGTCCAGGACCAGATGGCTTCACAGGTGAATTCTATCAAACATTTAGAGAAGAGCTAACACCCATTCTTCTCAAACTCTTCCAAAAAATTGCAGAGGAAGGAACACTCCCAAACTCATTCTATGAGGCCACCATCACCCTGATACTAAAACCAGACAAAGATACTACAAAAAAAAAAAAAAATCACATACCAATATTACTGATGAATATAGATGCAGAAATGCTCAAAAAAATACTAGCAAACAGAATCCAACAACACATTAAAAGGATCATACACCATAATCAAGTGGGATATATCTGAGGGATGCAAGTATTCTTCAATATACGCATCTGGGTAAAAATTAAATTATAATGAAATTAGTACCCCAAATTTGATAGATTATTGCCTCCGTCTTGGTGACACAGGGTCTATTGCAAAGCTTCGCCCATAAGTATTTCTGGGTTTCATCAGAAGATGCCTCACACGTTTTCATGAATGAGTTCATTTCCATTGTCACTGCTTCTACTCCCAACAGATTCCCCTGGGTGTCAACATATGGACAATTCATGTTTCATCACTCCCTAAGCATCATTTTTTCTTTTCTTTTTTTTTTTTAACATCTTTATTGGAGTATAATTGCTTTACAATGGTGTGTTAGTTTCTGCTTTATAACAAAGTGAAATAGTTATGCATATCTCTTCCCTCTTGCATCTCCCTCCCTCCCACCCTCCCTATTCCACCCCTCTATGTGGTCACAAAGCACCGAGCTGATCTCCCTGTGCTATGCAGCTGCTTCCCACTAGCTATTTTATGTTTGGTAGTGTATATAAGTCCATGCCACTGTCTCATTTTGTCCCAGCTTACACTTCCCCCTCCCCGTATCCTCAAGTCCATTCTCTAGTAGGTCTGCATCTTTATTCCCATCTTGCCCCTAGGTTCTTCATGGTCTTTTTTTTTTCTAGATTCCATATATATGTGTTAACATACGATATTTGTTTTTCTCTTTCTGACTTATTTCACTCTGAATGACAGTCTCTAGGTCCATCCACCTCATTACACATAACTCAGTTTCATTCCTTTTTATGGCTGAGTAATATTCCATTGTATATATGTGCCACATCATCTTTATCCATTCATCTGTTGATGGACACTTAGATTGCTTCCATGTCCTGGCTATTATAAATAGAGCTGCAATGAACATTTTGGTACATGACTCTTTTTGAATTATGGTTTTCTCAGGGTATAGGCCCAGTAGTGGGATTGCTGGGTTGTATGGTATTTCTATTTTTAGTTTTTTACAGAACCTCCATACTGTTCTCCATAATGGCTGTATCAATTTACATTCCCACCACCAGTGTAAGAGGGTTCCCTTTTCTTCACACCCTCTGATGATGACCATTCTGACCGGTGTGAGATGATACCTCATTGTAGTTTTGACTTGCATTTCTCTAATGATTAATGATGTTGAACATTTTCATGTGTTTGTTGGCAATCTGTATATCTTCTTTGGAGAAATGTCTATTTAGGTCTTCTGCCCATTTTTGGATTGGGTTGTTTGGTTTTTTGATATTGAGCTGCATGAGCTGCTTATAAATTTTGGAGATTAATCCTTTGTCAGTTGCTTCATTTGCACATACTTTCTCCCATTCTGAGGGTTGTCTTTTCGTCTTGTTTATGGTTTCCTTTGCTGTCCAAAAGCTTTTTAAGTTTCATTAGGTCCCATTTCTTTATTTTTGTTTTTATTTCCATTTCTCTAGGAGGTGGGTCAAAAAGGATCTGTGGTGATTTATGTCATAGGGTGTTCTGCCTATGTTTTCCTCTAAGAGTTTTACAGTGCCCCATCTTACATTTAGGTCTTTAATCCATCTTGAGTTTATTTTTCTGTACGGTGTTAGGGAGTTTTCTAATTTCATTCTTTTACATGTAGGTGTCCAGTTTTCCCAGCACCACTTATTGAAGAGGCTGTCTTTTCTCCACTGTATATTCTTGCCTCCTTTATCAAAGATAAGGTGACCATATGTGCTTGGATTTATCTCTGGGCTTTCTATCCTGTTCCATTGATCTATATTTCTGTTTCTGTGCCAGTACCATACTGTCTTGATTACTGTAGCTTTGTAGTATAGTCTGAAGTCAGGGAGCCTGATTCCTCCAGCTCCATTTTTCTTTCTCAAGATTGCTTTGGCTATTCAGGGTCTTTTGTGTTTCCATACAAATTGTGAAATTTTTTGTTCTAGTTCCGTGAAAAATGCCAGTGGTAATTTGATAGGGATTGCATTGAATCTGTAGATTGCTTTGGGTAGTAGAATCATTTTCACAATGTTGATTCTTCCAATTCAAGAACATGGTATATCTCTCCATCTATTTATATCACCTTTAATTTCTTTCATCAGTGTCTTATAATTTTCTGCATACAGGTCTTTTGTCTCCTTAAGTAGGTTTATTCCTAGATATTTTATTCTTTTTGTTGCAATGGTTAATGGGAGTGTTTTCTTAATTTCACTTTCAGATTTTTTTATCATTAATGTATAGGAATGCAAGAGATTTCTGTGCATTAATTTTGTATCCTGCTACTTTACCAAATTCATTGATTAGCTCTAGAATTTTTCTGGTAGCATCTTTAGGATTCTGTACGTATAGTATCATGTCATCTGCAAACAGTGACAGGTTTACTTCTTCTTTTGCAATTTGTATTCCTTTTATTTCTTTTTCTTCTCTGATTGCTGTGGCTAAAACTTCCAAAACTATGTTGTATAAGAGTGGTGAGAGTGGGCAACCTTGTCTGTTTCCTGATCTTAGTGGAAATGGTTTCAGTTTTTCACCATTGAGGACGATGTTGGTTGTGGGTTTGTCATATATGGTCTTTACTATGTTGAGGAAACTTCCCTCTATGCCTACTTTCTGGAGGGTTTTTATCATAAATAGGTGTTGAATTTTGTCGAAAGCTTTCTCTGCATCTATTGAGATTATCATATGGTTTCTCTCCTTCAATTTGTTAATATGGTGTATCACGTTGATTGATTTGCGTATATTGAAGAATCCTTGCATTCCTGGGCTAAACCCCACTTGATCATAGTGTATGATACTTTTAACGTGCTGTTGGATTCTGTTTGCTAGTATTTTGTTGAGGATTTTTGCATCTATGTTCGTCAGTGATATTGGCCTGTAGTTTTCTTTCTTTGTGACATCTTTGTCTGGTTTTGGTATCAGAGTGATGGTGGCCTCGTAGAATGAGTTTGGGAGTGTTCCTCTCTCTGCTATATTTTGGAAGAGTTTGAGAAGGCTAGGAATTAGCTCTTCTCTAAATGTTTGATAGAATTCGCCTGTGAAGCCATCTGGTCGTGGCTTTTGTTTGTTGGAAGATTTTTAATCACAGTTTCAGTTTCAGTGCTTGTGATTGGTCTATTCATATTTTCTATTTCTTCCTGGTTCAGTCTTGAAGGTTGTGCTTTTATAAGAATTTGTGCATTTCTTCCAGGTTTCCATTTTATTGGCATATCATTGCTTGTCGTAATCTCTCATGATCCTTTGTATTTCTGCAGTGTCAGTTGTTACTTCTCCTTTTTCATTTTTAATTCTATTGATTTGAGTCTTCTCCCTTTTTCTCTTGATAAGTCTGGATAATGGTTTATCAATTTTGTTTATCTTCTCAAAGAACCAGCTTTTAGTTTTATTGATCTTTGCTATCGTTTCCTTCACTTCTTTTTCACTTATTTCTGATCTCATCTTTATGATTTCTTTCCTTCTGCTAACTTTGGGGTTTTTTTGTTCTTCTTTCTCTATTTGCTTTAGGTATAAGGTTAGGTTGTTTATTTGAGATGTTTCTTGTTTCTTAAGGTAGGATTGTATTGCTATAAACTTCGCTCTTAGAACTGCTTTTGCTGCATCCCATAGGTTTTGGGTCATCATGTTTTCTTTGTCATTTGTTTCTAAGCATTTTTTGATTTCCTCTTTGATTTCTTCAGTGATCTCTTGGTTATTAAGTAGTGTGTTGTGTAGCCTCCCTGTGTTTGTATTTCTTACAGATTTTTTCCTGTAATTGATATCTAGTCTCATAGTGTTTTATTGGAAAAGATACTTGATAAGATTTCAGTTTTCTTAAATTTACCAAGGCTTTATTTGTGACCCAAGATATGATCTGTCCTGAAGAATGTTCCATGAGCACTTGAGAAGAATGTGTATTCTGTTGTTTTTGGGTGGAATGTCCTATAAATATCATTAAGTCCATCTTGTTTAATGTATCATTTAAAACTTACATTTCCTTATTTATTTTCATTTTGGCGGATCTGTCCTTGGTGAAAGTGGAGTGTTAAAGTCCCCTACAATATTACTGTCAGTTTCCCCTTTTATAGCTGTTAGTATTTGCCTTATGTATTGAGGTGCTCCTATGTTGGGTGCATAAATATTTACAATTATTATATCTTCTTCTTGGATTGATCCCTTGATCATTATGTAGTGTCCTTCTTTGTCTCTTGTAATAGCCTTTGTTTTAAAGTCTATTATGTCTGATATAAGAATTGCTGCTCCAGCTTTCTTTTGATTTCCATTTGCATGGAATATCTTTTTCCATCCCCTCACTTTCTGTCTGTATGTGTCCCTAGGTCCAAAGTGGGTCTCTTGTAGACAGCATATATACAGGTGTTGTTTTTGTATCCATTCAGCCAGTCTGTGTCTTTTGTTTGAGGCATTTAATAGATTTACATTTAAGGCAATTATCGGTATGTATGCTGCTATTACCATTTTCTTAATTGTTTTGGGTTTATTATTGTAGGTCTTTTCCTTCTCTTGTGTTCCCTGCCTAGAGAAGTTCCTTTAGCATTTGTTGTAAAGCTGGTTTGGTGGTGCTGAATTCTTTTAGCTTTTGCTTGTCTGTAAAGGTTTTAATTTCTCCATCAAATCTGAATGAGATCCTTGGTGGGTAGAGTCATCTTGTTTGTAAGGTTTTCTCCTTCATCACTTTAAATATGTCCTGCCACTCCCTTCTGGCTTGCAGAGTTTCTGCTGAAAGATCAGCTGTTAACCTTATGGGGATTCCCTTATGTGTTATTTGTTGTTTTTCCCCTGCTGCTTTTAATATTTGTTCTTTGTATTTAATTTTTGATAGTTTGATTAGTATGTGTCTTTGCGTGTTTCTCCTTGGATTTATCCTGTATGGGACTCTCTGTGCTTCCTGGACTTGATTAACTATTTCCTTTCCCGTATTAGGGATGTTTTCAACTATAATCTCTTCAAATATTTTCTCAGTCCCTTTCTTTTTTTCTTCTTCTTCTTGGACCCCTATAATTCGAATGTTGGTGCCTTTAATGTTATCCCAGAGGTCTCTGAGACTTGTCCTCAATTCTTTTCATTCTTTTTTCTTTATTCTGCTCTGCAGTATTTATTTCCACTATTTTATCTTCCAGGTCACTTATCCGTTCTTCTGCCTCAGTTATTCTGCTATTGATCCCTTCTAGAGAATTTTTAATTTCATTTATTGTGTTGTTCATCACTGTTTGTTTGCTCTTTACTTCTTCTAGGTCCTTGTTAAACATTTCTTGTATTTTCTCCATTCTATTTCCAAGGTTTTGGATCATCTTTACTATCATTATTCTGAATTCTTTTTCAGGTAGATTGCCTATTTCCTCTTCATTTGTTTGGTCTGGTGGGTTTTTGCCTTGCTCCTTCATCTGCTATGTGTTTCTCTGTCTTCTCATTTTGCTTAACTTACTGTGTTTGGGGTCTCCTTTTCGCAGGCTGCAGGTTCGTAGTTTCTGTTGTTTTTGGTGTCTGTCCCCAGTGGCTAAGTTTGGTTCAGTGGGTTGTGTAGGCTTCCTGGTGGAGGGGACTAGTGCCTCTGTTCTGGTGGATGAGTTTGGATCTTGTCTTTCTGGTGGACAGGTCCACGTCTGGTGGTGTGTTTTGGGGTGTCTGTGGCCTTATTATGATTTTAGGCAGCCTCTGTGCTAATGGATGGGGTTGTGTTCCTGTCTTGCTAGTTGTTTGGCATAAGGTGTCCAACAGTGTAGCTTGCTGGTCATTGAGTGGAGCTGGGTCTTGGTGTTGAGATGGAGATCTCTGGGAGATTCTCACCATTTGATATTACGTGGAGCTGGGCGGTCTCTTGTGGACCAGTGTCCCGAACTGGGCTCTCCCACCTCAGTGGCACAGCCCTGACACCTGGCTGGAGCACCAAGAGCCTGACCTCCACATGGCTCACAATGAAAGGGAGGAAAAAAAAAGAAAGAACGAAAGAACAAGATAAAGTAAAGTAAAATAAAATAAAGTTATTTAAAAAATTATTATTAAGAAAAAAAAATTTTTAAGTAATAAAAAAAATTGACAGACAGAACCCTCGGGCAAATGGTAAAAGCAAAGCTATACAGACAGAATCACACACAGAAGCATACACATACACACTCACAAAAAGAGAAAAAGGAAAAAAATATGTATATCGTTGCTCCCAAAGTCCACCTCCTCAATTTGGGATGATTCGTTATCTATTCAGGTATTCCACAGATGCAGGGTACATCAAGTTGATTTTGGATATTTAATCCACTGCTCCTGAGGCTGCTGGGAGAAATTTCCTTCTCTTCTTTGTTCGCACAGCTCCCGGGGTTCAGCTTTGGATTTGGCCCCGCCTCTGTGTGTAGGTCGCCTGAGGGCGTCTGTTCTTCACTCAGACAGGATGGGGTTAAAGGAGCAGCTGATTAGGGGCTCTGGCTCACTCAGGCCCTGGGGGAAGGAGGGGTGCGGATGCGTGGCGAGCCTGCGCAGCAGAGGCCGGCGTGACATTGCACCAGCCTGAGGCGCGCCGTGCGTTCTCCTGGAGAAGTTGTCCCTGGATAACAGGACCCTGGCAGTGGCAGCTGCACAGGCTCCCAGGAGGGGAGGTGTGGACAGTGACCTCTGCTTGCACACAGGCTTCTTGGTGGCTACAGCAGCAGCCTTACTGTCTGATGCCCGTCTCTGGGGTCTGCGCTGATAGCCTTGGCTGGTGCCCATCTCTGGAGCTCCTTTAAGCGACATTCTTAATCCCCTCTCCTCACGCACCTTTCGGGAGGTCTGAGGTCTTCTGCCAGCGTTCAGTAGTTGTTCTGTAGGAGTTGTTCCACATGTAGATGTATTTCTGATGTATTTGTGGGGAGGAAGGTGATCTCCGCGTCTTACTCTTCCGCCATCTTGAAGCTCCTCCCAGAGCATTAGTTTTTCTTGTGCTCCTCTGGGTACTGCCTTTGAGTCCTTATAGTGCTCTAGTTCTTGCAGAATTTGTAGAAACACTTTTCTATTATACTGAATGTAGGGATCTAGGCAGCATGACTAGTGTTCTGTGTCACACAAAACTCATGATGGAGGGCTTCCCTGGTGGTGCAGTGGTTGAGAGTCCGCCTGCCGGTGCAGGGGACACGGGTTTGTGCCCCGGTCCAGGAGGATCCCACATGCCGCGGAGCGGCTGGGTCCGCGAGCCATGGCCGCAGGGCCTGTGCGTCTGGAGCCTGTGCTCCACAGCGGGAGAGGCCACAACAGTGAGAGGCCCGCATACTGCAAAAAAAAAAAAAAAAAAAAAAAAAACTCATGATGGAAATAAACGTTCAGCTTCTTCCTGCAGCCCATATCTCTCCTTGAGCCTTAGACTTAGTCTGGAGACTAGAGAACAAACATGCTATCAACTTCATTTCCTTGTCCATAAGCACACAACACTTCTGACAAATGCCCTTTTATTCCATTCTTCAGTTATTTAACAAATATGTATAGAATGCCTCCTCCAAACTAGACACTCCATTAAGATTGGAGATAGCAAAAAAGAAAGATGCAGTGGAGATAGACACAAAAAACAAATAAATATGTAATATGCCAGGAGTATAGATGGCCAGGGAAGGTATCTTAGATAAGGTTAGCTGTGAGCAGCTACCTGAAAGAAGTGAAGTTACATGACATTTGCTTATTTGTAGGATGAGCTGCTCCATGCAAATGAGACAGCATGTGCAAAGGCCCTGGGGTGGGAATGTACCCTCTGTATTCCAAGAACAGCAAGGAGGCCTGAATGGTTGCAGCTAAATGAGCAAGGGATACAGTAAAGAGCTATGAGTTCAAGAATTATTCAGAGGCCAAATAATTTAGGGCTATATGTATCCCTGTAAGTACTTTGACTTTTATTCTGAGGGAAAAGTGAACTTTTAACATGTTTTATAGAAAGGAGTGGCATAGTCTTGGTTCTTTTTAACAGGACAGCTCTGGCTGCTACTTGGAAAATGAACTCTGCTGGGGAAAATTTTGAAGCAGGGAGCCCAGTTAGGAGGCTAAGGAAATAATTCAGAGGAGAGAGGATGGGGGCACAGACCAGGGCAGTAGCAGTTGTTGCAGAGAGAAGTGCTAGATTCTAGATATATCTGGAATATAGGCAGGACAGGATATGCTCATGGATGTAGGGTATGAAAGAGAGAGAAGTCAAGGATGAATGCAGTGGATTTTGCACAAGCATCTGGGAAGATGCATGGTTACTTATTGGGCTGGGAAGAACATGAAGTATCAGGCTGGTGGTAAGAGATGCAATTTTAGGCATGCTGTGACTCAAATACCTAATAGATACCCAAGGAGATACTAGTAAATAGGTATACATCAGTACGAATTGGAAATACAAATCTGGAGTTCAGGGGAAAGTCCGGGAATAGATAAATGTTTGGGTCTAGTTGGCATATAGATGATGATAAGCCAGAAGTCCAAATAAGGTCACCAAGCAAGTGCACAGAGACAGAGAAGAAGTCAGGAAGATATGGAAAAAACAGCAAGGGAGGAGGAGAAGGAGTAGGTCATGAAGTAAAAAGAGGACCAAGAGAAAAGTGTCTGGAAGATGGGTGAAGCTAGGGTATCAAGGAGGGAGTGATCCACACTGTCAACTGTTGTTAATGTGTCGTATATGATGAAGAATGAGAATTGACCGTTAGGTTTGGCAATTAGGTCACTGGTGACCTTGAAAAGAGCTATTTCAGAGGAACACTGGAGGAGAAAGCCTGATTGTACTGCTTTCAAGTGAAATGGGAATAGAAGAAGGAGAAACAGAGAAGTATTTGGAGGAGTTATGAGGTAAAAGGGAGCAGTGAATTAAAATGACAGCTGGAGGAGAGGTGGAGACAAAAGATATTCTCTTCCAGGAATGAGAGCTATTGAGGCAAAGTGTATTGGCTGATGGGAATGATGGGAATGATCCAGTGGCCAAGAAGTACTGAGGTGGTCGTGGCACCTTCCCCTGGCTTCCCAGAGCCATTGGCAGAGCCTGGGTCTCCCCTCTGGGACCTTGCCTCCTGGGGCTTTGAGGTCTCTTGCACTGAAACATCGCTTACCCAGGATTATTTACCGATAGAAATCATTTGGGCTTCTCCCTTCGTGAAAAATAACTTCCCTTGCTCCTTCCTTCCGTATGAACATCAATAACTGTAGAAAGTTGGACAGCTGCCCATACGGCTTGAATCCCGAGTCTCACTAATGCACTTCACAAAAGTTTCTCACCTTCTGCCCTGTCTTCTGACAAACATTAGGGTATCTTAGCTGAGTGGTCCGACAGTCTCCTTTTGATGTATCTCCAGGACACTGTCTGCTCAGGGCACATGACAGGAAAGAGCCTCATGGGCATCGTTCAATTTCTTTTCTCTTTTCACTTCCCAAGAACCACCACCACTGGGTGCAAGTTAACTCCTCTTGGTCACCAACTTCACAAGCAAACAAGTTTGATTATTGGTTTGAGCACAGTAAGGATCCACAGACCTTCCTATAATCACAAACACAATAGGACATTCAGAGCCTCTTTGGGGTCAGCGGTGGTACTAAAGGGATCATGGTCATGGATGTTAAATTTCCTCCTCTCAGGCTGCTGACTCATTCCTAATCCCAGGTTTCATATTAAAATTGTGCATAAGAAAGCTTGGAGAGAGGAGCTGGACTGTGGCAAACCCATTCCCACCACCAGAGAACAAATCCAACATCAGCTCTGCCTGACTGTGGAGCATACCATCCTGATGCTGCAAGGGCAGACTCATACATTGAGTACATGTGTCAACATGTGGGTTTATATCATGTGTGCTTGTTCAACAACACATCCACGCATAACTGCAAGTAAAAAGACCAGAACGATCTCCTACAGCAAAAAGACAGTTTCTATCAAAGTTCTGCTTGGTGCCATTGATTATTTGATGAGTGGTTAATTCATTTGTCTTTTTTAATATTTAGACATTTCTTCTCTGATTCTCAGAGAGGTCCCTGAAGAGTAAACTAACCCATTTTGGGGACTTCTGTGGTAGCACAGTGGTTAAGAATCTGCCTGCCAATGCAGGGGACATAGGTTCAAGTCCTGGTCTGGGAAGATCCCACATGCCACGGAGCAACTAAGCCAGTGCATCACAACTACTGAGCCTGCGCTCTAGAGCCCGCGAGCCACAACTACTGAGCCCACGCACCTAGAGCCCGTGCTCCGCAACAAGAGAAGCCACCGCAATGAGAAGCCCGAGTACCGCAACCAAGAGTAGCCCCCGCTCGCCACAATTAGAGAAAGCCCGCGCACAGCAACGAAGACCCAACGCAGCCAAAAATCAATCTAAATTAATTATTTAAAAAATTATTAAATAATAAGAACTTATAAGATCAAGTTCTAAATTTGTTGTCTATATTATAAGAATGTTTATAATATGAAAGCATAATGTTTATCAAATGAAAACATTCAAAGCAGAGAGCTATGCAAGGTGGAGGATGCAAAGATGTAGAATATATGACTCCTGCTCTCAAGTATGTCACTCTGACTTTCCAGGACCCTTACAATGTGAATATAACCTGTTCCAATTTTCTATAAGACTCTCTAGTCTTATCTCCTCTCATTATACCTAGTTCTTTCTCTTTCTTCATCCAGTTCCTCCTGTCTTAAAGTCTTTCCTGTTCCGTTTACCTCTTGCCCTTCTTTTGAGACTTTACCCAAGTCCCATATTCTCTGTAAGGCCCTTCCTGACATCTGCACTAAGAGACTCAGCCTCTCTTCTGAACATCAGTGACATCCATCATGGGTTCTACCCATATGACACTTGGTCTGTGCTACCTCAAATTATTAGTATATGATCGGCCTCATTAACAAAATTGTAAAGGCCACTGAGGCAAGAATCATCTCACACATCTGATTTCCCTAAAGCTAGTCAACAAAAAGATCTTAGTAAAACTGGTCCATAATAAACATGATTTAGTCAGATTGAGCAATCTTCAAAAAAAGGTGAGACTTGAGCTAGTTAATCAAAGAGAGAGACGGTTTTGAAAAAACAAAGAGACAAAGCAAGTCGATGTCATTTCCTGGAAGCAATAGGAGCTTGAATAAAGGCACGGAGTGAGAAGCAAATTGAATGTGTGCAGGAAAGCATATAGGGTGATAAGACGAGAGAAAAGCTTTCACGCTAAGGAGCAAAGGGAGACATGTTTCTGTTAAATAAGGTGTGGTCAGGTTATAAATGCCTTAAAATCCAGAAAGAGGGAATCACGCTTGACGTCTTAGGACAGGGATGGCAAAGAAGTGTCATCTCAAGTTCCAGCCAAAGGATGGGTAGTTACAGCTGGGGTCTGTGTTGAGTAGAACTGTGAAGCCATATCTTTGTTCACCTGAATAGAGGGTCATGAATAATAAGTAATAACTCCACAGGTGCAGCATTGGGGAATTGAAGCAGGTGTGTCTCACATTTGCCGTCTCTATTGTAATGAGTTATGAACGGTTTCTAAGAAGAGAGATGACAGATTCCAGTGTTTATCCTGGCAATGGGAAGAAGGTGCACCCTTTGGGAAGAAGCTATTTATGACCTCAAGCTTGGGGTGATGAGAGCTTGGGCTGGGTGTCAGCAGAGGAATAGAGAAGAAGAGTCCACAGCATCTGGAAAATAAACAGCTATCTGGGTTAAGAAGAGCAAAGCATCACAACTGGCTTTAAAGTTCTGAGCATGAAGGTCAGGGAGAATGTCAGTGTCTCTTTTTTTTGTAAGAATATAGTTTAATAAATTGCCAACTGAGACAAATAAACCCTGATGACTGCCTCTACTAAGTGTCTTGGTCATGCAGGAGTTAAATATACAGAAAGCTGCAGAATGCTATTATTTTAGAGCCCTGTGAAAATGCAATTTGATTAGTCTATTGGACGATATTCCAAAGAACCAAATGTCTTCCATGAATCAGTCAGAAATGCTTAGGAAAACCAAAATAAAAAATGCTTTCCAAGCCAATAAAGGTGCTAATTAGTGCCTTCTGCATATCTCACTACATCTTCTCCAGTAATACATTTTGCAGGGTTAAGTGCAGTGTCTGCTGCTTCAGATGGCAGAAGTCCACCTAACAGTAGGGAGGGTGGCTGGAGACTCAAGTATCTAAAAGGGAATCAGAACTGGCGTTTTAACCCATGCAATGGGATGTATTGAGTAGAGCAGGGAATTTTTTTTTTCTCACTTTAATTTTCCTTCAGACCAACCCTTAGGAAACTTGAGGATAGGAGGACTTGAATTTTTTCTTTCTTTCTTTGTTCCCTCAATGCTTTTAGAGAGTAAAATCTGGCTTTAAAAACTTAATAAGAGTGCTATCTTGGAAGGACAAAGAAATGGAGAAAATATCAGAGCCAAGCACTCAGAGAAGCCAGTGTGGATTTGAGCAGGCTTAGCAGGCAGGCTTCTGTGGTGAGCACAGGTGCATCTGTAAGGGTCCCACCTTCTACCTGAAGAAGCTTGGGGAAATCCGGGGTAACAGGAGCAGTTTGTCCCATGATGGCATTCCCTAGGTGTCAAATTTGTGCTCTGATCAGAGGTCACAGACTTAAATGCTTCTGTGAGCCAGGCAGGTGAGTGCTAATGAACCAGGTAGGCGGGGAGACTGCAGAGAATTGCAGAGCGCATCACCTCCAGCAGATGTTGCC
The DNA here is from genome assembly GCF_025265405.1 of Mesoplodon densirostris. NCBI lineage: Eukaryota > Metazoa > Chordata > Mammalia > Artiodactyla > Ziphiidae > Mesoplodon > Mesoplodon densirostris. The sequence goes on from NC_082669.1 coordinate 68,618,322, forward strand.
CTGAAGAGACCTGAGCCAGGGCTGCTGGATCTTCTGGGTTTTAACAAAAGCCTAGGAATACCAATGCTGCTGAGAACTGGGCTACCAGCTTCAGGTTCATTGTTGAAAACAGGCAAAGAAGCAAGGGCCTGACCCTGACCAGCTTGTCCTCAGGTTCCAGGAAGTTTACCTTACAAATTAACAAAGTGGAAAAAAAAAAAAAAGCTAAAGTAAAACCAAAAAAACCTCAAACAGGCAAGGAATAATAGTTTCACACAGTCCTGTGCAAGACTCAACTGTCAGCGTCCAACACTGGGAAGGCCAGTTCCTGTTTCCACAGTCATCAGGAAGTAAACACGTAGTAATGCTGAAAACGCCCCTTGGTCTCCCAGGACTCAGGGTGTCCAGGGAGTGAAAAATGGAAATGAAGCAGTGAAGCTAATTAATTTTTGATAATTAGATTACAATTTAAAAAATCAGGCTTGTCTTGTGAGTTTAAAAAATTATATCGATTTTCCCTGGCTTCATTTTCTCCAGAATCTAAGCTTGGCAGCAGAGAAGGCTATGTGTCTGAATATATTGGCTAGAGATAGACATTTGTGTCATTTTAAACAAGATCAAAAAGAGTATAAAGAGTCTAACAAAAGATGTAAAAGCTATATCTGTATATCAGTGAGTGCGAGATTCAGGTGAGGGGGGGTCAAACATCCTGCCCAGCCCCTAGCTGTCGGCGACAGCTGGGCCTTAGAGGGCCCGCTGATGCTAAAACTGTGTAAGGCTTTCATGTGCGTCATCAGACCAGAAAACGCCACGGTGAACTAGCCAGGTCCACTTTGCACGTTCCTTAGAAAATATGTTCCCTTCAGGGGCTTCTTTTCCCCTTTGGGGCTGCCCTTGGTGTCCTGGCAACCAGATTGCTCCTGAACCTGGACTGCAGAGCTGCAGCGTGTGATCCGTGGAATGTGGCTACTAGATCTGTGTGGGCACTAGAATCTCATGAAGAAGCCCTGAGTGAAGGGATGTGGAATTTTATGGATGACTTAGATTTTCTGTGGGGCTAGGGTTTTTGAAAACTCAACAAGGCTGAGCTAACTCTTTTCATCAGTATCTGAAAATGGTTCCTTTCCTGTCCGACAGTTTGAGCAATTCACTGCGGCCACAATGCCAGACCCCTTGGCCCGGACGTATACATCCGTTCACGTGTTCTAGGAAATCCAGAGCAGTAGCAGACAACCAGAAAAGACCGCAAGGGTGGCGGTACTGGCAGAATATGAAGCCAAATGTCCTAGAACCCCAGAGTATTTTATGCACGAGCTGCTCAGAAATTCCAGAATTCTCTGGATGAGCTAACGAGGCACAAATGGAGCCTGCCTTTGTGAGACACATGCAAAGCAATAGATGGAGATGGTAGGGGCAGGGAGAAATAGACAAAAAATTGCTGAAAATGATAAATATTTATTTTAACCTTCCATTTTGGGCAGCCTATTATTTAATTCATCAAGTCATTACAACATGACTGCCAAAAAATTATACTGTGCTTGCATCTATAACATGATTAATAAAGTGGCAAATAGGCTTTCTCCCATGTGACAACTTTCATCAGTTGGCATTGGCTTTATGGTTTGAGAAGCTTTGAGACTGAGTTCAGTGAGCAAGAGTGCTGCAGTGGATTAGCAATGCCTGCCTAGGTGAGCGATTTGGTGTTGAATAGATGATGTTTTTCAAACTCTGGATTGTGGAGGTGACTGACAGAGTGAAGGAAGAGCTAAATGGGAGACCACTCTGCCCAGAACAGCACTCCTTTTATCTATTTAAATTGCTAGAAATTTGCAAAAGAGTTCCTCACTAAAACCCATAGTTTTAAAACTACTTAGGTAATGGGCAAAAGACTGGAGTTTGGATTCTAAGCTAATTTCTAAACTGGTGCATAAGTTTGAGTCAGATATTTTAACTTACATAAATAACTGTCACCAGATATCACATAGCACATTTAATAAATGTCAAATTTGTATCATAATAATGGTCATTCACCTTGATATTCCATCCTTGGTAGTGGCTCCCTATAATGTTCTATGAAGCAGTTTATTCTAAACTCATAGTTTATTCTAAACAAAGAGTGAAGTTTGTTCTTCAAAAAAAAGCCACTCATGAAGTTTACTCTACACAAAGGATGGCATAAAAGCTTCATCTCATTCAATTCCTGACAATTTTGAGAGCCTATCTAGGCTCTATGAGAAAGTGGTGTAATTGATTAATGATGTCTGCTATGAGAGTGAGATTGAGAGTGGTAGCATGGAGATATATATACTTTATTTTTAAACCTTTATCATAGATTAATATTTTTCACCCTATATAGCTCTTGTGGTGACAGGGCAGAACTTAGTGTATCTGTTTTCTCATTACCTTTTAAAATTGTAGTTATGTATTTCGGACTTAATTAAGAATGCACTATTTGCTCACGCCTCAGTAATATATACCTCTAGTCTCTATCTTTCTAGACCAGTTACCCTTTTCCATTCGGCAGGGTCACTGAGCCTTAAAAAAATACCAGCTGAAAACTATGAGTATTCTTATCTTCACCCTCAAAATTTGGTATTCAGAGACAAGTTCCCAGATACCTTGAGATCTATTCAGAGACCCCCCTACCCAGAGAGGAACTCTGGCTCCAGACTGAAGAGCCCTTTATTATTTTCCTTTTTTATATATGTTTCAATCATTTAAGCTTGTTTTTCCAAAATCTCTCCCAACCTGTGTTATATTTCTTATGGTGAAGAACTTCACATTCTCATAGAAGTGCTGGGTGGTAATACTTCCAGTTTGATACATGTCACACATTTGCGCCCAGGAGAGCCACAGTGAGAGGAAGTTGGAAGCCCTGGGGATGGAGTGGGGGACTTCTGAGGAACTGCCTATCTTCTGAACACTTCCTTCTACAGATGTCTGCTGCAGCGTTACCTCACAACACAGGTTCTGAGTACTGCTTCGGCCCCTGAATAGGCCTCTCTGACATCCAATAAGTAGCTCTTCTATTCTGTCCTCAGCACCACTCACCAGGCAAATGGACTTTCAGCATCGTCCTGCTCACATTTACTTGTTTGCTCAAAAACTTTTTATGGTTCTCCATGTCCTAACACAAACATAATAAACTCTTCTTTCCGGCTTTCAAATAAGCAACAAGACAATCTGTTGACAGCGTAGTGTCTTGAAAAGAAACAACAGCAACAAATAAAAATAGGCTGTGACATCCTACTGGCCATGGGAAATTTATTTACTCTGAGCCTCAATTTACTTCTCTATTAAGTGGGGATGAATGATACCTATTTCATGGATAAACAGATTGTGCATGTAACATGCTTAGCACATTGCCTCACACAAACTTAAGTTAAATAAATAGTAACTATTATTGTTATAATCAATAATAAATGTAATGAGAAATTCCTGGATCTGCTACTTCTGACTGTGTGGTCATGGGCTCATTACTCAACTTCTGTAAGTCTCAGTTTCCTTATCTGAAAAAATAAGAATAGGTCCTAAATTATAAGACTGTTGTAAGGATTAGGTGATACAAATTAATGGAAACTGCTCCGTGAATGCTGGGTTCTTCGTGTGTTCTTTTGCCTGTCCCCATCCTTGCTCCTCAACCTTTTGTACCAGGAGAGAGTATTCCAGAATGCCTTGTGATCTAAGCAGCCTAGCCCTATCACTGTGCTTGGCACTTGCTAATGACACCCTTCTTTCATGATGACACCTCTTTTCCATCTATCAAATTCTCCCCATTCTTAAAAATCCAAGACAAGTACTGTTTCCTCCATGAAATCTTTGCTGACTACTTCATCTGCCACTGACTTCCCCCTTCACTGAGCAAGTACCACATTTCTTCAAGTGCTTGCCACACAGTTTAGCCATTAATTACATTCTGTCTTGTTCACTACAGAGATGCCTTGTATCTCAGGCCGATACAGTCTTGGATATGGAAATCAATGCCATGTTGGTTCGTTTGAAGGTGAGAAAACCTTCCTTTAGAAAAAAAGGAAATTAAGCTCATCTCCTCTTTTTTGTTGCAGTTCCTTTTCATGAACAAGGAATGGTTCAAATGACTGTGAAAGACTCCACGAGGTAGGTGACAGAGTCACTGTTATTTCACTGCAGGATTTTACAGCCACGTCTTTCATAAATGAAGTGGAAGTGAGGAGGTCTCTTTATAATGCCATGGATCTTGGGATCTTGTCACTGGTTTAGCCACAGTGCCTAAACCATTTGTACCAGCCTCGAGAGAGATAGAGGTTCTTTAATTGTCATAAAGGAGTGTGCAAATTAACTCAGCAAATGCTGGCTTGGGGGGAGTTTAATTAAAGCATCCATGTAAATGGTATTCTACTAAAATTCAGCTATTCATGAGGACCTGTTCATAAAGTAGTTACATCCGTGTTTCCATATTGTCCGTTATTATCACGCTATTTGCTGGACAAGAATGCCTACGGTTTCCACTGTTAGGTAGAAAGCATTTTGATTGTCCCTAATATGAGGAGAGAGACTAGGTCCCAAAGGGGTCCCAATAGCAGCAGGAACATCACCTGGCAACTTAGTAGAACTGCAAGTTTCCAAGCCTCACCCCAGTCACATCACATCAGAAAATCTGGACGTAGGGATCAGAAATCTACGTTTTTGCAAGCCCTTCAAATATTCTGAGGCCCACTCCAGTGTAAGAACCACCGGAACAAACAGTGTGCTTTGGGGGCTTGGGAACTCTGCTTCCCACACTCTAGTCACTCTTGCCTTCTCCGGATAATTCGAACTTGTCGAAAACCAAACGTTCAACACTGTATCCCTCTACCTCCTACTGATTCACACCTAAAATGCTACCTCGGCATAGTTTTTCCCTCTTAGAAGATTAGATGTTTTTGCTACTCACAGAATCATAGAGGACCACAGAAATCTCTCAGGCAACTCGTTTTGTTGAAGAGGAAAATGACAAGTTAAGGTCAGTGACTCATCCGTGCTCCTACAGCTTGATTAGAACTGTGACAGTACGTGGATTCTCCTGGATCCAAGGTCAGGGCAGTTTCTGGGTAGCTCTGCTGAACATTATAAAATAAAGTGTGAATCCCAAACACAGAGTGAAAGAAAAATTATGGCAAACCTCATGCAAACTGAGGGGAGGCAGTAAGTGAAAGGTATCTTCTTCCTGCCTTCCAAGGCTCTCAGCTAGCTCAGTCTAAAACAGAATCTTTATTATTCAGAAACGTGCACTTTCTCGGCCTTAATACAGAGAAGCAATTAAACAAAGAAGAGGCGGGGCCCAGCTCTTCTTACCAAATATGGACCAGGCTAAGGCAAATTCCAGAGCCCATGTAAGATAACTTGGTCTCCTTGGGAGAATTGATATCAACATTGTATTCTTTGATAAATTCCAATTTTGTGCCCACTTGCTGTTATATTTGATGAGGCTAGATATGTTATGGTATATCTGAGCCATATAAAAGTGAACTACATTATAACAGGGTTCCATTCTGTTTGGAAACCCTTTCAAATGACTTGCATTGCAGGCCTATTTGGAGAGAGAGACGCTCGTTTTTGCCTTTGCCATAAGAAAGGAGTTTGTTAGTGTTGCATATGGATGACCACAGGAGACAGCACTTAGAGTTAACCATGCGGTATGAAACCCTCCACCATTATGAGGATTCATGCAGAGTCGCTTCAGTGGTTGCTTGCTCTACCTCACATAATTTTAACTTTTTCCTGAAAGTCGGTGCCTAGCAAAGCTGTATTCCTGAAAGGTTCCCCAATGATTTGCCATCTGTCCAAAGTGAGACATTCTGTCACCTTTATAATGGGCACTTGCGGGCACCTAACACTTACATTCCTACACCTTCTGTAACACAACGCTCTTGAAGAGAGGAGCAGTTCCTCTGCTGCACGCTCTCTCTTCTTCAAAGGTGTGGCCATTACGAGATTATTAGAAATAAAGAGGAAATGCAAATGTTTGCTCTGGAAGGGAAAGGGTCACAATGACCTCCCAGGGGACTATCTAAATCAACACATCTCATCGTTGGTATTTCTCCCCCCCCCAACCCCTGACTGCAGATCTCTGCATCAGTGTTTAGAAACTCCCAGTCTCTCCAGAGGGACCAGTTTCAACTCTTGCCAGTCTGCTGCAAGTATACCACAAAGGTACGTGATCTCCAGGCACTTTTCATCCAGAAAAATCGTTCTCTTCAACGATGGATTTCATGAAATTACAAATAGGCACTTGAGAAATACTTGTTGAATGGATGGATGAGAGAATGAATAAAGGATTTCGGAACCCCAACTTGCAAGAAGGATGTAAAAGATTCAGTGAAAGTGGACTAAATATCTGTCGATGGGGAAATGGCCAGTTAAACTATTGGCCCACCCATTTTATGGAATTCTGTACAGTGATAAAAGGAATAGGTAGAGATAACTATACTAACTTACAATGATCTTTAAGTCATATTTTAAGAGGAAAAAAATCAAGATGCAGGGCCTCCCTGGTGGCGCAGTGGTTAAGAGTCCGCCTGCCGATGCAGGGGATACGGGTTCGTGCCCCGGTCTGGGAGGATCCCATATGCCGCGGAGCGGCTGGGCCCGTGAGCCATGGCCACTGGGCCTGCGCATCCGGAGCCTGTGCTCCGCAACGGGAGAGGCCACAACAGTGAGAGGCCCACATACCACAAAAAGAAAAAAAAAAAAAAAATCAAGATGCAGAAAGAATAAGTTACTGCTTATAAAGCCAACAAGTGAAAACTATAAAGCATATATGTAACTACATAAAAAAAATGTCTGGAAGGATACACATAAATTCAGTAGGAAGGCAGTCAGGATTTGCAGGGGTAATGGCCAAAGGGGAGACCCTTATGTAGGACATTACAATTTTTAACAAAGTGAGTGTATTTCATGTCTTTCTTACCTGATTAAATATAGATTTAAAAATAAATAATATTGAAAGTATTTTTAATGACAAATCAATCAATAATTATATTCTTGGCCATGAGAACGTGAGCCATTAGAAAGCAGAACTATATTATTTTTGTTCTTTTTTGTGCCTTAGGTGCCTACCAGAGAGCCTAGAACATGACAGACATTCAATAAATATTTGTGTAAATGGGTAGTCAGTGAGGGGGAAGTAAGCTGGTATATATAAATATAATTTCCACATAACTGCAGGGTATCATTTTAAGTGCCAGCACTGAATAAAACAAGTTGAAAAAAGTACTTCTTGTTTCTCAGCCAAGTCCAAAAAAATACAGAACATATTTTAACCTCACCTAGGGACTTAAAGTCATTATTTGTGAACATTAGTCCTGTAGTCTCCAATTAGTGATATCCTCAACAAATCTGCGTGACTGGGGATGCCCCAGACTGATACTCTTTTTTTTTTTTTTTTTTTTTTTTTGCGGTATGCGGGCCTCTCACTGTTGTGGCCTCCCCCGTTGTGGAGCACAGGCTCCGGACGCGCAGGCTCCGGACGCGCAGGCTCCGGACGCGCAGGCTCAGCGGCCATGGCTCACGGGCCCAGCCGCTCCGCGGCATATGGGATCCTCCCAGACCGGGGCACGAACCCGTATCCCCTGCATCGGCAGGCGGACTCTCAACCACTTGCGCCACCAGGGAGGCCCTGATACTCTTTTTAAATATTCTTTTTTTTAGTCTACTGTTTTCAGGGTTTTTTTTTTCTTCTGTTTCATATTGCCATCAACTACCATTTTTTGTGGTTATCACTTCACTGCCTCTGATTTTTGTCCTACAATCTCCCTGCGATATCTCATTTAACATCTGCCTGTTATGAAATGGAAAACCTGTGAAGTAAACTCATTTTAAAGTACAGACAAGCAGTTCCTGAGTGGGGGTGAAGGACTGTCCTTTTAGGAAGTATGTATGAGCTCTAGGAAATGCACCATCTGTTTGTCTATTCAGATTCCTCCTTTACTCAATTTCTGGAAGATTGGGTGGGTGAGGTGACTAGGAAAAAAAATGGCTTTTGGTTAAGTGAACTGTTACTGGATAAAGATATTCATATTTTTACTGCAGCATTCCTGAATGGCTGGAATTTTGGGAAAAAGATCCAGTGGAGATTCTCTTGGATCTGGGGTTTGGTGCTGACGAGCCAGACATCTACACACGAATCCCAGCCAGATTCCTGGATTGTGACTCAGCAGCCAGAGGAATCAACATCCGTGTTTTTCTTGAAGCTCAAAAGCAGCGAATGGACATTGAGAACCCTAACTTGTACAGTAAGTGAGGACCACATGGCGTCAGAATCTCAGCAATGGCAATGAGCAGTCAGATGAGCCACAGCATTAGGAGGGGTGGGCCAGGAGATCCGTGCAGTAGCAATCAACCCCAATATCTCAGTGACTTCAAACAGAAACAAGTTTATGTCATGATCACTCTCCATGTCCACTGCGGATTGGTGTATATTTTGGGAGGAAGAAAGATCTGTTCCGTGATGTTTTCCTTATCCATGGACTTGGCTCAACTATCTGGAACATCACTGGTTGTAATGACAGGGAAAAGGTGGAAATAGAGAACCATACTTGGGTCTTAAAGCCTCCTGCTCAGAACTTATATCAAGTGTGCTCAGATTTCATTGTCCAAAATAAATCATGTGGCCGCACTTAACTCCAAAGGGGTGACAATGTGCAGTCGTACCACATGCCCAGAAGGAAGACAATACTGGTGAACAGCACTAATACATACCATAGCCACATACCCAGAGGTCAGAGAAACCGGGATCTGGCAAGGCTTATCATGAGTCACTAAGTGACACCTTAATTTTCTCATCTGTGAGGCTTAGAACACTGCTTATTTCCACCCCAAGCTGTAATTGGTAGTTATAAATCTGTCATATCTTCAGATTTGTGGATTAACTGTGCTTAAATCTTATAGTTATCATGCATGCTGCAATTTTTCTCCAACTGATGGTCAATGGAATACTTTTCTCTAGGACACTACTGAGGATATTCTTGGAGTATGTGTACTGTGCTCAAATAATTTGAGAGAAAGATGGCTTACAGTTAAACAGGTTTATTTGCTGCAGGATTTGTTTAATATGCTGAGGTGCACTCTCAGTCTTCTAGAGGGGATGCAGTGCAGCGTTTTCAAAATCATTTCAGTACAGAACCTCTCTTAGAGAGCATTAAAGAACATCTCCTCCGTGGAATAGAGTTTGCAGAATTCTGGACTGGGGGACATGCCAAAATTCTGTTAAATAAATTCTTCTAAATAAATAAATTCACTGAAAGGAAAGTCAAGTGAGATGAAGTGTTTCTCTCAAATAAATATCAGGAACAGAGGTTTTACTTAGATTTTTCATTTCAGTTTCTGTTTCCCCTGCTTTCATATGGGTGAAATGGGTCTCAGAAATCTCAGCAATGACATTTTTTAAAAAGAGTATGCAAAACTGAAGGTGTTGCAATGTAATGTTTCTTTACCTTTAGAAGAAATTAATACCGTTCTTTGTTGTCTCCTCCTCCAAGCCCCACAGAGATGCAAAATCTTTGATCAATTATTTATTGGGGGAGAATAATAACACTTACCAATATTTGAGGAGTGATTGAGCAGATCTGTGAAGTAAACATTTCACAGATGAAATCGACACATGGATTATAGGGAAACCAGGAGTTGGCCCCTGATCCTGTGACTGCTGGCCCCCTCTTATTTCCACCACTTAGAACTGTGCTAATAGAGCACGGTAACTATTCTGACTCAACACTTACAGTACACTTTCAACTCGAGAAAACTGAGAAAGTCAAATGTAAAACAAGCACTAGTAAAATTAGTTGGTTGTCCCATAGGCAGAATGGAAAAGTATGTCTCCTTCAAAGTCAGTACAGAACGTTCCAGGGGCTTCCCTGGTGGCGCAGTGGTTGGGAGTCTGCCTGCCGATGCAGGGGACACGGGTTCGTGCCCGGGTCCGGGGGGATCCCACATGCCACGGAGCAGCTGGGCCCGTGAGCCATGGCCGCTGGGCCTGCGCGTCCGGAGCCTGTGCTCTGCAACGGGAGAGGCCACAACAGTGAGAGGCCCGCGTACCGCAAAAAAAAAAAAAAAAAAAAAAAAAAAAAAAAAGTCCCAACTTGAAGGGATGAGAATCAGTTGGTTCATTTTCAGTGTACCTCAAAGCAAAACAAACAAATGAAACCCCCCATCCAACACTTCACACTATTATGTTCTCTGAATTGCCTGAACCAATTAAATTGATAGGTTTTGTATTAGTCTAAGTATAAAAATCTGCTATAGAAAGGATACTAAGACAGTCGTAAAAGTGGAATTATGATTCAATCATGCTCTTGAGCTTACAACTAAATTTAAGGGGGAAGCGTAATCAGAATATTTCTGAAAACATCTGGAACCCAAGAGTTCCTCTAGGTCTTGACAGAATATCACAGTCCTCCATAAGACGCCCATCACATTTTTTTGGAGTAGAATTATGAATGGTCAATATCTTCCACTTTCAGGTGAAGGAGACAGGTAGGCACAATGATTTGCTCATGGAGGAGTCTGTAGCATTGCTATGATGATGCAAACAACAGAACAGAGGACAGCATCCTTCCACACCAATGGGCCTTTGGCCGTTGATGAGCTATGCAACCCTTCATGCTATAACTGGGGTTGAGAGAAGGCTGTGTAATAAAACAAAATTTTCTGTTTCCATTACTGTAGTTTTACTGTCTGGAGATACCAAAAATACGTTTTACAATTTTTTCAAAGTGGCAATGCATCCCCAAAATAGCCCTTGCTACATTAGATCTCTCCCACATACTAATTAAGCCAATTCTTGCATATTGCCCGCATGAGTGAGGCCAGGTGGTTCAGAAAGACTTACAAGTTGAGGAGCCGGTTTGTTTGGAAAGGTAAATGGGTTTTCACATTAATGACTATCTTCTCTTGGAAGACTGAAGACAATACATTCCCTTCCTGAGTTGTGCACATTTATTTTAACTGATATTTATGTAGTATTGTGCTTTTCACAACAGATGTGAAAGATATGTAAGACTGGTGTTATTATCTCATTCTCCAGATGAAGAAACTGGCCATTTACTGTGTGCCAGGCACAGGATTAAGCACCATGAATCTATTAATTCATTTACTTTGTGGTCACACTTTCAGTGACTGGTTGATCTGAGATTTGGATCCAGGCCTTCTGATACCATATGTCATGATCTTTCCACACTCTCAGGTGAAGGGTATAGATGGATATGATGGAGGTGATGATGAGGATGGTGACTGCCTCAAGCTATGGAAGAATCTCCAAGCTCAATTCATATGAAAGAGCTGGGTTCACTCTTTGACATTTACTTTTAACACATGACATTAATCTCAAGATTCATCCTTGCCTATAGTTTTTGTAGATTAACACATAAAAACTATATGAATCTATATAGTCATGCATATTCAACTAAATATAAAAGGCATTCTCTTTCCCTATAATACAGTGATACCTTGTTATGTAGGGGAATCTCCTCCATAATAATCAATGGCACACACTAAGGAAAACTTGAGTTTCAGAAACTTAAAGTCCTTTCCATCTTGAAAATCACATGTGTTAACAAATCTCTTCAGTTTTTACTACATGAATGCAGTTTCGTTGAAACTAAAAACTGTGTGTTCCTTGTATCGTTCAGGCTGTTTCTAACAGCTGGAAATATTGGATCATGTGGCCAGTGCTTTCTCATCTTTGCTGAATGATGTCAACATTGACAGATGTCAACATCTGTCAACAGAACAAAGCTGAAGAGGAAGATGAAGGAAAAAGTGCGCAAAGAACCTCAGTGAGTGAAGCCAAAGAGCATCGAAGAAGAACGGGTGAACTTTTTAGGAAAGGTTCAAAGCAGAACACTAGAAGGGATTATAGCCTGGGAGCATCACAGTCATTGAAGATGAGAAACAAATTTTCCATCATCTCTGCAGAAGCAGGGTGTGGAGCAGAGTTGCCATGACAAACAAACATGACCAAAGTCATTTGTCTCTTTCAGCAGAGCACTGGTCTCTTCAAGCCTGTGATGACTTGACACCTTGTGATCCTCCCCAAGCTCTTCTGAGCAAGCAGTGTCCTCACGCATCCATGCTGGCCAAGCAGCCTCCTCCTTCCTGTGTGTCTGAGGGGTTAGTCAAGGACAGAACTCAAAAGGAGAACTCACTTCAGACTACAAACTCAAGAGCTTGTCTTGTCTTGCAGGCAAAGCACCAGACTCCTTCGAAATGGAAGAGGTCAGTGTACTCAACTTCTAAGGGAAGTAACTCCCACCAAGGCATCTTTTACCTTCCACCCCTCATTTAACCCCTTCACCTTTCAACCCTTCAGCATTACATTTTATCATTCCAAACTTCTGTTTAATCTAGGACATTTAAGGTCATTCTGGTTACTTCAGTCAGAACTAAACTAGTATGAAGCCAGCCTTTGCTTTCTCCCATTTCTTTTCCTTTTTTTGCTCACAACTGAATCCACAGGTTACTTTTCACTTTGCTTTTCCTCAGTGTTTTATTATGCATCTCAGTATACTTTCATCTACCCTCTAACTTTTCATGTTTCACCTTCTTTGAGGGTCAGTTCAACTACTTCCCACTAAGTGAAGCTAGCGCACCACTCTTCCTCTGTATTCTCGTAGCCTTGGCAGGGAGAGCTTGTTACAGTAAAGATTGTGTGTGTGTGTTGATAACACCTCCTCCGCTGGACTGTCAGCTCTTTGAGGATTAGATTTTATCCTCAAGGGAATATGTCTTGGGGATATTTCCCTTGCAACACCTAATGCAGGGCCTTGGACAAAAAAAGTAGGGACTTTGGGATTTAGTGATACTCACATAGCTTGACCTCCATTTCACACATATTCTTTGCCTCTTCATCCCACCTTCATTCACACATGCTAATTTTCATTGTCATTTAGATGGCACACCCAATTGTACTTCAAAGTTTTTTTAAAAAATATATACACATTTTCACTCATCTCTTTATTCTTTAATTACAGAGAAAGTACAGAAGAGCAAGGCTTTTTCCCCCTTTTCATGTAAATTGTTTAGAAGTTGGGTAGGATATTTATATGCCAATCCCAAGGTCAGGCCACTCTCTTTCGAGCCCTCTACAGGTGAGACACTCTACATGTGAGCCCACTACATGTGAGACACTCTACATGTGAGCCCACTACATGTGAGGCTCTGGGACACAGCCTCTGCCCTCAAGGGAAATACAGTGTAATGGCAGGGATAAGCACAAAAACCAATAACATGGTAGGGAGAGTGACAGCTCTGCTGATGAACTTTCATGTCACTAAAGAGACAAGTTTGGATATCTGGGGAGTAAGAAAAGGGGTTCTTAATCAGCCAGGGGGCTGAGACAATCAAGGAAATCGTAGGATGTTAAAGCTTAACAATAACTTTAAAAGAAGTCTAAGAATGCCTATTGGTAGGTCTCCCCATCCCACAGATAAAAATTGCCTCAAAATATATAGCTGTTAATGATCCTAATATCTATGTGTATATGTTTTTGTATGCATATGTCTTATGTCAAAAATTATTTTAAGAACCTTAAAATATTAATCTGACTTTAAAACAATAGCATAAAATGAATAAAAATTATAAATGGAGAAAAAACAGAGCTTTGGTCAAGTGCCGTGATTTGAATACAATCGCAGGTGGCCCTAAAAAAGAGTATTTTCTTTTATTCAATCTTGTAAAAATTATTTAATTACCAAACTAATAGTTAAATTACTATAAAGACAATCTGCAAATCATTATTCAGTCTGCTGTCTATTTCCTAGGATCCAAACAGGAAATTCACCAAACTCCAGCCTGTTGACAAGCCTCATTAGACTCCACGGTCCCCTTACTAAGCTTCTTCTGCATCAAACTATACTGACTTAGAGGAGAACAAAGTTCCTTGTATGTCATCTATATGTAAGAGTACAGGGAGAGATAAATATCATCATATTCAACATAAAGAACTAGGAAAAGAATGCTAGTCCTTGCATGGCAAACTTTCAAATATTCTTATATGACAGTTATTCAAGGAAAAGCAATACGTATTAGTATATATAGGTGTGGTAAGGGAGAACACACTCAGACACCAAAAATAAAAAAAAAATTAAAACCTCACATTTTGTGGCACATAGTGGGAACTTGGTAAATATTCATAAACGAGTAAATTAATATTGGAAGTATTTGACAATATTAATTTAGTCTGTGAGTGGCTTCCATATAAAAACAAAATATTCTGTTGAACTTTGAAGCCAACTTTGTTTGTGGTGTTTCTTTAGTATTTGCCCAGATTTGTGTAAGAGACTATATGTATATATAAGGCAGAGAGAGCCTTCAAAATGATATTAAAAAACTCACTATTTGAATTTTGTTTTCTTTTTTTAAATAAATTTATTTACTTATGTATTTATTTTTGACTGCATTGGGTCTTTGTTGCTGCACGCGGACTTTCTCTAGTTGCAGCGAGCGGGGGCTGCTCTTCATTGTGGGTGCGGGCTTCTCATTGTGGTGGCTTCTCTTGTTGCGGAGCACGGGCTCTAGGCGCGGGGGCCTCAGTAGTTGTGGCTCGCGGGCTCTAGAGCGCAGGCTCAGTAGTTGTGGCGCACGGGCTTAGTTGCTCCGCGGCATGTGGGATCTTCCCAGACGAGATCTCGAACCCATTTCCCCAGAATTGGCAGGCGGATTCTTAACCACTGCACCACCAGGGAAGTCCCGAATTTTGTTTTCTTAAAAATGTATATTTAAAATATTAAATCTTCATCACACAGACTGGGAGAAAAATATTTCTTTCACTCAATACCAATGTATGAGTAAATGAAACTTGGGTAGGTTGTAGCTTAAACAGGAGCTAATGCCAGATTTAATAGTCATTTTTTAATGGCAAATTTAAAAATACAAGAAATGAAAACTATGTGTGAAATTGGCAGATTTTCATGGCAGTTAAAACATAAACCAATGTACTTAAATATCTACCTATCAGAATTTCAACTCTGGCCAAATTCTGCCTCCAGATCACTCTATGATGCCTTCCCTAAAGTCCTACTAAAGGCTGAATATGGTAATATTTGGCTCACTTCTCAAAATTATGATTCCAACCAAGTTGTACATAGATTTTTAATGCAAAAATCAACATTTTTGTGTTTAATTTTACTGAGTTAAACTGAGTCTGTTCCTTTCTTTTTTTAATTCCCAAATATATTATGAGAATTTAATACTTATGAAACTTCTGTAATTGTAGACTCTCTTAGGATGCTTCTTTGTATCTACAATATGACATCTTTAACCTTCCCTCTCGCTTACATACAAGGATCCTGCTCTCTGGAACTCCTATGTAAGAATGTTACCCATATTATTAAACAATGCCAGTCAGCATCTTGTTTAGGTGAGAAATGTTTCAAACGTTATAATTATTTCTTTTTTTTATTATTATTAATAAGTTGGGCCCAGGTGGAATAACCCAGGAATACACCTGGTTTCCATTTTACATTATTGGGAATGTTTTGTTTCTGTTCTTTTTTTTTTAATAGATGAATAGGTACTTTACATTGCGCTAAGTGGATTTTTCTCCAGGATAATGGTCACAGAGAAAAAATTTACTTAGTATACTGAAAAATTTATATGGTGCACACTGGTTTGAGTTACAAAACCAGTAAAAATAATGTTAAGAAGTATGTCTAATCAGTTACAAGTATAAAGTACCTTCTGTGAAAAAAGAGATGAAGGATTAAAAAGAGGGAATAAATATTTCTTCTTACATTGCTGAGCTATATCCTCATAGTCCTCTGTTTATTCCTGGGTTAAAGGTAATTTGGGGCCATATGTACCACAATGTTTAAAATGTTTTCATCCTTTGATTCAGCCTTCAATATTCAGACATGAATCCCAAATAAATAATATGACATGTAGAAATAGATTTATGTACAAAGATACTCATCTCAGCATGATTTCTATTTGCAAAATTTAGAAAACTTTCCAACATTAGGAGAATCATTAAGTAAATTAATGTACCTTCAAAATATGGCCTATTGTGCACTCATTGAAGATGGTGTTTTCAAAGAAATTTTATGATGTGGGGAAAAAAGGTCCCTCCAAATTTTGAGTGAAAATTTGACTACGCTACTATATCCAGAATTAATGTATTAAAAGAAAACCTGCAAAGACATACTCCAAAATAATAACAGTAACCATTTTCTTACCTTCTTTAACTTTTTATATTTATCAAGTTTCTATAGAAAGCTGTTATTATTTTTAAAGAAATAATTATTTTGTTTTAACAGTAATTTTATTGGCATTAATAGGGTAATATTCATTAATTCTTAAAAGAATTTTTAAAATAAATTCTACTCTCTCAATTTGAAAATCAAATTTTCTTTGAGCTTTCTAAGCTTTATATAGCAACTGAGTTATGAAATTTCCTGAATTGCTCTCCACAAATTTACCAAGTTGTAAATAAATCCCTTAGAGAGCTAAAATTAAGTATGGGAAATAAATTGCTTGCTCCAGATATAGTTAAAACTCTTTAGGAACAAAAGAAATATTTCTAGGTCAATAGTAATAATATTATTTAAGTTTAGTTCAAATGCCACATTTTCCAGGCAGGGCCTCTATTCCTTCCACCCAGAAGTGATCTTTCCCTTTCCCTCTTCTTAACTCCCTTAGTTCTTTGAATCTTTGTTATGAGTGCCTTGTACATACCACCTGCCTGCCACAGACTGTTAGCTCTCTTGAGTTCAGAAATCATGTTTAATCCTCTTGGCAGCAGCCAGTAGGTATTCATTATATGTTGATTAAATAAATGAAGTGAATTTATTATGAAAGCGTTTCTAATGAGACTGATGCATTTTGGTGTCTCAGGTCCAGAGCTTTGAAGAAGAGGCTGGTAATCCTCTTGACATGACCTCAGGAACTGTAGGTAAGAATTCATCAAGGTGTACAATTTCATCAATGGTCTTTCCCAAAGAAAATGTCAATAACTAGTGCTCATTTTCTTAATATGTAGAACTTAAATTATCTTCAACAGTTGCTATACCTACTATTACTACTACTTCGACCTACTATTATTAAACACCTGCTAGCAATGCATATGTACATGTAAATTTCAAAATACTTACTACAGAAATGTCCAGTATCCCTGGGGCTAATGTAGTATGTGTTATTGTCTAACAAAAACTCTATATGGCCCAAATAGGCTAATGAAATGGATTTTACACAGACCTGGGACTAACTGAGTGAATACTTCCTTACTCCTACTGCCAACTGCTTGCTGTTGCACAAGTCATATTTTACTGGACCTCAGTTTTTACGTCTGTAATACAGAGATAAGTACAGATAATTTTGAAGTTCTCTGCTGGCACTTATAGTCTACATTAAGTGATTCTATGACCATCATATTAATCTCACAGTGGAAACAAGTTGCCTAGATGTAACATTCTAAATCTTCTCTTAAACTGGTGTTATATTACCCTAGAACACGGAGAAGGAAGTCTTTCTCCACTACTGGTTCTTACGCTGCCATTCAGCCATCATTGTGATTCAGCATTTCCATGATCCTATAAAAGGGCTAAAAGTAGGGGTTAGTGAAGCAAAATAAAGCAGATGAAGCTTGTGTGTTTCCTAGAAGAAAATATGCAAATTTAAAATTTAATTTAGTGTGGTGTCAAACACATTTTTTTCATTACAAAGTGTATGTATGGGCCTCATTTTGCTAAACGCTGTTTAGAAATTATGCATTAGTAATTATAGGGTCCTGCTGATTACATAAATTGTTATCCTGCTCTTCGAAGTAATTACCACTAACCTGCACTGAGGTTTATAAGACAAAAATAAGCATCTGTTTTCCATCTAATTGAACGCTTCTCAGTGAAGCTGGAGGTCCCCTTGCCAATAGGAATTGCCTTCCTTGACATTCAATTAAGAGGTCTGCTGATACTATGTAAGTCTCCCCAGTCATTCCAAAAAATCATTTGGGAAGTTAGGCAAAAGCACTAATTTACATTTAATCTCAAACTCATAGAACAAATTAAGATGGGTAAAGGTTAGCCTAATGGAGAAAATCTGAATTATAGTAAAGCAAAGTGATTTTATTACTTTCAAAAACAGTGTTGTTGGGCTTCCCTGGTGGCGCAGTGGTTGCGAGTCCGCCTGCCGATGCAGGGGACGCGGGTTCGTGCCCCGGTCTGGGAAGATCCCACATGCCGTGGAGCGGCTGGGCCCGTGAGCCATGGCCGCTGAGCCTGCTCATCCGGAGCCTGTGCTCCACAACGGGAGAGGCCACAGCAGTGAGAAGCCCGCGTACCACAAAAACAAAACAAAACAAAACAAAAAAACAGTGTTGTTAACCCAAGAAAAAATAGGACTAAGAAAAAACAAGTAAAACTAGTTTGATTAATAGGGAAAGGGAAAATTATTACTTTGATTGATATATATGAATGGATTACATATATATGAATTATATATGTACATATTAAGTATATACACATATGAATGAATGAATGTTTACACAAAGTTCAAAAGATGACTTTACTCAAAAGAGGAAAGCACATGGACTGTTTGACCAATAGGATATGGCAGAAATGATGTTGTGCCACTTTCAAGCTTATCCTTTAACCCACCTGGCTGTTTCCTGTTTCTTGAGATACCTGCTCTTGGAATATTCCTTCTGGGAACCTAGCCCTAGCTCATTCTGTGTGAAAAGTGCAACACGTGGGTATGCCACATGTGATCACTCTGGTGGGACAGCCTTGAATGAGCTCACCTGTGAATAAACCATCTTAGTTACCCAGTTCGGTCAAACTTTGAAATGCCTCCAACCCAGATGCCATCAGACTGCAACTGCCTGAGAGAATCCAAGCAACAACCACATAGCTAAGCTGAATCAATCCACAGAACCATGGAAGTAATAATGAATTGTAGTTTTAAGCCACATATATACATACAAATAGATGAAGGCATGTGATGAACACTTCAAATACCTTTAAAACTTAAAGATATTTTAAAGACTATTTCATTTACTCAAGCACAATACTCTGAATATTAGCAGAAAATGTGTATTTAAGCATTTCCCTAAATGAATTTGAGCAAAATTTCTTCTTATGAAAGGGGGACCCAAGGCCATAAATGTACCATCCTCCCTTTATCACTGAAAAATTATCACTGGAATGACGAGGGAATATAAATATAAGAAGGAAACATATAACAATTCTCATCTCACTGAAAATATTCATTTTTGAGGATTCCAAATGATTCTTTGTAGTCATTCTTTTATTGGTGGGCATTTCTTGGAAGAGCCTCTAACTGTGAACTGCTAGATACTGTGGTAATTTTTCTGTGTTTGCTGATATTATAGTGACAGGAAAGGTATGCCTTGACTAATCTGAGAGTTAACTTAGATTCATTTGGAAATTATGACCATAACTCGTTAGTATAGTTCTATAGTGCACTTACAATGCTAAAGGAAGCTCTTCAGACTAATGATAGACAGTGAACTGTGATGTTTATACCATACATAAATGTAATACATATGACATTTTCAGCATGGAGGAAGGGGAGGTTGGTAAATGGATCAATATAGCTCAAAGTTTTTACATCTTATGTGAAACGGCACAATATTAAAGTACACCACGAGGGACTTCCCTGGTGGCACAGTGGTTAAGAATCCACCTGCCAATGCAGGGGGCACAGGTTCGATCCCTGGTCCAGGAAGATCCCACATGCCGCGGAGCAACTAAGCCCGTGAACCACAACTACTGAGCTTGCGCTCTAGAGCCCGTGAGCCACAACTACTGAGCTTGCGTGCCACAACTACTGAAGCCCGCGCACCTAGAGCCCGTGCTCCGCAACAAGAGAAGCCCCCACTCGCCGCAACTAGAGAAAGCCCATGTGCAGCAATGAAGACCCAATGCAGCCAAAAAATAAAAATCAAAATAAATAAATAAAACTAAAAATAGAAAATAAAGTACACTGTGAAATTTTGAGGATTTAAAGCAACCATTTAAAAACCAATAGATAGCTAGTGGGAAGCAGCCGCATAGCACAGGGAGATCAGCTCAGTGCTCTGTGACCACCTAGAGAGGTGGGATAGGGAGGGTGGGAGGGACATGCAAGAGGGAGGAGATATGGGGATATATGTATATGTATAGCTGATTCACTTTGTTATAAAGCAGAAACTAACACACCATTGTAAAGCAATTATACTCCAATAAAGATGTTAAAAAAAAAATGGGCAGAAGAGCTAAATAGACATTTCTCCAAAGAAGACATACAGATGGCCAAGAGGCACATGAAAAGCTGCTCAACATCACTAATTAGTAGAGAAATGAAAATCAAAACTACAGTGAGGTATCACCTCACACCAATTAGGATGGGCATCATTAGAAAATCTACAAACAACAAATGCTGGAGAGGGTGTGGAGAAAAGGGAACCCTCTTGCACTGTTGGTGGGAATGTAAATTGATAGAGCCACTATGGAGAACAGTATGGAGGTTCCTTAAGAAACTGAAAATAGAATTACATATGATCCAGTAATCCACTACTGGGCATATATCCAGAGAAAACTGTAATTCAAAAAGACACATGCACCCCAATGTTCACTGCAGCGCTATTTACAATAGCCAGGTCATGGAAGCAACCTCAATGCCCATCGACAGACAAATGGATAAAGAAGATGTGGTACATATATACAATGGAATATTACTCAGCCATAAAAAGGAACGAAACTGGGTCATTTGTAGAGATGTGGATGGATCTAGAGACTGTCATACTGAGTGAAGTAAGTCAGAAAGAGAAAAATAAAAATCAGATATTAATGCATATATGTGGAATCTAGAAAAATAGTACAGATGAACCAGTTTGCAAGGTAGGAATAGATACATAGATATAGAGAACAAACGTATGGACACCAAGGGGGGAAAGCAGGGGGGGTGGGGGTGGGTTGGTGGGATGACTTGGGAGATAGGAATTGACATGTATACACTGATGTGTATAAAATAGATAACTAATAAGAACCTGCTGTATGAATAAAAAAGTAAAAAAATCACAGAGGTGATTTTTTCTATCAGCAAAAAGCTGATAGAAAAATTATAATTCGAAAAAGTACAATGAAGGCAGTAAGTGACAGATTGAATACTGCAGAAAAATAACTGAATTTTAAAAGTAGGAGACATGTGTGAGAAATTATTTAAGAATCAAATAGAAAAATGAAATGGATATAATAAACAAAATGTCAAGGAAGACAGATCCAAGGAGTATATTACATAGTCCTAACAGGTGGTTAGAGTTGGACTCTTCCCGTCCTAGTTTTGACTGAGGTTCTAAAAAAGATATCAGATACAAAGTCAACATGTGACAAATCTGTATATGCAACTTTTCTAAGGAAATTGTAGGACTCAGTTCCACAACTCTTGAGCTCATTGTGTATTTAAAGAGGGGACAAGTTGCAGAGAGAAAGAAAAGACTGGTGAAGATATTTAATTGAGGAACAGTAATGCCCTGTTGTGTGCCCTTCTACCATTTGGAGGAGGACTGAGGATGCTACTTTGAGACCCAAGCAGTAAGGGGCATTTAAAGGAGACCACTCACAGAGCAATTTCATTATATTTAACAAGGACAGTCACAGTGTAACAGGTACTTCACATGTTCTGGGTACTTCACGTGCATTACACCTTTTAATCCTCAAAATAAACCATTGAGTTAGGCACTATCATTATTTCTAATTATTAGATGAAGAAACTGAAGCACAGAGAGGTTTAAGTAACTTTCCATGGCCTCACAGATAGTAGAAAGTGGTTCCAGGTTTCAAATTCAGGTCATCTAGCACCAGAGTCTGAACTCTTAAATACCATACCATACAACTTTGAAATGACTCCTCTGCAGTTGGAAGACATGTGGTTGCTGAATGAGAAAAATAATGCAGGCTGTGAAATGGATTGTGACTCCAGGCCGAGAACTGCTCAAGAACAAGTCAAGAGGGCAAGGGAAGAGTTGACCACTGTATTTCATCAATTATAAGGAACAATTTTTCCTTGAAATCAAGATACATCTTACAATTGATGGCAGGTCATAATTTAATTGGCAGAGGGTTTTTTCCTTTTTTAGTGGTACATAAATAATAGAAATCTTTAAATTAATGGTATCTAATACCATTTGATGGCAATGGGCATAAAGAAAAGGAAATGCCACCTGACCAAACTACAGACTCTGCATTGAATCATATTTACACAGCTATAACAATGTAAATGCTGTTGATTGGTTTTCAGCTTCGAGAATCAACAAATAGGCAAACACAGAGACTTAATTCTGGTCACATAAACATTTTGAAGGTAGAATTATAGCTGTTGGGATGTGGTAGATGAAAAGTTGGAAGAAAGGTGGAGGAAAGAACAGGGACTTTCATCCAAAAAGAAAACAGATGGCACCCAACCTGGGTGACTGAGAAGTAGTTTCCATAAACTTACGAGCAAGCTTAAACCCAGCAATGAATGGTGCCAAATCCTAGGTTTGGAAATATTAGGGAGAAATTACCACTCTTAGGACTGCAGGGACAGGGGAAGGAGTAGTGGCTGAAACCGGGGGGTGAACAGCTGTACGGAAAGCTGTGGCTTTTTGTAGAGTGAGGCAGCCAAGCTGTGGATGACCCAGCAGGGAGGCAGGTGGGAAAATAAATACTCCAAACTCCCTCTCTCGCTATCCTCCAATTTCCAATGGCCAAACCCAGAGATCAAGGAAGCTCACTGATATGGTCAATAAGGGACACATAGAGTAGAGAAGAAAGGAGACTAGATCTGGAGGAGCAAACAGAAAACATTCAGTACAGTACACTAATGTCTTTACCTTAGATAGAAGGTTGGCAAGATAATGATTAAAGCTGATAGACTGCAAAAGTAAGAAATGTTCAGATAGACGATAGATAATAGATAGATAGATAGATAGATAGAAATACAAGGACAAAGGGAGTGCAGTAGCAGTGTAAATTAGCTAAATCTTACCTTTTATAAATAAATATTGCAACAAAAATAGTTTTTATTAAGTCTAGGTACATGAAGGAAATGAGAACACCTAAATATCACAGTAAAATGTATGAGATACAATGATAAGGTGGGGAAAGGGGTAATCCACAAATTTCCAGACAGAAAAGTACAGATTACTTACAAGTGAAAACGTTCCAACATGTCATTAGGAACACTAAATGGCAGATGGGAGGAAACTGATGTACACATAATTTAGAAGTGGGAAAATGTGAACCAATGATTTTATACCCATTCATATTTTTTCTATATGCAAGGGCAGCTTAAAGTCATTCTCAAAGGAAGATTCATGAAGTATTCCCTTCACTGCCCTTCTAGGACAATGTCCTGACTGATTAAGATGTTACTCAAAATAACATAGTCCTGGGAATTCCCTGGCAGTCCAGTGGTAGGACTCCAAGCTGTCACTGCCTAGGTTCAATCCCTGGTCAGGGAACTAAGATCCTGCAAGAAAAAAAAGTACTCTAGGGGCTTCCCTGGTGGCGCAGTGGTTGAGAGTCCACCTGCCGACGCAGGAGACACGGGTTCGTGCCCCAGTCCGGGAGGATCCCACATGCCGCGGAGCGGCTGGGCCCGTGAGCCATGGCTGCTGAGCCTGCGCATCCAGAGCCTGTTGCTCCGCAACAGGAGAGGCCACAACAGTGAGAGGCCCGCGTACCGCAAAAAAAAAAAAAAAAAAAAAAAAAAAATAGACAACTAAATGCAAAAAAAGAAAAAAAGCAAGTTACAAAAGGGCTAGAAGTAAATATAGATGAATATTTATATCATTTGAAATAGAGAATGATTTTAAAAGCTTTACTTAAAATACAACAAATTAATAGATTTTTTACTACCTAAAATTGAACACCTGCATGTGAAAACAACCATAAAAAATGAAAAGGTAAATGACAAACTGGAAGTATATTTTCATCATAAAGAAGACAGGATTATTATTTTTTACTACATAAAATTTATTGCATATCAAACATCTAACAAGAGCAATAGTGTTTTCCCATAAATTTAAAGAGGGACCATCAGTAAAATCACTTAAAACCTATCCATTAACAGTTCAAAAAACATTTAATAATCTCAAAATATGCAGAAAAGAAAGTAACAAAATGCAAAAGTAATTAATGGTTAAATATCAAAACAAAGAAATAAAAACTCTGCAATGGAAGGGAAGTTTCTTAATCTAAGGGCATCTATCAAATCTTGACAGCAAATATCAATCCTAGCAAAGAAACCTTAAAGAAATTCCATTAAGCCAGGAACAAAACTTGCTAACATTGCTTTTATTCAACATTGAGCTAAAAGTCAAAGCAGAATGACAACACCATGAAAGTAAGAAGTGTATAAACTTAAAAACTGTTCACCTTTGCAGGCAAGGTGACTGTCTACATAGAAATCTCAAGAGAATTGATAGACATATTAGTAGAATAATAAGGTTTAGCAAGCTTGTTGAATTCTAGAGCAAAATGCAAAAATCAGTATTATTGCCATGCATCAGCAATAACCAAACGAAGACATTAATGGGGGGAAAAAAAGGATTTCTTTCAGAATTTCAACAAAAACAATAAACCTATAAAAGTACCTTGGAATATATCTAAATGAAGACAGTATATTTATTGAAAATTAAATTTTCACCAATTAATCTAGAAGTGCAACACAACTTCAGTAAAAATTCTGATAGGAAAATAGTAAAAAGGCAAATGACTAAACAAAAATGGACAAAACATAAAAATATACAATTCACAGAAAAGTTGGCCAATAAAGAAGAAAAAATGCTTCATCCCATTATAATCAGAAGGAGGTAAATTTAAATAAGATACTATTTTAAACCCAAAATATTGGCAAAATTTTATATTTTGATACTACCAAATGCCGGTAAGCCTATGGAGAAAGGGGAGAACTCTTACACTACTGGTGAGATTATAAATTGGTACAACCATTTTGTAAAGCAGTTTCAAAGCAGTTTAGCAAAATCTAGTGAAGTTTAAGATACACAGACTCTTTGATTCGGCCATTCCATTTTTAGTATATGCCCTAGAGAGATATTCACATATATGCAGAAGAATGGAGGTATAAGAATATTTTTTTTGCAACACTGAAATAGTGAAAAACTTAAAACAACCTAAGAGCAATCAAATCAATAACAGAACCGTTAAAGATATTATAATATAGTCATACTGTAGAATAATACACAACAGTGATAATAAACAAGTTAATTTATCCACTTGGGAAAATATCACAAATATTAGCAACATTTTGCCCTGTATTAATGCATATTAAAGTAAAAGCACAAAAATATGCAAGGAAAAATATAAACACCAAATTCAGGATCCTGGTTAACTGGGAAGGAAGGAAAGGACTGAGGAAATGGTATCAGGACAAGATAAACCAAGGGCTTCTACTGTAACTGTGGTGTTTCCTTTAAAAAAAAAAACTGAAGAAACTATGGCTAAATGTTGCGCTTTAACAGAGCTGGTGGAAGGTTTCAAGGAATAGGTATTTGTTGTTTTATTTTTCTATACCCTCTAGTGTTTGAAATATTTCCCAATGTGAGAAAATTTAACAAAAACCAAAGGCATCAGTAGGAATTTTACTCAACAAAATAATGTAAATGAAGCAAATTTCAACCTCAGTAGTAATCTAAGAAATATAAATTTAAATTACACTAAAATAGACAAATGAGTTACTAAATTGATGGAGGGTTAAGAAATCATATAATCTAATGTTGTCAAGGATACACATTGTTTTCCAAAGGCAATATAACAACAGGTATCAGAAATATTGCAAATGGTTTACCTTCTGAGCTGTGCGCACCCTCTAGAAAGTTATCCTAAAACAGTTATAAAAGAGGTGTGAAAAATAAAAATAAAAACACTCAAAAAATTAAATTAAAAAAACAGAACTAGCCTAGATATCCAACATAAAAAATTGTTTAAATAAATAATGCTGCATATCATGCAGTGATTAATGAAAACACAACTGGTATTTTATGCCACAGTGGTTAAAGACTTAGAGTTAGGAGATAAAAACAAGTCAAAATAAAACTCATGTTCCTACAGAAAAATATCTCAATTTGCTTATATAAAATTACATATTTAATCCATATAATACACATAAAATTACATATGAGATAAACTCCAGGTAATAGTTTGGTGACCATCTCATGATGATGAGTTTCAGATAATATTTTGTCTTTCCCCTTCTTACATTTTATACAGTACAAATGAAAATGTTTGAAACAAGTTTCTAACCCTTAGCCCTCCAACAACAACAACAAAAATCAATCCTTTGATCAATCAAGAGAGAGAGAGAAAGAGGGAGAGATCACAGTATTAACAATGGCAATCTCCAGATAATAGAATTACATCTGGTTTTTCCTCCTTTTGCTATCTGTATTTTCTAATTTGTCTACACAGAATAATCATTCAGTGAAGATAATCCTAAATGTAAATTTTTACAATTTCAGTATATTTGGGGACTTAGAGAACTTTGAAGAGATAACTTTTATATCCTATCTCCTGGTTAGTCGTCTTCTTCATCAGTTACCACTAAACTAGTATCGTTTATCCTCTCTCAATTTTTCGCTTTCCTTCCTTTCTCTTCCCTCCCTCTCCCTCTCCCTCTTCCTCTCTCTTCTTCTTTCTTTGTTAATGCAAAGAGGCTGGTATTCGAATTTAGAAAACACCAAAAATGGCCTATTTCCTTTGTTAGGCAGACAAATTCCGTAGTCCCTGCTATTCTTCCTCCTTTATTTTCTCTACCTATACCCGCTTCCTTTTGCTATTATTGCCCTTGGTGAATGACCCCTCCACAGGACTTACTGGAGAAACTGTAACCTGGCTCTCTTGTGCCAAACTGTGTTCCTTTTAGGGGTACGAATCTTGTCCTATCTACCCAGTAAGCCTAGCACAGTGCCTGACCCATCAGGCAATCATACATGTTGCCTCCCCACATTGATCATGTCGCCTTCTGGGCTTCTCTTGTCTTAGCCAAAAGAGTTCCCAATTCTAATTCATCAGTAGTGATTTAATGTTGCAACAGTGCATTATGGGCAGAGTATAATGACTAGCTTAAAATGTAGTGCATGGTTTTTTTCATGGTTTTACTGTCATAGATTTCAATATTTGCAAATTAGGAATTTATCCAATTTGTACATACCTTTCAAATCTGTGAATTGCTCCTTCATTTTATTCATGTTGCATTTAGTACTAAGTAATGCAGACAGTTTACTTCACTTTTATACACATTTCAACAACATCTCTCAGAAAGTTGGTTTATCAGAATATATGTGAAATCTGTTGCTGAACTTTATACTCCAATCAATTACAATTATTATGAAGGAGCATTTCCTTGTTAATTAACAATTTACATCAATACACAGATTTGTAGTGTCCCAAGCAGTTTTAATTATATTACTTAATGTAATGATCACACTATTCTTTCCTCTTTAAAGATAAGACATCAGGGCCTCCCTGGTGGCGCAAGTGGTTGAGAGTCCGCCTGCCGATGCAGGGGATGCGGGTTCGTGCCCCGGTCTGGGAGGATCCCATATGCCGCGGAGCGGCTGGGCCCGTGAGCCATGGCCGCTGAGCCTGCGCGTCCGGAGCCTGCGCGTCCGGAGCCTGTGCTCCGCAGCGGGGGAGGCCACAACAGTGAGAGGCCCGCATACAGCAAAAAAAAAAAAAAAAAAAAAAAAAGATAAGACATCAATAAATTAACTTGACTAAGTTTACACACCTGGCCAAGGGAAGGACCAAAATTCAAGCCAGGTTCTTGTCCTCCTTCCATACTGAATTAATTCATTCAACAAATATTCAATGAGCACTTATACATACAAGAACCTGTTCTAGGTGCTGGGGTTACAGATGGAAGTCAAACAGAGCCTAGTCTCATGGAGCTTACAAGATTTAGGAGAAACTAATTATTAATGTACAATTGTGCAAAAGTGTCAAGAGGAAAAAGCAAAAGATGAATTGAAAGCTGCTAACATCCCGGAAAGAGCCAAGTACAGATTTAAGTGCCTTGATAAAGCATCATTTTAATTTCCTGGCAACATCTGAGTGCTCACTCCGTGTCAGGCACACTTCCTGACACTTTCCATCTATTAATTCATTGAATCCTCCCTTGGAGGTGGATTCTATTTTTATCATTCCCATTGCACAGATGAGGAAACTGATGTACAGAGATTGTGTGGTTGCCCATGGCCACACATCTCAGAGTCCCTGACTGTCTCTTGTTTCTGGTTGCCTTCTAAATTGGCATTGACAGAATCCCCATGGTGACGAGCTCTTAGCACTTGCCTTAAACCCTAGAGCAGAAAGTCTATTGAAACAACAACATTGCTCAAATATAAAACAAACTTACATCATGAGACTCAGAAGATATTGATTTCTATAATAACCTCCTACACATGAATCTACTTTGGTGTTTATGGCTTCATACCTGGATTATTACCACTGACCTCCCCGATGGTGTGATTTGCTAACTTGAAGGTAAAAATGGACTCCATTGGCAATGAGAAGAGGGGCAGGAGTGCCCACCTCTTTGGTTGTTTGCTTGGCCTAGGTAGTGTTACTTGTTTTGGGGGAATTAGTGCACAGGGAAAAGGATAGCCAGAATGAAGGGAACTGATCACTTGAGACTGCCTGTTCACAAGACAGATTAGGACCCATACACTGGTGGAGCACAGGTCTCAGTGGCTCTGTCCCTTGGCTCAGGCGCCTGGCCTCAATTTGAGTCCAATTGCTTAATTTTCTGCACACCCCACGAAAGCCAGTTCCCATGCTGCTCTGTGTCTTCTTTATATTTCTCCATAATACCATCTTTGGCTGTTTAACTGCAGCAGGCTTTATGATAAGGGTTACTGTTTGTTGTTTTCTTCGTTGGCAGTAGGCAAAGACAATTTTAAAAGACACGCTCAAATTCAAACAGCCCTGAACGACTTACAGAAAGCAGGGTGTTTTCTAGGCTTGTTTTTGAAATATTACAATTTTTATTAGGCAATTTTATCATTGTTATAAATAAGTAATTGTACTGGGGAGAAGGGATAATCCTTATTTAATTAAATTCATCTATACTCCCAGGTTGGCAGCAACAAGACATATGTGAGACTAATACCCACAGCCTGCCTCTTTGCATGTGCAATTAAAAATTCACTCTACAGTAGCACTGCCAGTTTTGTGTTGCTTTTGGCATTTACAAATTCTTTTATTTTGTGACTTTTTTTTTTTACCATACACATATGCTGGAACAGATGTTGCTTATTTGTTGTTTATTCAAATCTGTAGGCTCTGGCAGCTAACTCCATTGTTCTGTAATGAAGCTTTATTCACTGTCCTGTATTAGGACCCAGCGCCTGCACGAGAGGCTGCGTTAGCTCCCAGTAGGATGCCACAGTTATTGCCCTTGTAGTTGGCTGTTTATAGTCGGAAGCTTGCGTTGGGGAGAAAAATCAACAACAACAAAGGGCTGGGTGGTTATAGTTGGGGTGAATGGAAAGGAACGGAACAGGCGGGAAGGTCACCCAGCATTACTCTGCTCTGTAGTTCTGCCTGGTGGCCTCAGCCTGGCATCCGGGTTCATCTGCTGTGGGGATTTGGTGTCTGAGGCTGGGAAGCATTTCCTCCCTGTTCTTTCTCTTCTTTTTCTTTCCTTTCCTCTCTCTAGTTATTTAATTCATTCACGGGCAGGGTGTCTAGTGCATCTCCTCACCCCCACTGCACCCCCTTATTTCCAGTGCATACATAGATTCACTAACAGCCACGCTTAGTCCAGTGCAAAACTTTCTTCCATATATCACACCCTCATCACATCTTTGCTCATCCACGTACTGTTTCTGGCTGCCTGTGTCTTGGGGAAGCCACACTTCATAAAGTCAAGAATGTCAGGTCCGCGTTGACCAAAATAAAGACCTGCTGATCCCTAGAGCTCCAACACCAATTTGGAGCCTTCTGGAAAACCCCTGTCTTGGCCAGGAGGCAATCAATCAGAGATGTAACCACCTCCATCTGGCACATTATGACATGGAACCTCACTATTAACACATTTGTGATTCATCTTGTCCCAACGAGTGGTGCCAGGGATCAAACCACATCCTCCCTCCCTGTGGCAGCTGGGAGCAGTCTAGCTTCCAGCATGCAGAGTTAACACATTGGCTCCTGTGACATTGCAAGTAACAATTCTTTTAATTATCACACCTTCCCTCCCCCTCCCCACCCACTCCACAGACATTTTGGCACCATGGGGATATTTTGCAGCCGGCAATCAGTACTTTTCTTAATTGACTGAGTATGTTCCAATAGCATGAAGGCTGGTATTATCCACTATCAAATAAAAGGAGCAGTTGCTTGATGCTAAGTTCTATAGCTATAACCCTACACTTGTCTGGGAGCTTTTACTTCCATAAGAATGCTCTAGTGTTCGTTCATGATTGTTTTTTGAATTTCATTTCTCCTAATTGTCTATACTCGGATATATCCTTAGGATTGAATTCAAGGTCTTTCCCATTCTGGCCTCAGTACATCCTGACAGTCTCACTTCCTTTCCCACAGCCCAAACTGCATGTATTCAGGTTGCTTTGCATCCCTCAGCACTTCCCACTTTTACATCTTTGTAGTTGCCTTGCTCCCTTTTCATGGAATCCACTTCCAATTTCTTTTTCTACATGCCAAAAGTCATCCATCCTCAAGGTCTCAGTTCAGCTATTGCCTCTTCTATCATCTCCTCCAAGAACCCTCTTCCCTGGAGCACCCTTTCTTCAGTGCTCCCATAAATTTTGATATGCCTTTACCATAGGCCTGAACACAGTTTGCCTTGATTATAATTAGCTGGTGCAAAACATATGTCTCTAACTAAATTGGTATTTCTTTTACGGATTCTTTGCATACATCTTTGTAGCCATGTCTTGATTAGGGGTTGGCATCACATCCGTGGAGCACTTAGCATGGGAAGTGGGCTTAAAGAATGGGGATAAACCTGTACTGAGTATTCTATAGGCCAGGCATCACACACAGCGCTTTCCATTCTTAACTCATCCTTAAAACAACCACAGGAATTAGTGGATTTTACCCCCATTTTACAGAAGAGGAAACTGAGGCTTAGAGAGGATAAATAATTGGATCCAGGTAACCCAGCTATTGAGTGACTAAGCTAGGATTCACAGATCTGTCTGACACAAAAACTTTTATTCTTGCCAAAACATTCCTCTATTTCCCTAACAAAAATTTTAATGTTATGTTAGAATAGTCAAGATACCACCCTAATATTAAAATGTAGGTAGAATTAGATTTTATTTTATTTTATTTTATTTTATTTTTTTGCAGTACACGGGCCTCTCACTGTTGTGGCCTCTCCCACTGCGGAGCACAGGCTCCGGACGCGCAGGCTCAGCGGCCATGGCTCAGGGGCCCAGTCACTCCGCGGCATGTGGGATCTTCCCGGACCGGGGCACGAACCCGCGTCCCCTGCATCGGCAGGTGGACTCTCAACCACTGTGCCACCAGGGAAGCCCAGAATTAGATTTATAATTCAACAGAGAAAACACTGTCGTACTTCTAAGGGAATATTAAAATCAAAGTATATTAATATGGTTGAAATGAACCACACCAAAAAAGGGGGAGCAAACCAAAGTTTATGATTTAACTAGGGGTTCAGTTTATTTAAATTCACGCTTAATAATAATAACAGTTATTATCATTATATAAATCCCCACAGAACTATGCTAGATGAAAATAAACAAGAGCATGCTCTTCTATGCCCCTTATAAAAATTTAATTTTTGTTTAACAAGAGATGTGTTTCAGGGTTTGTTCAGAGGATAGCTTATATCAGATATGAAACCAGGAATCATTTATTTTGTTTTAGACTAACAGGTTGTTTTGGAAGAGGATTAGAAAATCAGTCCGTCACAGGCCCTTTTTTTTTTTTTTTTTCCTCGGTACGCGGGCCTCTCACTGCTGTGGCCTCTCCCGTTGCGGAGCACAGGCTCCAGACGCGCAGGCTCAGCGGCCATGGCTCACGGGCCCAACTGCTCTGCGGCATGTGGGATCTTCCCGGACCCGGGCACGAACCGGTGTCCCCTGCATCGGCAGGTGGACTCAACCACTGCGCCACCAGGGAAGCCCCACAGGCCCTTTTTTGAGCCTGGAGAGGTGATGATGGAAGGAATGAAGGGAGCGGCCAAGGTGGTTGATAGTAGCCACCAAAGAGGAAGAAAGGGAAGGTAAAGAGGATGTGTTTCAGATGTTTTTTGTCATACGGTTTATCCCCTATTCTTGCCCCAGCTCAGCCCCACCACTTTTCCCCCACTCCTTTCTAGGTTCCTTTAATTACTGGCCAAGTACTAGTATAAAATCATCCAAGGTGAATATTGCATCAAGAAACTAGGCCATTAATAAGGGAGTTTGTGTTTTGCCAAAAGTCCTAGGTAGTATGAAATCGATGTGAACATCCATGGCTTAGGGGAATGCAAGGGGAAAATCATAGCTTCCCACCTTCTTTTCAGGAATCTGTTGGAAGAAAGATCCCAGTACTTGTCTTGTGTAGCAAACATCATCCTGTATGGTAAGCACAAGGCTCTAGAAAAGTTTGAGCAAATGAAAAGGAAACTGGTACTAGAAGAGGCTTTGAATATTAGGGCTTTTCCTTCCATATCTGATCTTATTCTGGCTGTTCTCCTCACTTTGGAAAGAGAGTTGGCATTTTCCCCTCTTAGTCTTCCCTGGGAAAGTTGAAACCAGAGGTGAGGCTGGTTCTTCTCCCTGGGAAGAGAGGTTAGAGAGTGGCTCAGAGCTAGAGCAGCTGAGAATTTGATTGGTTTCTTCTGCTGCCAACTGTAGTCTGCTTCTGGTGCCCACATAGACTTCAAGGATGATATCTGACATGGTCTATTTCCTTCAGCATGTGCAATTTGCCCACCTGCATGGCAATTGCACAGGTTTAACCTTGGTCATGGTCTGATACACTAACCAATAGGATTTTAAATTTATTTAATAAAATATAACATGATATGAACTTCTAAATATTCTATTTTCATTAAATGACTTTCTTTTAAAAATATGCAGTCTACAGGGAAATTCAAAGTTCTGTTTCTATCATTATTGTTCCTATTGATTAATAGGTAATATTATTAGTATAAATTCTTGCCTCCTGAAAAATATGACTATTTCAAAAACCAGTATTTGATCTTTGCTAACGATAAAGTGAATAAATTGTGATTTCCTAGCAGTCCAAAGACACTGACATGCATACCTTGGTAATCTAGTGGGAATCTGACACCTATTCGAAGCTCAGAAAGTATTTCTTTAATGGATGAATGAGACAACAAAGATTTCTCAGGAGCTGTATTCCTGCCTTTGATAAAAAGGCAAAATCAAGGCCCTATCTAAATGTCTTCATAGAGCAATGATACGAGGGAGAAAGAGAGAGCTAGAGAAAGAGAGAGACGGAGAAACTTACGATGGCCAAGCTCTAAAGGCTTAAATAAAATCAACGTCACTTAAATAAATTTTTGCAAAGATAATGTAGTGCAGTAGTATGGACTTCTGTTGACCTGACTTGATAATGATAAAAAGCTTTGAATTTAGAAGAATAAAAAAATTTTATGCCCATCAGACTATTATTTTCAAACATTAATATCAAATAATATATCAACTGGGATTTTATCAGAGAAATTGAAAGTTTACATGGAGCTATTGAATAGAAGAATGGACCAAGATATTTTGGGCAAGGTATTTTTTTCTTTTTGTTTATTTTCTTTTATGTACATTACCAGCTCTTCCTACACTTTCCAATACCTTCTTAATATATTTTTTCATAAAATAAATTTTTATGCCAGGTAAACTAACAAATCTAATAATTTCAATTTACTCTTGGCATCTACTCTTATGGTAATTTCCATCCTTTTTTTCCTCTGGATAGAATGATTTCTAAGCCTGCTATGAAACTGTCATCCTCAGGGATTTTCCTTCACCTTATTTTTCCTACATCTTTTTGGGTTGGATTATCCTTTTCCTAGAACTCATTTATTTCTTTGGGTACCCCTTTTTTTTTCAGAGAACATCCTCCAGTGATTTCATTAGATTAAAAAGATATATAATCAGAAAACAAAAACTCTGTTCTTAGTGTGCCTTTCTAATCAACAAGATGGCGGCGCTTAATGCCTGATGCACAGTTGTCACTTTAGGATATCTTAGCATCACCAACCCTCTAGTGTTTTTTCACTTCAACTTGAAGGACTTCCATTAGTTTTTTTCACTGGGCAGGTCTGCTAGTGATAAATTCTCTCAATTTTGTTTATCTGGGAATGTCTTAAATTGTCTTTTATTTTTGAAGGACAGCTTTGCTGAATATAGAATTTTTTGGTTGGCATTCTTTTCTCTTTCAGTGCTTTGACAGTGTCATCCCACAGCCTCTGGTCTTCATGGTCTCTGATGGGAAGTTAACTGTTAATCTTATTGAGTTTCCCTATGGTTTATTGTTATGATAGTTTGTTGTTGTTTCTGGTTGGTTGGTTTGTTTTAAAGTGACTTCCCTGGATTAATTCTGTGAAGTCTGTCTTCTTTGTCATGTGCAGTCACTGAAGTCTCTACTCAGATAGCTTAGTGGTCAGTTAATGATTGGGCAGATTTTTTTTTAAGTGCCTTGAACAAATAAATCTCCCACGCACTGCTGATGGTTTCTGTGCATATGTTGGAGCACAGCTTCAGTGCACCAACTATTTACAACTCATTCTAGTCTTCACTTCCTCCTTGTTCAGAGCCTCAAGATCAGCCAGAGGTGAAAGACTGGGGTCTCCTCAGATCTTTCCTGTCATGCACACAACCTTGCACATGTGTACAACCTTCTAGATCCATAGGAATATATTGGAGCTTTTCAAAGTCTTCTGTGGGCATTAGTCAGCTTCATGTTTGCCCCAAGTGGTATCGCCATCTCAGGTAGCTGCAATGTTAAACAATTATAATTGGTTGTTTTTGACAAATACCCTGAAGATGTGGCTTTCCTCACTTAAGGACCTGTGAGTCAGATCAAATAAAGACAAGCTTAGTGAATGGGGTTTTGCCAGAGAGCTGCCAGCCAGGTCAACTAGTGACAGTTCTCCAGGGATGGGCTTTTCTGGGAGGCTCACACTTTTTCTGCTTCTACCACTCACTGCTAAGTCTTCTGATTTTCACAGCTATTGTTGTTCCAAGGCTGCTGGTTTTCAAGGCTCATGCAGAGCTGGGGAAAGGATGATGGGATTAGGGTAAGTTAAAATGCCACAAAGTTCACTGTTCTTATTTATATCCAGCTTTTTATTTTCCCTTGAATAAATGCTCCTTAGGTTGTTGCAAGCCTTGAGTTAATTTTTAGAGTTCTGAAAAAGTTAATTTTGACAATTTTTGCCAGTGTTCTTGTTGCTTTTATGTAGAAATGGGGTTTGGCAGGCTATTTTTCCATTATTCCAAAAGTACTTCTCTCCTTTTATGTCTTTGTAATAAAACAAATTTCTTTTTTTTTAAGAGGACTCATTATCCGATCTAAACTATTAAAGTATTAGCAAGGAGGTATGTTTCCCTTGAATTACTTAACAATATATTCCTATAGTACAGCTAAGAGATGCACACACATCAATGGTTATCATCAAAATATAAATAGGAACACATCCACATACTTCCCTCCCTTTTATACTTCCTTCTGCCCCTCTGCTGCCAACCTAATGAACAAGTCCTGGTGTACATTTCTCAAAGATGGTTTAACAATTCCATGTCCAAGATGCTACTATATGAACAAATTTCTTTACTACAGTTTTAGCAAGATATTTGCAAAGAAAAAAATTATATGTGTTCATTCTACCATTTTAGCCCAGAGTCTACATTTGTTTTATTATTCAGTAACAATGGATTGAAACATTTCTACTAGTAGAATATCAGGTAGTAAGACACACCAGAAGGAAAGATATTCTTGGTTAAGACCATCCTTCTTTTAAATCCCCATATGATCAGCAGTCTGTTTTGTTTCTGTGTAAAGCTAGATTCATTGGTTATGTTTATATTTATGTTGTATACCCGACAGCATTCTGAACCTTCCTGAATTCGAGAGATGGCTTCTCATGACATTAAGTTACATTTGTGTTATTCTTGCCATTAATAAGAGCTTCATATTTTTCTAGCTCTTAAGTTTTTTCCTTACAGTCACCAGTATAGTAGTTTAAGCAGTCAGGCTTATCCCCATTTTTCAGATGCTAAACTTTGGCTCAGAGGAGTTAAGTGATTTGCCACAAAACAACCAATTAGTATGCACCAAGGTTGGAAGTTGAATTCAGGTCATCTGTATTAAAATTTAGAGACCTCTTCGTTATACCATCCAGTGTCCTTGACTCCAGGTACCATGGACTTTCAGACTGTTATTTAGTCCAAACCATCCAATGCTTAAAATACCTATATAACCTCCAATATTTTCTTAAGCATCTAAAGTAAGGGGGATGGAGAGGTCAGTTCATAAATATTTCCAATAAAATTATGCTTTATAGGAGAAGACCAGGGCTAGTTATCTTTGTTTTTGGTGGGGAGAAGGGTATGGAAGGGAAGAGAGACTCAACTTTAGCTCAATAGCTTATTTTAAAAAATAACTGCATGCAAGTTTGCAGATTTATACTTTTTCTAGTAATTTAACAAATATTTATTGAGTACCTATTATGTGTCCAGAGCTATAAATAACAAAGTCTCCACAAAAGGAAGAGATGACATACAATTAATAGCTGTACACATCTCATGAATAGAGTTATTTTCTCTGTTTTGTACAATACTGTATGCCCAGTTCCTTAGGACATACCCAGATCCTGATACATAATGGGTGTTCAATAAATATACATTTATATTATTAATTAATTAACTAATAAGGTAATCTTAGATGTTTTTAAAGGTTATGAAAAAATAAAATGAAGTAATGGAGTATAGAATGTCCTGGTACAGGGAGTTATATTTTATTAGACGGTTAGGAAAGATTCTCTGAGGAGAAGGGATTGGACACCATTGTCATCTGATTTTAGAATATTCATTGCTCATTTTTTTTGAAACCTATTTCAGAAAGAACCACTGAGAAAACTCCTGACTCAGAAATTCCATTTATACTTTCAAATCACAAGGAACCCTGGAATGTCGTTTCTTATTCCCTGAAGTAGAATGGCAGGAATAAACACTGGACCTCACTTCAGGTCCACTGCTGATGTTTTGTATCACCATCAGCCAAGAGACTAAACAGATATTTCTTTTTAAACTCTAAGCTGTAAGCTTGAGAATGTTATTTAGTTCAGCTTAATTTTATATTAATTTCCTTAAGGAGCATAAGAGTGGCTTCTGGAAAGTATATATTGATTAGCAAAACTCTAGAAATCACCATAATCCAGAATTTAGCCCTTAGAAAATTAATGCCAATATTTTCTCCTTTCTTCTTTGGACATGGATACAGGACTGACTGGTGAAATACCAAAGATTTGATATGTGTGCTTTAATGGAAAAAGCATGAACATAAGGTCAGGTCACATTGTGTGACCTATGGTAAGTTATTTGAGGCCCGCAAACCCCAATGTTTCCATTGTTATGATAAGCCTGATGAAATCTACCCAACTTGGCAGTTGTAAGGATCAGAAACAATGTGTACAGAACATCACAAACAGTAGTGGTGGGCAATAAATAGTGGCTATTAGTACTGTAGTTATTACTGTGGATTCATCTTGAAAGTCATTTGTAAATACTCTTCTGTCGTTTCTATGGAAAGATATGAAGACATGATAAGTGATTATCAATAGATAGTCCTTAGTACTCTCTTAAGAAAAATGAGACATTAACTGATTAAAAAATGGAAGTCTTTTCTTTGATTCTTAAAAGGAAGGTATGTGTAATTACACAGACTTTCATTTTCAGATATGATCCAGACTATTACTAGTAACATACTAAGTGACTTATTAAGAGCTCATACAAGTGGTACATTAGAGTTTACTGAGAATTCTAATTCAGTTTTCTATAAAGAGGCCTGGCTGCTACACAATGCTTTGACAACGTTTTAAGATGCCTACTGTACATACACACATGTAAATTTTTGGAATTTTTACAATTTTCAAGAATTATGGTTTGTTATCAACATATTAGTAACATTACCTTGAATTGATCATGGTTTTCAATTGTGGCTCTTTCTTGGTTTTTTTTTTTAATGTAAATTATTGTTAATTTACTTCTTTTTCATTTATTCTATTTATGATTAGCCCTTCAGGGCCTGTGATGAATATTTACGTATATTGGACTTTCGATAATTAGATTTTTTTAACATTATGTTCTAGAGTTCATTTATGAATCATCCCTACCATTTATCTTAGACTGTGTTCCCCAGAAAGAGTCCTTGGTAAAAGGTTCGTGTTAAAGTGATTTATTAGGAAGTGTTCCCAGGAAAAACAGTAGGGGAATGTGGAGTGGGACTAGGAATTGAAGGAGGTAATACACTTTTTAACATACCCCTTCCACACACTGACAAAGGTTCAATTTTTCATCTTCTCTGATTCCACAGGCACTATCTGTTATTTTAGCTTTGAAAATAGCTAGTGCCTTAAATCACACAGTAGATTCCCTAGATAGCTGGGAGAGTAGTTTTCAGTGGATTTTTTCTGATTTCCTCTGTGCCCAAAGCAAGAAACAGCGTGAGGATTAGTACCAGTGAATGAGACAAAAAACACAAGACCAAAAAGGTTTCTAAAATGCATATGTTGGCAGCGTAAAAACACTAGCTTGTCTTTCAAACAACTGTCAGACTCCCAAACCTCTCCTGCCTACTTTTTGCCTTTCCAAATCCGATTACTCCATCAATAAAAGGAATTATTTTAATCTTAGTAGTTTGCATATATGGTGTGGTTGGCCTGGTCACATTCCAATCTAGATAATTATATCTGCTCTTCCTCAAACCCCCTGTTGCTTATATTCCAAGTGGCATTCTTCTTTCCTTTTTAATCAACTGCGCCTAGGCACCACTGTGAGGTAGTAAACAGCTACAGGGAGCTACCCTGGAGATGGTTGCACATCCTTGGTAGGTGTGCTCATCCCAGTATAATTTGTCTATCAACTTATTCAATTTTTTTTTTTTCTTTTTGCGGTACGCGGGCCTCCCACTGCTGTGGCCTCTCCCGTTGCGGAGCACAGGCTCCATACGCGCAGGCTCAGCGGCCATGGCTCACGGGCCCAGCCGCTCCGCGGCATATGGGATCTTCCCAGACTGGGGCACGAACCCGTGTCCCCTGCATCGGCAGGCAGACTCTCAACCACTGCGCCACCAGGGAAGCCCAACTTATTCAATTTTTAAAGCACTTGGCATCCTTCAGGAAGAAAAACCTAGAGAAGGGAAAATCCTATTATTACTCCTATAACCTCAGTAGATTTGAAGCGCTGCTCTAATTAGAATGGAGACAACACCAGCAATTAAAACGTGATAGACCTGGGCAGAGAGGATGATTTATGTAAAGGAGTTTCTCAATAGCAAGTATTTCATTGATAACCTATAATAAAAGTAGCCTTAAGTTTCAGAGTGCCAAGGTATCATACCTCCATGCAATATTAAGCCTTTCTAAGTTACACAAGAGGGGCATTGAGATATAACCAAATATCTCCAACAGTTTACTTAAAAGAAAATGTGTATCAGTATAAAATCAAAATCGTCTTGCTTTTTGTGAAGAAAACTTCACGGTAAGTGGAAAGAACAGAGTTTAGTTAAACTTATTTCAGAGGAAACTTATTCTGATTGGTCTCCATTAACAGCCACTCTTTAGACAAGTCCCTTACCTTACAAATAACTCAATGTCCCACCTTACAAATAATTCAGTGTCCCATCTTCTAAGGAAAAACATCACCATATTCTCTTGTAATTTTCTGGTTTATGTTTGTGCCCTATTCCTGCTCCCACAGTACTTTAGGGACCTAAAATAAATTCAGTAAACTTGGTTGACAGAGCGAAGATAAAATATTTGAGTTTCAGAAAAGAATATTTAACTTCAGAAGAAAGGTGCTTAAATTTACTTCTAACACAAATCACTGTAGGGGAAGAAAATAAAGTTCCTTTTCTATTTGTAGCAAGGGAAATGGTGGGGAAATAATTTCAGAAGCACCATATTTACTGTTGTTAGAGAAATTGTACATGCTCTTCTGACAGTTCCTGGTAGTTATGGCCTCCCTGGGATCCTAAGGAAGCCTGGAGAAGACAGAAGCCAGCTGGCTCACAGACCCTTAGAACTCATATGCCTTTTTGGTACCCATTAGTGTTATGGGAGCAAGGACTCTGAAGTCTGTATCCAGACCAACGGTGTAATCATTTCCCCAAACGTAAGAACTTTTCTGTTTTATGTGTATCTCTCCAATCACCACCCAATTTGCCCCTCTCCCCAGTATGACCAGTATCCCATAACAAATAATAGGGCCGTTTATGGGGAAATGGAAAGAAGGCAAGTTTACATTATTCTTTGGGGGATCCCTCTCATGCCCTTTGCTTCTGATACACAACACTGCTAGAGGCATCTGGGTTTTGCCAACTCTTTGTACCCAAGTTTCACAAATATTTGTTTCTTCGCTGATCCATAGCCTAATTCCAAGACAAAATGCTTCTAAGTGGGGTCCTCCTTTTTCCTTGGAGAAGGTAGAGATGATGTTAGAAAAGGCTCTGAGCCAAGAAAGTAAAAGGGAGTCAAGAAAGGCCAAAGGCATATTTCAGAAACTTCCCTTCCTTAATTTGGTTACAACATAGTACCCCATAATTATAGTTGAGTATAAAGACTCACCTACAGTTATTTCTAGTTTGTGAATGAGGAAACCAAGACTCATAAAAGTTAAGTAACTTGCTCAAGTTCACCCAACTGGCAAGTGTTGGCATCAGGACGAAACCCAGATTTCTCTGACTCCAGTTGGAATGCCCTGCCCAAATTCTGGGCTGCAAATAACCTATCAGGATGTAACTTTATTATAAAATGAGTTTTGCTGGTGCAGACTGCATTTCATTAGAAGCCAAAGCAGATAAAATGTTTTATCACATGGGTCATAAGGGAGTGGGTAACACAAAGCCTTCCAGGATTCACTCTGTGAAACCTGATTGTTCACCACCTTGTAATATGTCTGAGAGAGGAAATCCTCTCTGACTCCCTGTTCACCTTCGTCTTCTTATAATTTCTAAAATATGCCCATGTTACCTGTAATCTGTATATATTAACCATAATTATTTATTTATTTTTAAAAATAAATTTAGTCTTCCCTCCTTTTCTTTGTCTATAAATACATGCAAGTTACCCTCTCCATGTCTTGGTAGGCTTTGGTGGACCATGTTGAGCCAATATGCATGCTCAGACATTTAGGGGTGGGCATGAGGTTATGGTTATTTCAGGCAATCAAATTGTTGTCATTATAAAATGGAAGGCTTAATGACTCCATTTCTAGGCCAACCCTCATACTCTACATATGAGGAAAGAAAGGCCCACAAGGTTAATGACTTGTCCCAATGCCAGTGATGATTAGTGACAAATCCAGACCCAAGACTCTCAGTTCTGAATCTTCAATTCTGATTATTTTATGATTAACCAGTTCTCTGTGTAACATGTTCCCAAATTATTCTTTGTTTAAACGATATGTGTAAAAGTAAATTTAAGCAGGTAATAGCATTTTGATGGCATGAATAATTGATTTCTTTTCAATCCCCAGAATTTACCTCAGTGCCTAGCACAGAGCAAACACTCATGTTTGTTGGGGAAACAAATGATCAAGTAGTTTTTTAAATAAAGCAAGCTCTTCTTCAAACAGTTAAAAATTAGAGTAAGCTTTTCTTAGAACGTCTTTTAAAAAATATTTCCTTTACAAAGTTATTTTATGAATGCTTAACTGAAAATAAAATGGTTTCACCTTAATAAGACACTATATTTCAGATTCAGCTACAATGATTGCATTAAGAAGGTTCTTTATTTACAGATACTTGGTGATGATAAAAATCTTGAGTAAACTTTGTTAGACTTCTTTATCTATGGCAAAATCTGTAATTTTCCCAATGTTAAAAGGAACCCAAGTTTATTCTAAAATCAAAGAACAAACAGAAGTTCAAGTGGGTTGCAAACTTGGCAAAAACATGTCCTTCTAAGAAAAAAAGAATTCAGCCTCAAAATCTGTTACTGCTGTGCATCTTCTGGTTTTCCTTTTGTAAGAGCAAAGACCAGAAAAAAGAATGATAACATCACATAAAGCAATGGAATATACTCTGTATGACAAAAGATATTAAAATTGCTTGTTTGAAATTAAGCCAGATATATAATTCCTTTTGAAAAGTCAATTTGAAATACGCCACCTTGTGACCACAATCACGCTTTAAGTTTGGGTGTGTAACCTCGTTCTGAGCACTACCATTAATCATACTTCAATTGCCATCACTTATCTAGCGCTACTAGGTAGAAATAAGTTTTTCTAATATACTTGTGTTTGCATTTCACTATTTATAGATCCGTGATTATATTTCTCATTTGTTATCATGCTTCCCTTTGCTATCATGAATATCACAAAACTGCATACAACATCTTCACTTGATTTTTTTCCCCTGTAGTAGGTATTCAGGATTTCTCTTCTGAATAGTTTTTAGCATTTGAATCCAAATAGTTTACAAATGTCAGTGAAACCATGCTTTAAAGAGGAGCCAGTGCTGCTGGAGCCCCAGATAAAAGGACTTAGTTTTTAAAGTGTACAAAGACTCTGTTATAAGGCTATTTTACTCTTTGTAAGGGCTACCAACATCCTCAGAGCTCATTCTCAGAACATTTGACTGAATTTCTGCCGAGAGACACAATCTTATTCACCATTGTATCCCCTGAATCTAGAACACTGCCTAACTCACAGTAAGCACTCAATAGATAAATATTTCTGGAAATGAATAAATAAATATAGCAAGCTTTTTTCTAGACGGTGGCTAGTCATCAGCTTTAAAATTATTTTATTTCATTGCTTAGGAGGCATGTCTTATAAAATATGTGTTTCTAAAACATATGTTGAAAAAGATCTTCTGGGGTATTCTTTATTGCTATCAAATTAAATTAAAAGGCACTTTTAGCATTTTTCTTTACCATCTATTTTACCCATAATCTGTGCCTTGTCAACTAGACAAGTTCCTCAAAGCCTGGTCTGTGTCTTTCAGGTCTCTCCATTATTCATCCAATGCCTGGCACAGAGTAGCCAATCAGTAATATAATTGTCAAGTAAATGAATGAGAATATATAAAATAATTTTTACCAGAATTTAAAATGTTTTTGAAGTAGTAAAAAAACATTGGTAGTGCAAAAAAAAGAGTGACATGAAAGACATTCTTTAGAGAAAAATC
The DNA here is from genome assembly GCF_025265405.1 of Mesoplodon densirostris. NCBI lineage: Eukaryota > Metazoa > Chordata > Mammalia > Artiodactyla > Ziphiidae > Mesoplodon > Mesoplodon densirostris. The sequence goes on from NC_082669.1 coordinate 68,661,653, forward strand.
AAAATGAACAAGGCAAAGAGGTGAAAGGGATTAAATATGACAGATATGGAGGACGGGGTTTCAATCCTCTGTCCATCTTTCCAACAAGCTTCAGTGGGTTAAGGTCCCTAAAAACCCAAACCTCCTTTTTTTTTAAAGAAAAAAAAATGAGATAAATTAGGATTAAAATTTAAAGATACTGGGAATTCCCTGGCTTCCCAGTGGTTAGGGCTCTGTGCTCTCACTGCCGAGGGCCCAGGTTTGATCCCTGGTCAGGGAACTAAGATCGCACACACAGTATGGCAAGATAAATATATAAATAATTTTTTTTAAATTTTAAATAAAAAGATACAATGCTATGAGAATACTAGGTTAGCCATGGCAAAGCATTTTTAGTTATCTGGGTGACTGTCCTGGATGTTTCACTCAGACAGAAAAGCAATAGCATATTCAAAAAAGTTTAACTGAAGAGAGGTTTGAAAAGGAACTATTTACTGAGGTGGGCTGAATTCAAGGAACCAATAAGAGATAGGGAAGCACCCCTAGGCTAGGAAGAGCAGAAAGCCATTACCACTCCTAGGTCTGAAAAAACAGTGGGAAAGAATCATGTTACTGGAGCCTGGTAAAAGTAGAAGCTTTAGAAGGAAAACACTTTACCTGGGGATCTCACTGTAAAGGAGTGCAGCTATTTTCAAATAGTACCCTGAAGGAAGTGGTGGTAAGTAAGTACTCAGTGTTAGGGCAAAAAATGACTGGAGTAGCGGCAGTGAAAGTAAGGAAGGGCAAATGGAGACTAACCAACACACAAGTGGCTTCCCTAAGAGTTTCCCCTTTGCCCCCAATGCAGCCACCAGTCCTACATCTGTCCCCTAGAATGTAGGTAGATGAAAATCATAAGCCTGATTCTTGATGAAAATTTTAGTTCTCCAGCTTGGTGTCTCCAAACTTTTTTTCCTTTTTCATCCTAGATTATTACATTTTTAAGAATTGTATTTTTAATAAACAGTTTTTACTTATAATTGTAAGAAAAATAGATCCAGTTTGGATACTTAAATTGTTACTTTTGATGAAGTAGGCTACCATGTAAATGGACTGTTGCCTCTTGCTGTCTGAGCAGTTGGCATAATCAGCTGCCCATCAGCTGGTTAAGTCAAGCAAGGATAATGTTGCTCCCAGACAGCTTCGCAAGAGAAAAAACATTTGGACCAGTGGTCTTCAAAACTATGGTAGTTGAATCAGTACAGAAATTAAAAGCTTCAAAGAAATTGGTATCACAAAATTTGTAATCCACCTATTGTCTCAAATGGTCATGGTGACGTTCATTTAGCCCTGGAAACTTCTATTCTCCTATTTTCAAATATGAGATAAGCACCGGTTCCAAATGAAAATTTTTCATTACATTCTTCCCGAACGATGAATGCAGGTTTACAATTCAAAATTGGCTCTGTGCCCCTTCTTTTTTTCTCAAGAATATCTAATAAATAAGTATCTATATACACTATATGCTTATGAATTACCAGAGGAAAAAAGGAACCTAAGAAAATATAGTCCACCTGGCAAAAGAATAATCATTGAAAATTAATCATATTAATGATACTAACAAATATTGAGTGCCAGGCACTAGGCTAAGTGTTTTACATTATCTCCTTTAATCCTCGATTAAGTCTCTGAGATAGCTATTTATGATGCAGTTCGAAATCAGGTCAGCTTAAATGTGAAGTTATGGTCTTTATTAATACAACAAGAATAGCAAATAGATTATAACTTATGTCCCAATTCTCATTGATTAGTATTAGCCTTTAGTAATGTTGAACTGATAAATATTCTGAGGCTGAATCCCAGCTCAGCAGAAAAGACCAGCATGGACTATTAGTGATGCCTATTTTAAAAAAAAGAGAGAAGATTTGCATCAAGTATGCCATATGCTTACTACATCAATCACAATTATAAAAGTAGATAACAGGGCCTCCCTGGTGGCGCAAGTGGTTGAGAGTCCGCCTGCCGATGCAGGGGATACGGGTTCGTGCCCCGGTCTGGGAGGATCCCATATGCCGCGGAGCGGCTGGGCCCGTGAGCCATGGCCGCTGAGCCTGCGCGTCCGGAGCCTGCGCGTCCGGAGCCTGTGCTCCGCAACGGGGGAGGCCACAACAGTGAGAGGCCCGCATACCGCAAAAAAAAAAAAAAAAAACAAATGTAAGGGGCTTCCCTGGTGGCGCAGTGGTTGAGAGTCCGCCTGCTGATGCAGGGGACACGGGTTCGTGCCCCGGTCCGGGAGGATCCCACATGCCGCGGAGCAGTTGGGCCCGTGAGCCATGGCCGCTGAGCCTGTGCGTCCGGAGCCTGTGCTCCGCAATGGGAGAGGCCACAACAGTGAGAGGCCCGCGTACCACAAAAAAAAAAAAAAAAAAAAAAAAGTAGATAACATAAAATTATGAACAATAAGACCAAGATCATATTTTATGAAAATGGTTATAGATATAATAAATGGATCTAACAAAGGAAAAGACTCAAAGGTCATTAAAATAAATTAATGACATTTAAAATAAAGAATCACAGAAAAGTTAAAAGAAAAATGAATGGGCAAAAATATACCAAAAAGTATGCTAAAGTAAACAAAAAGAAAACAGGAATTCCAACATTATTATTATTAGACAGAGTAGAATTCAAGGAAAAAAAAGTACATACAAAAATTTATGCAATAAAGCCAAAGCTATGACAAGAGGCAGAAACTTAGTCTTTGTTCTTTTTAGAGAGTGTAGAATGAAAATAAATGATTTATTTGACTGACAACATTAGAAAATAAGTAAGAAAAAGAAAGTATTTCCATTAATTCAAGAAGTAGGAATCCAAAAATGTCAATAACTATTGTAGAAATTAAAAGTTGTCAAAGAATTTCATCTTTTAAGATGCACCATGATCAGTGGTTTTATGGCTGAGCACTTAAAAAAGTTTAAGGACGGGCTTCCCTGGTGGCGCAGTGGTTGAGAGTCTGCCTGCTAATGCAGGGAACATGGGTTCGAGCCCTGGTCTGGGAGGATCCTACATGCCGTGGAGCAACTGGGCCCGTGAGCCACAGCTGCTGAGCCTGCACGTCTGGAGCCTGTGCTCCACAACTAGAGAAAGCCCTTGCACAGAAACGAAGACCCAACACAGCAAAAATAAATTAATTAATTAGTAAACTCCTACCCCCAACATCTTCTTAAAAAAAAAAAAAGAAAAAAGTTTAAGGACGTGATACTACCTAAGCTCCCTACACTGCTTGAGAGCATAGGGAAAAAAAAAAAAAAGAAACCTATCTAGTTACTTTTTTATACAAGTGGCACAATCATTATATCAAAATCTGAAAAAGAAATTCATGTGCTTACAAATACACACATATGAACACACGAATTATAAGGAATTTTTGATAGAGAAAAATTCACAATATATTATGTGAAAAGAAGCAGAATATATACTGTGTATGTTAGGATGATTATTTTATAAAACATACATATACATGTACACAAAGAAAATGTACTGGATTGAAGTATATATTATAGTAACTTTCCTGTATGGTTAGATTATATGTAATTTTTATTTTCTTTTTTTATGTTTTTTCACTTTCCAAATTTTTTTCACTGCTATGTATTACTTCTATAATGCTAAAAAATAACTAATGGTATTAAGCCAAAAAGAAGCTGATTTTAGAGAAGCAGCTATTTTTTTTGTAATGATGAAGGAAGATTATTCTGACTAAAGAACAAAGGAGAAATTGCTAAACCTGGAGCAATAAACAAAAAACAAAAAAAAAAAAAAAAAAGAGGGAGGAGGTGAGGGAGAGGGAGGGGAGTAGGAGGAAAAAGGAAAAAAGTAAGGATTCCCAGGTTGTAAGAAAGAGATTGAAACAAAAATGTCAGCAGGGTGCTAATGGAAGTTATCAAATCCTTATGTAGAAATCTTTATGGGATAGAAACTCCTCTGCTGCCAGCCTGCTGGCATAAAAGGAAAAATTAAATCTCTTCAGCTGTACCTGCCACAATCACGAATATTGTCAGCCTTTCTTGAGTTCTAGAATTCAGTCAAGATAAAATATAAGCTGTGTGAGGCCAGGTACTTTTGTTGCTGTGTCCGTGGAGTTTCTGGAGCAGTGCAGGGCCCTGCAGGGCCAGTGAACATGTGTTAAATGGAAGAAGGGGGGTTTGCAGTAGAGCACGCTGCCCGGCTCTGTCTCATGGCCTGTTCTCTTCAGAATATTAGCTGTGACTTGGCCCACAGCAAGAATGTGTTTCAAAGCCATAGATAACACAAATAGCTTTCAGAATGAAGGTCAAAATCATCCTTGACTGGATGAAAACGTGGTCCCAAACTAGCTAGGTCAATTTTGTGAGAATACAAAATAGAGACTGATCTCAGTACAACCCAACACTGCAAACACAGCTTCTGACTAGACTAAACTCAGGCTGTGTGTACAGAAGAGAAATATCGAGAAGAAGGAAAAAGGCAGTCCTGCTCTACTCCATGCTGGTCAGACCATGGCTCAATCACGGAATCTAACTCTGGGCGCCCAGTTTTACAGCAAACATTATTAAGTAAGTGCTTATTCCAAAATACAAAACACAAATGGCCTGGAGACCCCACCCTCTGAGGGCTGATTTAAGGAGATCTGGGGAGATTTAAGGTGAGGAGAAAAGGCCTGGAGAGTACAAGAGAGCTGTTCGGAGGAAAATGGGTTTGACACGTCCAGTATTACTCCACGGAGTGAACTATGAGCAACAGATGGAAAGTGCTAAAGTAGATTTGGCTCAATATAAAAAGACATTTTCTAAAAGGTATGATACCCTCTGAGTACACAAGAGTAGGTCTCTGTCACCACAAGTGGGCAAGCACCAGCTAGATGACCATCTATAAGGAATGTTCTGGAAGGTACTCCTGCACTGGATGGTAGGATGCACCATGCAGGCTTCCAACATGGGGGACTGACAGGCCCATAGAGGGGGGGTGTTTGTTCTACAAATGAATTTTTTTTTTTTTTTTTTGCGGTACGCCTCTCACTGTTGTGGCCTCTCCCGTTGCAGAACACAGGCTCCGGACGCGCAGGCTCAGCGGCCATGGCTCACGGGCCCAGCCGCTCCGCGGCATGTGGGATCTTCCCGGACCGGGGCACGAACCCGTGTCCCCTGCATCGGCAGGCGGACTCTCAACCACTGCGCCACCAGGGAAGCCCTACAAATGAATTTTTTTTAAATGCCTTTGGGGGAACACACACTCTGGAGTCCAAACTATTCACACGGCTCCCTTCACATATCTATGCGACCTGCCCAGCTCCTAAAGGCATTCGAGTTTGCATAATCTGTAATGTACAGTCCAATTCAAAGATAATTTGCCCCTGAGATGTAACTTCACCACGGAGCTGTCACAGAATTTTCTGCCATTGGAGGATGGAAGAGAGAACTTGGCAAAGAGGTAGAGTAGAATAGCTCAGGGAAGATGGGAACCCCAAACAGCCTAAGGTTGAACCATTTCTTTTGTTCTGCACAACTCCAGCATACATCACATCCTTAAAGGTTCCTTTTCTTTTTCTCCCTCCCCTCATTTGTTTCAATTCCACAGGCTTTCTTTTTTTTTCCTGAGCCTCTAGGAACTCAGACTACATTAAGTAAAAACTTTCCACTTAGGATTCAGAGCTTTTATCACTAACTCAGCTCAGAAAAGTAACCCTTCAGGTTGACTTCTCTTTTAACTGCTTTAAGCCATTCCAGAGACTCTTGTCAGGGCCCTGACTCCTCTGTGCTGTGGTTGGTGTAATGCTGCCACCTGGTGACTGTTTGGACAAAGTGCCTGCAGCATCACTCTCCTCCCAGGCAGAAATGCTTCACACCCGTGAGATGGTGAAGCAAACCTTCCCGGGGCAGGGTCTACCTAATTGGGAGGGTAAAATCTTAACTCTGTGAGGACAGTCCTGTGCTGGAAAAGGTAATTTCTAGTAAATATTAATATTAATAATGACACTCATTATGATATTTAATAACATTAGTAATGATTGAATTCTGATAATATATTAAGATGATGTTCTGCAGTAAAAATGTATATATAATTACATCATCTTTTCCATGTACCTAAATTCTTCACGTATATATTATTGGATATTATCCTCATCAGCATATTTTTTCTTTTCCCATGAGGAAACAGACTCAGAGAGTGTAAGTGGCATGCCCAAGACCACACAACTAGTAAGTAGGAGAATCAGAATCTTAACCCAGTAGACTTGGCTCCAGATTTTCTAGATGACTCAGCTATGGGAGCAAACTGGATCTTAGTAGCATACATTATAGAGAGATTAACCCCCCGAGCTACGGGATTGTAGCATACATTATAGAGAGATTAACCCCCCGAGCTACGGGATTGGCAGAATGGGGGAATCATCAGTCTAAGGGGCATGACAAACTCACGAGGGGATTCGTGGTGGTTTGGTACAGGATCCACCCAGTAGGCAAGGGTTTGAATAATAAGATATAGCTAGGGGAAAGGGACTGGTAGGGGTAAGGGATAAGGTAGGGGTAAGTCAAGACCCCAGTCTAGTGGAGTAAGGAAGAGCTATGGCTCCTTGTCCATATTAAGTGCGTAGGGAAAATCCTATTGGAGGTGATGAGGCTTCTGAAGTCCTACCTGTCTTGGCCTCGACAGTTTCAGGAACTGGGTTGGGTTGGCCTGGGGGTGCAGGTACTAAGTCCCTTACTCTTGCCAGAGGCCATATCATCTTCCCCTAAGTCATGCCAACCTTCATATTACATATTAGGTGTGAGGGTGTGGGAGTGCTAAATGATGCACATTTGTATTTGTCTATTTGCTTAATCATCTATCATAGCCATCCTGGACTAGGCAATTTCTCATCCTTTGTATCATGTAATTACTACAACCCTAAGAGAATGGTTAGAATTTGTCCCCCAAATTGTGGGACTTCCCTGGTGGCACAGTGATTAAGAATCCGCCCACCAATGCAGGGGACACAGATTCGAGCCCTGGTCTGGGAAGGTCCCACATACCACGGAGCAACTAAGCCCATGTGCCACAACTGCTGAGCCTGAGCTCTAGAGCCCGTGCTCCGAAACAAGAGAAGCCACCACAATAAGTCTGTGCACCGCAAAGAAAAGTAGCCCCTGCTCACCACAACTAGAGGAAGCCTGCGCACAGCAACGAAGACCCAATGCAGCCCCAAATTAATTAATTAATTAATTAATTAAAAAAGAATTTGCAAACCCAATTTTGAGTTTATTATTGAGTTGTCAAAAAGGTGGTTTATAGGCAGGAAAGATTTTTAGCCTCCTGAAGAAACAAAACCATCTGTAAATTGGACCACATTTTCTTGGTGACTTGCTCAAAACGATTCAGATGCATGTATTTGGCTTCTAAAACACAAGATAAATAAGGCTCCACTCCTGAGAGAAATATGCCCAATTCCACCATTTGATCTCACCATCAAAGAGAAGTTTTCATAATCTGGTTTCTTCACAAATTCACTTAAATGAGGTTCAGAGGTTATTTTTGTTTATTTTTGGTTTTTTGTGCTTTACAAAGTACAGTTAACTAAAGGTAACAGTCATAATATAACTATATCCCTTTTAGAGGAAATCACTCTCTCTACTTTTTAGGGATCCTTTATGCTTGTGGTTGTTTATTTTCATTTGGACCAGATTGACTTGAACCTACCAGCATACGAATAAATGGGCTTTAACCGATAATTTTGTTCTAGCGCTCTAATGTATAATTTCATTCCAGAGTTATAAAAAAGGGAATAGCAACCATTTTATATGAAGCTTATATTCCAGAATAGTAATTGCTTAGACATTATCTGGAAATTTTAAAGAATAATGATGTACTGCGAGTCCTTCACAGCTTGTGGCACAAATCTTGCACCAAAACAAATATAGAAAAAGTGAGAGGTTGCAAAGTCTGTTTTGTCCATCTTCAGCAAGTTTCAACCCTTCTGTTGAATCTTTGGGTCTCCTAATGTTTACATAGCATGGTGGAAGGGGAACATAACATTCTGTCCATTGCAATACATATACACAGATATATAAATTGTGGTGTTTATTGTTTTTTTAGTGTGGCATATGCATTTCCTTCTGGATTTTCTTCCCCTTAGTGAAGATGCATCTCACAATCAGATTGTTATTTAGTTTTAAGAGATGTTAATTCCCCTTACTTTGTTTCATGTTTTACTCCTTGTAACAGGAAACCAGTGACTCAGTTTTACATGGACCCTCTGATAACAGAAAAAAATCCTTGAAATTCCCTTATTCATTTATACTTCCACACAGTGGACATCTACTGAGGATCTGTAGTGTGTCAGACACAGAGAGTGTTTGACCCCAGTCCTGCTGGCGGTCTCTTTTCACTTTACTGACCCCAGGCCTCTTTATCTTTCTGCAGGTGCCATGGCGACAGAGCAAACAGCTGCCAGGCTGACAGCAGCGGGTTCCTGGAGGAACCACCACCCCTGCAGGTAGAGGGCCCCTTGAGGATCAGAATAGGAACAGAAGGAAAGATAAGATGAAAGTGCGTCACCACAGTTGGAAAGTGCAACCAATGCTTAGAAGACACGCCATAGGCACCCAAGAGATGGGGAACAATGGAGTCACAGTGGACAAGTACAGAAAGCTCAGTGTTTGTTTCCTTTTTATTTTCTTTTGATTTTTCTAAAGAAGGAGACTGAGTCTCGTAGAAAGAAGGTTCCAGGTAAAGTACTAAACTTACACAAACCTGAGTTTGTAACCCTTGTCTCCTGATTCCTAAGTCAATGATAATGATAAGAAAAAAGGAAAACACAGCATTTCTTAAACCTAGTACCTCCCCCACCTTTCTGACCCATTTGCCTTTATTCCCATTTCTCCCACAGATACCCTGCTTGTCAAGCTACCAGAGTCCTGCTGAGAATGGATATAGAAAGCCAAGGAATCAGAGCCACAGCTTAGAGTCATCCCAGGACTGTCAGCAAGAGTCACAGGAGTCTGATTCCAGGAGCATAGTGAGGACATCTTTTTCAAATCAAGACTGGAGTGTCTTGGAAGAAAAAGCCTCAACCTCTGTGGTAGAGAAAGAGTCTCAGTTTGAGGCCATGGACGGGCCCTCAGAGCTGTTGACCCAAGATCTGGCCCTTGATAAGATCACCCCTGGGGGAGAACCCCCAAGGAAAAACAGCCATCTGTGGCAGCATCTGCCTGTGCCCCAGACTGAATATGAGGCCACTGTAGGCACGGTTACCTCCAAATATGATTGCCCTCTGGGTCTTATGATGATGCACATCACAGAAGTGAAGGATGGGTTCCTGAGGCCTGAGCGAGCTGGGGCAGTATATGTACAAAGCCACCACTGTGAGTCTCAGAGATCACCTGGAAATTGATCGTGCTCAAGACAAGTCCTTTCATGTTGACTCGGAGGCCCCAAGAGGAATAGAAGGTGGTAAACTCTGTCCTGATATTAACAACGCCTTCCTGATGCAAAAAAAGTGTCCCACAGCACGTCCCCAAGCCCAGTGAAGCCATGCCCTATACAGGAGACCTTGTCCAAACATCTGGAAAGTCCATTCCCCATCTAGATTAAGTGGCTGGCGATACTCCCCAAGTGAGGCCAAGGTGTAGTGCTTTGGGTCAAATACCACCTAGGGCAGAATCTGAGATGGGAAACCTTCCTCCAGATGCTAACGTAAATGCTGTTAGCTCCAAGTCTGTGACAATCCAGATGTTCTCCAAACTGGCATCAGCTGCTCAGAGTGCTGTGGTCTTGGGAATGGATTCTAGAGAAGCAACTTTAGAATGCACTACGTGTGACCCTGTTACCACAGCAGAACCAGGACTGGGAACAGAAGCAAGACAGTTCAATGATGTTTCTGTTCAGACTTAACACACGTGAGCCTAGGCCCTGGCATTGCTGTTCAGCTCCAAGTAACAAGGCCCAGCCCCTCACCAAATCTGTCTCTGCAGACACATGTTTCCCTGGTATCTACCCAGGGGGCACCTGCCAAGATGTGCCTGCCCACTGTGGTGGCTGCTGTCACCACCATCTCCCCTGCCACGTGGCAAGGCAAAGCCCCAGCTTTGTGTCTTCAGCCTGTAGGCACTGCTCATGCTCACATAACCATCTGGAAGCCCAGTTCATGAAGACTTTGAAAGTCCTTCAGAATACCACAGTGAGGGAGCTGTATTCTGTCAGTGTTTACCTCTGCAAAGATGGGGAAGCAGGGCTTCCCTGGTGGCACAGTGGTTAAGAGTCCGCCTGCTGATGCAGGGGACATGGGTTCGTGCCCCGGTCCGGGAGGATCCCACATGCCACGGAGCAGCTAGGCCTGTGAGCCGTGGCCGCTGAGCCTGCGCGTCCGCGGTGGGAGAGGCCACAACAGTGAGAGGCCCGCGTACCACAAAAAAAAAAAAAACTTTTAAAAACAACAACAACAAAGAAAAGATGGGGAAGCAGACACAGCAACAATAAATACCTCAGGGATAAAGTTCAGCCTTCCCTTCCAAATGTGAGCTCTCGGGACATACCTTTCCATTTCAAATCATGACTAATATTTGTAGACTGCTTTATTATTTACAATATATTCTTACAAATTTCTTCTTATTTGATACTTCCAATCACCTTATGAAGGAAGGAAGGCAAATTTTATTATCCACCCCCATTTTACAGAGGGGTATAGAACAGTACATTCATATATAAGGTTCTAAGCATCAATGCATCTGTACCTCCTCTTCAGTTCAGTCTAACTGAAAATTCTGTCTGATATTCACTTAGCTGTATAATATTGCACAAGCCATTTCATCTCTCTGAGCCTAGTTCCTGTTTTGTAAAATAGGGAGACTATTCATGTCATCGATGCAGGATCGTTTTCAGATTAAATGAGAGAAAACTTGTGAGGCACTCAGCACACTCAGACACTCAGCACAGTGCCTGGCACATAGAAAGCCCTAGAAAATGCTAATTGTGTGGTTACCAATTTTTGTTACTATTTTATTGTTGTTCAGGTCTTAAATATAGAACTTCTCATGTCAAATAGAGGAACTTTTGGTCTTCCTTTGCTAAGCTTGTTTAAAAGTGAACATTGAGGGCTTCCCTGGTGGCGCAGTGGTTGAGAGTCCACCTGCCAATGCGGGGGATGCGGGTTTGTGCCCCAGTCCGGGAGGATCCCACATGCTACGGAGCGGCTGGGCCCGTGAGCCATGGCCGCTGAGCCTGCGCGTCCAGAGCCTGTGCTCCGCAACGGGAGAGGCCACAACAGTGAGAGGCCCGCCTACCGCAAAAAAAAAAAAAAAAGTGAATATTGAGGTTACTGAGGGCTGAAGGACCCACAACGCTGTTCAGCTCCTGGTAAATCGACAAGCATTTAGTGAGTCCTTCCAATGAACCCCCTTCAGCAATTCTCAAGGTCAGAAATAATCTAGTCTATCAAGGCTAGCCACTGATTTAAAAACTTAAGAGTATCAAACATGAAACTACGTGTATAGGCAGGGTGGGAAAACAAGGTAGCACATATAACGTAGGACTGTAGCTGTTCAAAGGAGAATGAAGGGCAGCTGTAATTTCCTGGGTGCCTACTATTTGGTGCCTTCTGTGTTACCTTCCCATTCTGTTAATTCCACAAATATTTACTGAGTGCTATACCAAGCACTTTATTTATGCTGTGCAAATAACCCCCATTTTCCTCCATGCCATAAATGTGCCAAGTCCTCCCTCTTTTACAGATGAGGAAGCAAGAACTGAGAGAGTTTAATTTTCCAACTTCCCACAACTCCTAAGTCCAGAGTCACATTCAAGCTTAGCTGACACCAAATTCTTGGACTATCCACTCCAAAGATGTGTCCAACTTTAAAATATCTAAATCTATGTAAGTGTAATAGTAACATGAGAAAGTGACTATTTGAAAGATAAGGCAAATTACTACATGGCCCTTCAAGATATAGAAATCTATACAAATGTAATATAAATATAGAAAGTGATTATATGAAAGATAAAATAAGGGTTGAACTAGTAAAAGAAGGTATTGAGATCAATTCTAGGTATAATATTATGCTAAGTTTCAGTGAGAAAAGAACAAAAGCTAATGTATAGCTTGGGTCCTTTGGAGTAAAAAGACCAAGGTTCAAATCCTGGAGAATAGTAGGAGTCATGATCATCACTGATGTTAGTTGAGAGATTGGAAGTGCAGTGGTTTTCAATTGGGGATAATTTTACCCCACCCATGGCGACATTTGGCAATGTTTGGAAGACATGTTCGGTTGTCATAACTGGGGAAGGTGCTACTGGCATGTAGTGGGTGGAGGTCAGGGATGGTGCTAAACATCCTACAATACATAGGACATCCCTCACAACAAAGGATTATCTGACCTAAAATGTCAACAATGTCAAAGTTGAAAAACTCAGCTCTAAGGGAATAAACATTTACTTGACCATATAGTTCAGGCAGGAAAATGTTACGGATGAAAGACAGCTGGAGAAGGTGACATTTTAAGAGGCTATAAGAGGAAAAATATTAAATCCTACAATTAGGTACTCCAGTTTCCATGATGAAAACCAGATTATTGATCTAACATATCCTGAAAAAATATTATTTTTCTAATTTACATTTTTAAGATAAATTTTATAAGGAAATAGAAATTAAACCATATTTGGTTTTATATATTGTTTAAAATAATAAAGTATAAAAAACCAAAACTGTGTTTAAAACTTCAGAAGAAAGTCACAGAGAGGGTGTGCTCTCGTGGGTTATCTATGATTATGGTTTGCTGACATGATTAATTTCTTATAAATAAGTGATTTCTTCACAATAATTTGTTAATTTGAAATAAAATCTTCCCAGAAAAGAAAACGAGTTGTATATGAAATAAGAGTTTTGTATATTAGAAGATCCATCTATAATGTTTATTATTTAGATTTAAAGAAAAAGAAAATCATACAAATTTTAAAAAGTAATATGAGCCAATTCAAAAGTGAAGGGTCAGGGCTTCCCTGGTGGCGCAGTGGTTGAGAGTCCACCTGCCGATGCAGGGAACACGGGTTCGTGCCCCGGTACGGGAAGATCCCACATGCCGCGGAGTGGCTGGGCCCGTGAGCCATGGCCACTGAGCCTGCACATCCGGAGCCTGTGCTCTGCAACAGGAGAGGCCACAACAGTGAGAGGCCCGCCTACCGCAAAAAAAAAAAAAAAAAAAAAGAATATCTAAATTTTCCCTAAGGAGGAAGTATGTATCAATCCTTCCCTAGCTATTTTTTTAAATATTCTACTCTATGGTTAAACCTGGGAGGAATATTTTAATACTCATTCGATACAGAATAAGTGAGCACCTACTATGTGCCAGGCATAGGGTGCAGTGGCCAAGATGTATATAATATATATCCCTCAAGGTATATATTGTGTACAGTCTTTGCCCTGCTGAAACTTACAGTCTGTTGGGGGAGACAGAATGTAAACACATAAATAGGTATGAATTTGAAAACTGTGAAAGGGCTTTGAAGGAAATAACAGGGTTTTATGAAAGAGAGAATAACAGGGAGGCTGATTTAGATCAGGGTATCAGAAGGGCCTGGTTGAAGGAGTGACAACAGAAGGAGGAAGGAAGATCCAGGCCTGAGAGGCAGCAGACTGTCCAAAAGCCTTGAGTTGGTCGGCAAGCCAGACTTCGTGAAGAAGCACCCACTAGGTGTCAGCAGCTCCTCTTGTGCTGGAGACGGAGCTGTGAACGAGACAGAACTCCTACTCAGCAAAGCATCGGACGAAGAGTGAGAAACAACCACCGCACCAACAAACAAGTACATAAGATCACCTCAGTTCCTCACCATGGCGAAGACCGTGTGATAATACTATAGAGAGTGATGTGGGGTGAGAAGCTTACCACATTCATCAGAGTGGTTGGCCTTGCGAAAGGGAAGCTATTTGGGCGAGACACGAATGGTGAGGAAGAGGAAGCCATATGAAATTCTGGGGAAAGAACATTTAAAGCAGAAGGGGGCTTCCCTGGTGGTGTAGTGGTTAAGAACCCGCCTGCCAATGCAAGGGACACGGGTTCGAGCCCTGGCCTGGGAAGATCCCACATGCCGCGGAGCAACTAAGCCGATGTGCCACAACTACTGAGCCTGTGCTCTAGAGCCCACAAGCCACAACGACTGAGCCCACGTGCCACAACTACTGAAGCCTGCATGCCTAGAGCCCGTGCTCCACAACAAGAGAAGCCACGACAATGAGAAACCTGCGCACCGCAATGAAGAGCATCCCCTGCTCACTGAAACTAAAGAAAGCCTGCGCACAGCAACGAAGACCCAACACAGCCAAAAATTAATTAATTAATTTTTTTTTTTTAAAAAGAGCCCTTCTCTAAAAAAAAATAAAAATAAAGCAGAAGGAATGGGAAGTTTAAAGGCTCTGAGACAGAAACAGCCGGCATTGCCGAGTGGGTGAGTGATAGGGGAGTGGAGGGAGTTGAAGTCTGAGAGGTGGGGCTTCGGATTAACTGTAGGCTAGAGTCCGAGAGCCTGAGTTTTTCCCAAGTGTGATGGAAAGCCATTGTAGGTTTTAAGCACGGTTGTCCTGTGATCTGCTTTACATTTAAAAGTCACACTAACTGCCTTGTGGAGAAGGTACCACTGGGGACTTACAGCTGTGCAGGAGGTCCCGTTAGAAGGCAGGTGGTGTAATCCCTGAAGGGAGAAGCAAAGCTGTCAAGTTGCTTCCATCCCGCTGGGGAGGCTTGTGAGCCCTCCACCCCCCTTCGCCAGTGAAATGCAGGGTGGTGTACACCAGGGCTGAGTGCACTGGCGGTCTCTAAGTGCTACAGGAATTCTCAGGAGGGGGGAATGCACGAAGAATGGAACAGTCAGAAAAACTTCATGGAAAGTAACTCCTTGAGGGAAGTGCATAATTTATGTAAGATGGGCCAGTGGTGGTTACTTTCCAGCAAGCAAGCTAAGAAGCTATTTCTTTGGAAGCTACCCATTACTAGAACCCATCTCATAGCCTATTTCCGTTCTTCATCCTCCTTGCTTTTCGGAAGCCCTTTGGCTTCATGGGAGCCCTCCTACCCTTCAGACCACCCTGCAGTTTCCTCTGTTAACTATACTTCCTTGGAGTGTGGACATCCCTCTTCTGTCCTCAATTCTCTTCTTTTTCTCTCTCCACACCATCTTTCTCAATATACACACTCACTCTAGAAGCCCAGTTCCCAGCTCTCTCCAGAATTCCCGCCCAGCATTTTCTACTCTCCACAAGATAGTTTCAGCTGGAAGACTTGCTTCCACGTCTCACTCAGTATCTATCTTTTTATTTCTGTGTGATACACAATGCCCCATGCCAAGTACTTATATGACAATCTCTTATTCTCAAAAGCAGCCCACAGCAAAACTGTTCATTAGACATGGCAAACTTTTTTTTCTGAGAACCTAGCTTAAAGCTAAATAAGTTCCATTTTGGAGTTTGGAGTGTTGATAAAGTTCAGGCCTGTTTGTGACCTGAGTGGCTTCCACACAAAACAGATGCAAATGAAGATTTGGTGGTTGTTATTTCATATAATCAAACTGCATAAAAGGAACTGACCATATAAGTTGCCATATAAAAATAGAAGTCTTTTGCATGTGACACGACAGACTTTCCCTCATTTGAGCCTCTCAGTGCTAAGGGAAGTATTCCCCATTTGAATAGGAGGAAGCTAAGATGGAGTGAATGATCTTCACAGGTACACACTGAGTCCTGTGCTGTATTATTAATGAGAAGCAACTGTACAGTGGGGTTAAGGACTCAAGCTCTAGAGTTAAATCCAGAAGCTTAAATCCAACTCCACTATCTGCGTTGGATAAACTACTTAAACTTCCTAAGCCTCAGTGTCATCATCTGTACATTATAAGGGTTAATGCATATATAGCCCTTTAGAGCAAGCCTGGAACATGGTTCCTGTATGATTCCATACAGAGTACGACTCATTATGATGATGATGATGATGATGATAAGAGTAGTGGCAATTTTTGAATATCTACTTACATGCAAGGTACTGGGCTAAGCACTTTATGTGTATTATCACTTATCTTCACAACAATCCTGAGAGGCAAAAATTAATACAAACACACGCACGCATGCATGTGCACACACATGCTCAAAAAGACTATAAATTGTCTAAGTTCCAACAACTAGTAAGGGATTGAGTTGACTCTCTGATTCCATGTTTTGCCAGTGGTTCACTATTATGGCTCTGCCAAGCCTTGGGGCTTATATGGAGCCCACTGATAGGTCCAAATCAACCAAAGTAACCCTGCTTCTGTCTGCATTATCTATTTAGCTTTGGCAGAGATTTTCCTTTAAAAAATTCTCATTCTATATAAAAGTTTGAAAAGCACGGTACTATGTTAATGACAAATGACTCTTGCAGTCAAAGGCAGGTTCTGAGTTGCTTTCATGTAAAGAGATGAGTTCTTCCGCAAAGACTCCTCAGGAACCTACCATCCTAGCAACTCTTAGCTTACTACTGCTTGTCCCATTGCCCGAGAATAATGGCAAGGGTTCCTTTGCAGTCCCTGAATGATTTTCTGGGGAATCTAACTGTTCTATCTTCAAGTTCCAAGATCCTGCATTCTCTTTTTTTTCAAAGTTAACCTATCCAAGTTGACTTTATTCAGGAAAATCCAGACTACATATCTGAAATCAGAGATCATCGCAATAAATATTTGTACAAAGTTAATAACATAGAAAACCTTTTCATTGTGAAACCCAGCTCGATGTTAGCGTCATTCCATTTCAATGAAAAAGAAGAAAAAAATAAAAATCACACCACCTGATCATTTTCAAATTTAGAAGTTGGCAAGGGAACAATTTAACCTCTTTTACCTCAAAGGACAGGGGTCCCTTCCTGTACTAATTTTATTCCATCCAGATTTCATTTCAATATTCAAAGCCCAAGGTATGAATAGAGAAAACTGAGTTGAGAAACAATACTTGGAAACTCGGGTTATATATTTTCCTTGGTTTCGTTATGCATGAGTGAAGACCCAGGTTTCACGATGGAGACAAAAGGATAAGACCTTGAAGGTTGCTCTGAACCACAGCATATGCATAGGCTATGTAGATTTATATAAGGATATCCATCTTTCAGTCCACAGGAAAACATTTCCACAAAATCCCATTAGCTTTTGTTTAACAGATATTCCCTTATATATGCATTTTTGTCTGCAGGTCCAGAATCATCTTTTCTTCAAAAGAAAATAACTTTGCTAAAGTAGAAAAAATAAAATCAGAGTATGTTCTAATGACTTGAAAATCTGGTCTAATATAACTGTTTCTTCTTGTTGAGAAATAATTTCTGTGGTATAACAGAGGTCATAAAATAGGACATTTGTGCAGAGATTAAAGGATAAAAGTTTTTTTGAGAAGAAAAGTTTCAAAATGTTTTATTGTGAGATGGTGGGTTACATATCTAATTTCAAATTTTAATTTGAACAACAAAGAACAGCCATAATTTGTAGGGACTGTAGATTATTTGAAATGATGTCAAATTGTCTTTCTTGAAAATGAGAGAATGTGAACAGAAGCCAAAATATTGGTAGCACCTTTCTCTAACCTAAGACTCAGGTTCTAATAGTCTAATTTTCAAACATTAGTAGACCAGAAGTTTAGTATGAAATGCCCCCTCTCTGAGTCAACCCAATTATGTAAAGAAAGAGACTTCCATGTCACGAATGATTTCTAATCATTAGAATCAAATTGAAGACTTTTCCCATTTGGGTACTTCAAGAGTTCAGTGCTATCCAAAGTTGGTAATCCACTCCAACAGTCAGAGCCAGTCCTTCTCTGAATTCATTCACCAGGAAAATGGAAGTGAAAGAAATGCACCTACTTCCTAAATGCACCTACATTTTCTTCATTCCCATTATCATTCAATAATTGCTTATTTGCTAATGACAGTGTACCAGAGTCATAGAACATCTATATTTTTCTTTTCTAAAATAAATATTTTGAGATATTTTATAAGAATATAATTTCTAGGACTTAAGGAATATAATAGGTGTCCAGCATTTTCTTTCCCAAAAGCCAAGAATTTACCCATTCAAAACAAGTTACATGTTTCTGCTTTGGACCATCTGTATGCTTCTATGGAAATGGGTAGGCATTTGTCAACTGCATTGCTCTGTTAGCAATTCCTATGAATAAAATGAAATTTACTTTTATTTTTTATTATCCACTGACACAGTTTTCTTGAACTGTTGAAAACTGTTGAATCTTGCAA
Organism: Mesoplodon densirostris; assembly: GCF_025265405.1. Lineage (NCBI taxonomy): Eukaryota > Metazoa > Chordata > Mammalia > Artiodactyla > Ziphiidae > Mesoplodon > Mesoplodon densirostris. Next base: position 68,679,865 of record NC_082669.1, read on the forward strand.
ACTCCCCATTGCTTTAATGAGTGCATAACATTGATGCGTTACAGGGGGAGGTTCCCTGCCCTGTTCAACTCTCATTTCTGCCCAGTCTTACCACTTATCTGTTCTCTACAGCCTCAACCTCCACCAACCCCTCTGCTGCTTCTTCAGTCCAGAGTGGAGGCTCCAGAGCTGGGTATACAAGTGGTAGAGTAGGATATTTGTCTGGCACTTGGTCACTTTATGTGTATGCTCCGGTATTTTGTTTCAGAAAACAACTCTCTACTATTCACTTAATCTGAATAACTGTAGAGCAATGAATCATACATTTGCTTCCCCTGAAAACTCTTTATTTAAATAGGGATGCTCTTTGAAATTTAGAAAGGTAATAGGTTCCCTTTCTTCTGGTTGAGTGGTCTGCTTTCTGAAAAGCTTTAGTTTGCAAGAAGATTTTGTGTGTCCTTTTGTAAAATAGTCAAGTCATTTAAAATTACAGTAAGAACTTCTAACGTAACCTTATTCACTTTTGTATCTTTCACATCTGATAACAGTGTCTTGCTCATAGTCACTTCTCTATAAATGCTTATTGAAATAAATTAAGGAGCACTGCCTTGCTTTGTATAAAACAAGGTTTAGGGATTTCTCTTCACTTATGCTCAAGGTGAGGCATCCTTATACATATGTCTATGTAAAGGCATAGTCCACTACATCATATAACACTCTCTTCATAAAGACACACATTATAAGATGAATTGTATCCCTCAAAATTCATATCTTGAAGCCCTAACCTGCAGTGTGACTGTATTTGGAGATAGGATGTTACAGGAGGTAATTAAGGTTAAACGTGCAACTGATGACTGGTTGATATGAAGGAATGTCAGCCAAGCCCCCTCACCTCAACTTGGGACAAATCTCGAGTCACTCCAGCTTCAGAGCTCTCCATGGGGTTACTTGAGACTTTCATTGTTAACTACAGCCCAACTCCTCCCTCTGTCCAATCCTGCTTTCTTATCTCACAGATGTTAATTACAAGAGTACCTCGTAATAAATTCGAAATCTCCATTTCAGAATCTGCTTCTTTGGAAACCTAATCTGTGAAACTATTTTAGTTTGAGTTATCTCAGAGTTAGATCCTGAAACAAGGATACAAGTTCAAATAGTTTGTTTGAGAAGTTATCCCTAAAAACACTACTCAGGCAAGTGGGGAAGTAGGAGAGGGAATGGAAGAAAATCAATAATGTATGCATTGTCAAGCAAGTTAACAAGAGTGGGCAAACAGGACTTAATTCCACTGGGGAAATCTGAGACCCCAGTACTTCAGAGTTATCCTGTCCAAGGGGTATGGGAGCTGGGGTATTTATTCATCAACTCCCATCAGTCATTGGTTGAAAGCTGCCCCTGGAGCATTAATTCCCCAGTATAATCAGATTGCTCTGTGTGCAAGAAGAATTGGATCCAGCCCTCAATCAATGTGCTGTAGGAACTGGAAATTGGAAATTTGGTGAAAGTGAAAAGTAAGTGTTCAGAGGTACATGTGCTATAATAACTAAAAAACTTAAAGTTGCCCAAATATACCAACAAACCACTGCAGGGTGTATTCATGTTTCTCCCTGTTACAGAGTACCTACTGTACTGCACTAATTTCTCTACCCATTGGGATATACCTTTGAATATTCAAGTCAAACATAATCTCCTCTTGAAACTATGCCTGGTTCGTTCTTTTTACCTGAATAGAAACAACTACCTCCTCCTTTGTGTCACCAAGGTACCTTATCTGGACTTCATCCTTAACTCCAGTGTTTACATGGCACTTAACTGCTCACATTTCCACCTTATCTTGGACTTCAGAGTAAGTTTCTTGATGGCGTAGCTGAATCTTGATCTTTCTGGAATCACTTGTACTGAGCACTATATCTAAAACATAGTAGGAACATTTGGTGAAAAAAAAATTATTTTAAGTACCAGACCTGATCTCAGACCTAAATTACTGAGTGCTGTTTGCACTGGGCATGAAAATCTGCATTGACAGTATTTTTCTTTCAGCACCTAAAAAATGTTATTTCACCAGTGTTTTGTTATTGTTTTTGTTTTTTGTTTTGCCTCCATGGTTTCTGATGAGAAATCTGCCATCATTTGGGTCACTGATCCCTTTTTAATGTATTGTTTTTCTATGGTCTTTTTAAGATTTCTTGTTTTGTTTTGGTTTTTTGCCCTTTGATTATGATGAGTAAGAGCAGGTTTTCTTTGAGCTTATTCTATTTGAAGTTTGCTGAACTTGCATCTGCAAATATATGGCCTTTACCAAATTAGGAAATTTTTTAGCCATTATTTCTTCACATATGTTTCTGCACCAATTTATTTCTCCTCTCCTTCCAGGACTGTAATCACAATATATAAGAACTTATGATATTGTACCACAGTTCTTTGAGGATCCGTTCATTTTTTATCAAACATTTTTTTTTCTTCTGTGTTTTCCAGATTGGATAATTTTTATTGATCGAACTTCAAGCTCATTGGTTCTTTTTTTTCTCATCTCTATTCTGCTTTTGAGGTGCTCCAGTGGACTTTCTAGTTCTGTTATTGTATCTATCAGTTCAAAAGTTTCCACTTGGTTCTTTGGCATACCTTCTATTTCTTTTTGTTCATTTTGAGAATGTTCACCCTTACTGCATGAATATTCACTATAAGAGGTGTTTTGAAATATTTGATAATTCCTACATCTGGGTCATTTTGGAGTTTGCATTTGTTGATTACTTTTTCCCTTGAAGATTGTTAACATTTTCCTGGTGCTTTGTATGTCAAATAATTTTGGACTGTATCCTGGACATTTTAATATTATGCTATGAGAATATAGGATCTGTTAAAAAATTTCTGAGGAGTGTTATTTTTTTGTTTGTTTTCTTTAGTAGGCAATTAACCTAGTTAGGTTCAGACCACAGTCCTGACCCACCTGCAGGCTGTAGCTCTATTGTGAATTCAGTTTTCATAGCCTTTCTGTACTACCCGGCCTACCTGTGCATGCACCATCCAGGTTCAGTCTGAGACCAGGGTGGTGGTCTACCTTGTAGTTCAGTTCTCAAAGACTTTGCTATGTTGCTTATGATCAAGTTCTATACATGCACAACTCATGATGAGCCCAAACATTATACACAGATTTAAAGGATCCCTTTCTCCTGCTACCTCCTCCTTATGAATCCCCCCCACATTCTCTGACCCCTATGGACTCCTTTTCATTGCTCTGCCTAGAAAACCATGGTTTTAGCATCCATGTACTATAATGAACTTCCTGAAACTGGATCTACCTCAGGGCAAAGTAGCAAGAGAAAGGAGCCTGCAGAAACCCTGCTGCTATAGCTGCTACCCATGATGCCACCTCCACTTCTGCTGCAATTCCCACTGCCATGGGAATGCCACCTCATTACGGAAGTAGGGCTTAGAGAGGTAAAAAAATCTTTCTTTCCCAGGGGCCCCATTCCCAGCCCTCTGGCCCAAGAGAGAGGACTTTTCATGCAACTTTTTCTGTTAGCACCTGTTGTACAGTCTCAAGATTCAAGCAGTCCTTGAATCTATGCCTGGAAGTATGGGAGGAGAAAAGAAGCAGGAACTCATCTTCATAGGTGCTGCTCTTTGTGGCTTTTTTCTCCTCCTCAGTTAACTTACTGTTGTATACTTTTCAGAGTCCTCAGATAGTTGCTTCATATATTCTGTCCAGGACTTTTAGTTGTAATCAGTGGAAAAGAGAAGGTGGCATGCATTTACCCTATCTTAACCAGAACTGAAAATTTTCAACCTAATTGTTTTTAATATTATCTTATTATAGTAAAAAATGCTAACACTTGCTTGCTATGTGCTAAATACTGTGCTAAGCCTTTTACTTGCAATGACTTACATATAGAAAAATGACAAACATTTGTGATAAATGTCATTAACCCCGTTTTAAAGATGAGGAAATAGAGACGTAACAGGGGTTAACTGAATCGCTCAGTGTCACGCAACTGGAAAACCAGGTATGATCCTAGACTGGTCTGATTCCAGAATCACTCTGCAAAGTAATCATGAGTGGGGCCAGAGCTGCAGATACTCTGATTACATGTGATGATCAGGCAGCAGTCTTCTCTGAGACCCATGTTTTCCTAGCTTTCAGCATTGATTAGGTCAAGTTGAAAGATGTACTTATGCACAAGGCAGGTTGAGATTTAATATTGCTTTGTGTTGGTTATTGGACAGGTGTTTGTTTAAAGGAAGTGGAAACAGGTGTGTGGGCCCTGATTCAATTACATGATGGAGGGGAACACGCTGATCCATGGCCCTTTTCAAGGAGAGATGCTGATTATGCTAATTAATCATTTGTCTGTCAGAACAAAATAGAACATAATAGAAAATGATGCTCCAGTTACCATAGGTATGGAATACAGACTCATGTGTCTGCCTCTGCAGCAACCAGATGCAACAGTTTATGATGACATCAATTAAGATGCAGTACCTGAATCCTCCTGGATTACCATGTCTGAGACGGTTTGAAGGAAAGATGTTTTATAAACTCTTGCCAATAACATGGGACATCATCCAACAGGAATTGTCTCTCAAAGGAACTTTTCCTTTCAAAGAGACTAATTGAGTCCTTTTAGATCATGATGGTATCCAAGAGATACAGTTGAATGGAATATTTTTCCATTCTGGGTCTTGGAACACTCAATTTACCTCACCTAACCAAGACATTTATTCTCATAATGGAACATCATAATAATATCTAATTCCTTCTTGAAGTTATCCACTTACCACCCAATAACCAGAGTCGTCTTTTAAAAACATAAATCAGATGGATTGCTTCTCTGCATAAGAATCTCCAATGGCTTTCAGTATATTTATAATTAAATCCCTAACTCCTTACCAATCTCTACAAAGCTCTACATGACCCAGCCCTGCATACCTTTCTGACCTCATTTCATACCACTCTCTGCCTCTCTCACTATGATCCAACTTCATGGATCTTTTTGCTAATTCCTGAACACATTAAGGTCATTCTCACTTCAAGGGCATTTCCCTTGCTGTTCCCTCTTTGCATTTGCTAGTCCACTTTCCCCAGATATTCATATGGCTGGTACCTTCTCATTTAAATCTCTGTTCAAATGCAAACTCTACAGAAAGGTTTCCCATGACAACCCTATCTAAAATAGAGCTTCTTCCTACACACATCTCTGTATATTCTCTATCCACTTATCCTCTTTGTTTTCTTCATGGCATTTATTACCTGGATTTTTATTACTTTATTTGTTTAGTGGCTATCTCCCTTATTAGAAAGTAAGCTTCATAAGGAAGAGACTTGTCTGTCACCTTTCCATATCCTATCTCCAGGCCTAAAACACTGCCTGGCATGATATCAGTTCATAAAAGAAGTTGATGAGTGAATAGACAAGAAAGTTAATTAGCTAATTAACTAATCAGTATATCAACACTAATAAACATTGGATAAATAAAGATGAGACACAGTCTAATCCGTCAAGGAATTTTTGGTTTGGGGAGGAAAAAACATATAGCTAACAAACTGTCTATGTTATTTATTTATACTTTTCAAAACTTCCCTATTAACAGCAGGGTTTCTGGACCTGGGATCATCATTTGTACCAGACAGCGGGGAAATTGAGAAAAAAATATTAGGACAACAGGGCAAGTCTTTAATGCAACCCAAGTAACAGTGTTCTTCCTCTTACTTCAGGGTTACTTCTCCTTTTAAATTAGAGGAGTTGCCTCTTGGTTGGAGAATCACAAACCTGGATCCAAATTATATAATCTCCCTCAAAGATCTCTCCTCCACCCCAAGCCCCTGCTTGCTTCACCAGCACATGGAATTCATTACCTTATTGTAAAGCTACTTCCTCCCAAGGGCCTCCTTTGAATCAGGATTTCATATGGACAGGTTTCCTTTACTTTTGAATCCCATGCCTGTATGAGATTTTCAGACTATAGTAAATCATCTAGGTCAGTGATTCTCAAAACTGGAGCCTATTAAAATAACCTAAGAATTTTCAAAAAGTTGCCATTGCCTAGGAAAAAACACAGAATTTTTTTTGTTTTGGCCACACCATTCAGCATGTGGGATCTTAGTTCCCTGACCAGGGATCAAACACTCATTCCCTACAGTGGAAGTGCAGAGTCTTAACCACTGGACTGCCAGGGAAGTCCCCACAAAAATTTTTATATAATTGGTATAGGATGGGGCTGGGCACTGGCATTTTATAAAAGTGCTTCAAGTCATTTTAATAGGTACACAGGGTTGAGAACTACTAGTATAAGTAATCTATAGAGAATTATATTTGTAGGAAAATAATTATAGCATGTATGCTGAATTTGACTTTTCTTCTAGTCCAAAGGAGAAGCACCTCACAAGTTAGGCACTTCTTAGAAGGTTCCTTCATTGGATGCCTTCCAGGTGGTATCCTTGCCCACCTGCCTGCAGGCTTTGATTTTTTCTCATGCAGAGCCTCATTCAAACCTTCTTCATGAGAATTTGCAATACCTTTTTTCAAGAAATCACATATCTTACTTACAGATGTTGATATCACCTAAGGATCCTCTCTCCCCTCCAAGTCTGCATTATTCAGTCTTGACCTGTACCCTGGTGTTCCCCCAAATCCTGCAGACCTCTGCTCTAGTCTTGTGGATGCAGTAGAGAATGGGATGTGGAGGAATTTATTCCCTGGCTTGTGACTCATTTTCCTATGAAATGTCTGAATTCAAAAATAACTAACTACATTATAGATTAACTTTTGAGAGATCCCTTTCTTCTTAGACTGTATAAAGTTAGATCATTCTTAATGAACAATGAGGAAAGCTAGATAAAAATCATAATTTTTGTAAATCTATCATACAGCTGAGATCACAGGGCAACCAAGTAACTTGAAATTTGAGGAGAGAGAACCTCCCACCTCACCCCAAGGAGAGACAGGAATGTCTCCCTGTGACAGAGCTTGGGAGAAAAATTATTTTTGTTTATATATATTGAAGGCTATTAATGTTTATGTATTGACTTTATAACCTGATATCAAAATTTTAAAAAGATATTCCAAGATAAAAACTACCAATTAATATACCTTACAAATGTACATGAAAATACACATATTTTCTTGCCCTATCAGCTGAACAGACTTAGAAGTAAGGACACTGCAGTAGCAACAATCACACCTAGCACTTAGACCTTAGTTTCTAACATCACCCTCCAATAAAAGAAAATAGGACTGCTTGGGAAAATGGCTGATTCTAGGACTGGGGCAGGAAATATACAAGCTTAGCCTGGCTTAACTTGTAATGCCAGAAAGGAAGTAAGTGTTCAAAAACAATCCAGTAGGGGTTATGTCAAAGGGACACAGGAGCCAAGTGTAAGAGCTCTCAATGGCAAAAGATGGAACGATTTAAGCAACAAAATAAAGTCATCTTGGATTATTATTCAAGGTATGAACTAAATTTCCATGAGTCCTCATTGATATAAGTGGATGATTAAAATGTAAGTACATGGGGAGAAGAGACAAATCTCCCATGCAGAAGAGTTTCAAATAATGTCTGTAGATACTCCATCCTCAAAGAGGTGGACTGTAATTCCCCCATGCTCACGTATGGACTGTGCACAATAAAATCTTTCCAAATAGCACAGTACAGAAAGGAGGGAAAATACATAACTCTACAGTGGAAAAACCAGATAAACTCTGCCCCAGCCAAGTGATCAAGATCAACTTCAACAGTGATAAGGCAAGTTGGTATTGTATAGCCTTAAATGATGTGATGGAAATGACAGTTTACTTCTATGGTCTTCCTTCTACCTATAACCCCAATCCAATCATGAAGAAAACATCAGAAAAATGCCAGTTTAAGGAGATTCTACAAAATGTATGATCAATGTTTCTCAAAACTGTCAAGAATATCAAAACAAAGTCTCAGAAACTATCACAGCCAAAAGGAGCCTATGGAAATATGATGACTGCGTAAACATGGTATACTGGATGGGATGCTGGAACAGAAAAGGAACATCAGGTAAACATTAAGGAAATTTGAATAAAGTATGGACTTCAGTTAATAATCATGTTAATAATCATTGGTTCATTAATTTTAAGAAATATACCATGCTAACGTAAGCTGTTAATAATAGGGGAAACTGGGTTCTGGCATATAGGAACTTTCTGTACTATCTTCACAATTTTTCTATAAATCTAAAATGTTTCTAAAAAACAAAGTTTATTTTTTAAAAAAGAGAATAATACTAGCATCCAACCAGAATAAAATTTTAAAATAAACAAATAAAAAGAAGAGGAATAAGAAGAAAAAGAAAGAAAATGAAAAGACATGCCATAGACTGGGAGAAAATACTTAGAAAACACATATCTGATAAAGAACTGGCATCCAGAATATATAAAGCACTGTCATCACTCAATAATAAGAAAACAAACAGCCTAATTTTTCCAAAAGATGTAATATTTAAACAGACCTCAGTGAAATAACATATGGATGCAAATAAGCACATGAAAAAAAAGAGTACTGAGAAAGACAAATTCAAACTGCAATGAAAAAATTAAAACCACATGACATACTACAGCACACCTATTAGAATGGTGTTAATAATAATAAACTGACTCTACCAAGTACTGGAAAGGATGCAGAGTGACTGATAATCTCATGCATTCCTGATGGGAATGCAAACTAGTACAGCCACTTTGAAAACAGTGTAGCAGTTTTTTGAACATTAAACATACACTTATGATACAACCCAGAAATTACTACTTTTAGGTATTTACCCAAGAGAAATGAAAACAAATATACAAACAAAAGCCTACACATTAATGTTTATAGCAGCTTTATTAATAATCTCTCAAAACTAGAAAGAAAAGCCAAATGTCCATCGGTTGGTAAATGGAAAAGCAAATTACTATAAATATATACAATGGAATATCACTCAGCAATAAAAAGAAACATGAGTGAATCTCTAACACATTATGCTTCTGAAAGAAGCCAGACTGAAAAAGTTATATACTCTTATGACTCCAGTCATATAACATTATAGAAAAGGCAAAACTATAGGGAGAGAAAACTGACCAGTGGTTATCAGGGGCTAGATTGAAAGCTGGGCATTGACTACCAAAAGGGCTAAGTGGGGAATTTTGGGGTGATGGAAATGTTCTATTATCTTGACTTGTAGTGATGGAATATGACAATGTATTTGTCAAAATTTATAGAATTGCACACCATACAATGGTGAATTTACTGTATGTAAATTATACCTTAATAACCGTACTTTAAAAAGCAGTTAGTGTCCTTCCAAAGAACAAAATCAGGTCTGTATGCCAAACTTGATTTTCTCTTAGTGCAATCAAACGTATCCATACAAACTACAGTCTTAAGTTAATTGTGTGAAGTGTGTCATTTTCCAAAAGATTATAGAAAAAAGACATTACATTCAAATACAAAATGAAAATTTGTTGAAGTTTTGTTGAACTCATTAAGGAGGGAACTAGGAAGATGACAGTTTATTTAAAGGATAATACGAGGATTTCCCTGGTGGTCCAGTGGTTAAGAATCTGTGCTTCCACTGCAGGGGGTGTGGGTTTGATCCCTGGTCGGAGAACTAAGATCCCACATGCCACCCGGTGCAGCCAAAAAAACCCAAAAAACAATAAATAGTAACACGAGAAAGGTTTGTTTATATAATGAGTGTAAGACAAATAAATACTTGATAAAATTTCTACTTTAAGTAAAAGACGGGTAATGCCTTACAGAGCAATAAATCATATTTTGGGGGGTTATTTTCTCTACTGGATTAATTTTTTTTTGATGTGGACCATTTTTAAAGTGTTTATTGAATTTCTTACAATATTGCTCCTGCTTTATGTTTTGGTTTTTTGGCCCCGAGGCATGTGGGATCTTAGCTCCCCGACCAGGGATTGAACCTCCACCCGCTGCATTGGAAGGCAAAGTCTTAACCACTGGACCACCAGGGAAGTCCCTCTACTGGATAAATATTATTTGATTTGTTATTGGATATAAAATAATTTGTGTTTTATCAGATTCTGATAAACTTACATCTAACTGTAGAGAGTTGTTAAATCCCATGGCCCTAATGGATATAAGTCCAACAAGCATACTTTCTATGTACTTTCTACCAAAGAGTCAAATGACCCTCACCTGGGTTGGGTGAGCAACCCCCCCACCCCCCAGCATGACAAAGAAGGTCCTAACAACTACAAACAAGGGGCTCCCTATCCAAGTGTTTTTTTTTTCCCTAACCTTCAGGTTTTTTCCCTAGATACAATAGTGGAGGAGTGGGGAAGGATTCTCATCTAAGCTTGCTCACATATGCCTGAGTCCTCCACAGAGATAATTTGTCAGATTTTCACTTCTCCACCTACTCACCCCCCTGGGATTGCTGAGTATGTTTATCTATATACATCAAATGAAAGGGCTTCTTGAGTGGGAGTATGTGCCCTTTAGAATAGACAGTGGACTAGTAAACAAATATGCAGAAACAATGAAATTTCAAATAAGTGCATTTATGTAATCAATAAATAAAACAATATGAGAATGAAGTACTGATACATGCTTACATGCTGCAACAAGGATAAACCTCAAAAACATCACACGAAGTGAAAGAAGCCAGTCACAAGAGACCATATATTTTACAATATGATGTTGTATATATAAAATGTCCAGAACTGTCAAATCTATAGAGACAGAACGTAGATTAGTGGTTGTCTAGAGCTGGAAAATGAGGTGGCAGGGGAGGGGAATGAAAGTGACTGCCAAGGGGAACGAAATTTCTTTTGGGGTGACGAAAATATTCTGAAATTATGGTGATGGTTGCACAATTCTGTAAATATACTAACAACCATTAAACTGTTCACTTTAACTGTATGTAAATTATAACTCAATGAAGTGTTAAAAAGGTAGCAAAGCAAAATAAATAAATAAAAACAAAGTAATCATGAACACCTGAGGCAGTGTTTCCAGGGAGGCAACGGCAAGTACACCACCTCGGCTGGGAATGAATTTGCGCTGTTTAGGGGACAGAGAGAAAGTAAGGCTGGAGCCAGTCAAGGAGGGAGAAGCAGGGACCAGGTCAGAAGGGTCTCAAGCCATGGTAGGATCTTTCTGAAGTTTGTTTTGAATGTAATGAAAAGCCATCAAAGGGTTTGAAGTAGGATAGTGACAGGATGCAAAACATACTAAGAAGATTAGTCTGGCTATCTTGTGGGTTATTGACTCAGGGGGAGTGAAAGGAAGCAGGCAGACCTGCCAGGACCTATCATTGCAGTTTGAGCAACACTCAGAAATGTCAGATTCCTTTCCTTCCCTTCCCTTCCCTTCCTTTCTTTTCTCTTTATCATAAACAGCAAGGTCACTTTATATTTAGCAGAACAATTTTCATGAGTTGCCCCAGAAAAAGACTACTATCCAGAATATTTGACCCACTGTTAACCTTTAGTACCTCAAACAAGCTATACGGTCACTGCTCACAAGAGAGCAATCTATTAATAATGAAAAATTTAAACTCTTATATAATTAATCCTTATAAAGAAGGCATTATCCCAATTTAGTATGGAAACCTGCTTTTCACTCCAAATAGCACTGTCAAAGTAAAACATAGGCCATTTAATTTGTCCATGACAACTCTTTCCACACCAATTTTCTAGCTCACAGCAGCCAAATGATTTTCCTACATCACAAACAAACTAGTCTTCAGTGCTATATTTGGCAAAGGAACAATAAGGCATCTGTAGAAAAACAGCGTTTGCATTAGATTCCTCTTCTTGCCTTAGGGGTTGTTTCCCTCATGCAAGCTCAAGTGGGTGGTAAAGAATAGGCAGGCTTTGTTAGACCATTACTCACATAATGAGATTTGAGGTCTGCTATTCAACACAATTTTCAATGGGCACTTTCCTCAGGGCTAAATTGCAGCCTACAGACGTTTTGATTAGCAAATATAATTTAAAAATAAAAGCATAAAAGCCTAAAAACGCCCTTTCTTTTCTCCAGCCCCCATCCTTTCAAACGCATCAGTTTTTCTCACAGAAGAGGTTTGCTCAGCAGAGAACTGTGCTCAGCCTTGCTTGGAATGTGTAACTCTCATCTGGGACTCCTCCAGCCCTCCTCCCATCCCGTGACAGGTCCCAAGGTATCTCTTTCACTTGACCCAGATATTTCTATGTCAGGAGCCAATCAACCTTGAAAGTCTGAGTGATTTGACACCTTGTCTTTCAGCCAGCTCCAAACATTCGTATACCACATGCCCACTTCTCCATAAAATTGAGCCATACCCATGCACTGGTGATTGTAACGATCATTTCAGAGGCGGTTTATCAATTCTAAACCTGCCCCTGCTTCAGTGCAATTTTCTTCCATGTTCTCTCCTTTATGATCCTGCATATCTCCCTGTGATATTTGTTTTGCTCCTGATCTCTCTAACTGGTAACTGTTGTCCCATTACAGCTTAGATTCTAGAAAAGTCAAGTTATGCTTTAAAGTAGACTCACAGGTAACTTTAGAAGTTCAGGCTCAAGCCCTGTCTATAAACCTCTGTGAGACTATCCAACTACCTCTGTTACAAAATCTCATTGTACCTCACTGGTCATTCATTGCCTTGTGCCATGGTGATAGCCTCACAGGTCCACTGGCTCTCAACAGTCAGCTATCTGCTGTGCATTCCCCACTCCACACCACCACCCTCGTCGCCAGACTGGGGCCCACTGGAATATCTAGCACTCCTCAACATCGTGCCCAGGCTGTGGGGAATCATGGGACCCTGTCTCAGACCCTCTCTCCACCTAAGTCCACCATGCTGGCATTTCTATTATGCCCACCCCATATAGCCGTGGGACAGACACAGAGATGCTCAACCAGAAGCTCGGATGGGAAGCATGCTATAACTGCCCTTTGCTCTGGGATTCCCATACCTCTGTCAGGGAATCCCAGAGATCTAACAGGGATCTAGCCACACATAGAAGTAGGGCACAAGACCCACACTAAAACTAAAATATTGCCCCCCCCCTTTTTTTTTTGCGGTACGCGGGCCTCTCACTGTTGTGGCCTCTCCCGCTGCGGAGCACAGGCTCCGGACGCGCAGGCTCAGTGGCCATGGCTCACGGGCCCAGCCGCTCCGCGGCATGTGGGGTCTTCCCAGACCGGGGCACGAACCCGTGTCCCCTGCATCAGCAGGTGGACTCTCAACCACTGTGCAACCAGGGAAGCCCTCCCCCCTTTTATCTCTTTCTTAGCTTCTCCTACCCCTGACTCCAGAAGGACTTTCGTGCTTGTGTGATAAGAATGTTCCGTTTATCATAACCTCCATTTTTTCATGGTCTGAGGATTGATCCTTGATTTGTGAAAAATTTTGGAATTTTCTAGAAAATTATTATTTTTCTTTCCTAAAGCCCTGTTTTTATGTTTTTTCTCTTGATAGGGACTTTAAAATGCTCAAAGCTGAGCTATGACTTCTATGTTCTAAGCTTTATCAGTCCTCCCCTCTCCTGGGGCCAGAAGCCTCAGACTCAGGACCAGGTGTTCATGTCAAAAAAACTGCTTGGCAAGGGGGCAGGAGGTATACTTTACCAAGAAGGGAAATACATTGTATGATCTTTCAAAAAATTACACAATTGCAAACATGAACATTGTTTCATGGCTGCATCACAGCCTGTTATAATTGTTTTCCAATACTGCTAATTCCCCATGTTGATACATCGATAGCTTCTCATGTTTCCTTTTTATTAACAATGAAAAGATATCTTTGTACACAGGTCAGACAGTTTTGGTAGATTAAATTAATAAAAGTGGGATTTCAGGGTCAAAATGTGAACTTTTTTAAAGCTTTAGATACATATTGCCAAACTATCCCCATTTCAACATAAAGGTAAACTCACCAACAATGACCCTTATTCCATACTCTTCACAAATCATTATCATTCATTTAACTCTACCAATCTGATCAATGAATTTGGTTTGCATTTATCTGAATATTAGTGAGATCAAACGTATTTACATATACTTCTGACTTTTTTCTTTTATTCTTTTTTTTTTCTTTTTTGGTTTTTAATTGCCTATTCATATTCTTTGCACATGTTTGGGAGTGCGAAAGTAAGTGAACAGCACTCAACTGAGAACAAGCAGAGACTATTCATTTCAGAGCTTGCTGTAACAGTGGAGTCAGCTAGCAGTGCTTGTGTTTGGCCGACTTTAGGGCAAGCAGGGGAGTAGGAAAGCTTTATAGTGAAATGAATGGAAGGCTTCGAGAATGCCGTGATTGCAAGTTGTTGCCATGGGGAAGCTGGAAATGAACTAACTGCAAGGGAGCTAGTTCATATGATTGGTTTGGGGGAGAATAGTTAACTTTCTCTGGTTGGTCCTGAGTTGGAACGGGGGTAAAAATTAGGAAAGCTGACAGTAATTATCAACTTACAGCCATTTGGTGTTGATCGCTGCAGAGACTGTGGGTCAGAGTTCTTTTTTTATTTCTAATGTATGTTGTTTGTTTGTATATTCAGTCTTTGGGGAGGGGAAAATATCTTTCTCTTTGATATGTAAGAACTCTTTATAGGGTAAGGAGATTCAATCTTTGACATAAATGTTGCAAATTGATTCTGAGTTTTTAATGTTTTTATGTTCCATCAGTTTTTAAATTTTATATAAACCTTAATTTTCATAGCCTCTGCTTTAGTTAGCTTGGAAAGATTTTTCACATTCAAATATTATAAAATATTCACCAGCATTTTCTTGTAATGTTTGTACTTTTTAAACATTTAATGTATTTGGAATTTATGTTGGTGTAAGGTGGGTGGCAGGAGACTAGTTTTCTTTTTCTTCAAACTGATACGTGGTTGCCTCAACATCACTTATTTTAAAAATCCATTCATTGCCCATCAGTACATTCCCACCAGTAGTTTTGGTTTTGATTAAATAATAATATCAGGCTCTGAAGTTTTAATTACACTCTCAGCTTATGAAGTGCCTCACAGAGCTTTAAAAGGTAAGAGTCTGATGTGCCAGAAGGGCAGGGAGTGAACATCACTGTGGGCAGTTAGAAGAAAATCCAGAACTAATTGTTGTAGGAGTATGCATCTCATTCACAAGAGCTGTGTTCACAGTCTTTTTCCTTTAAACATATCATGAAATGTACCAATCTTAAATATACCATTCAGCAACTTTTGACAAATGGGTACACCTGTGCAACTCAAGACATTTTCAAGATAATATCAAGATAATGAATATCACAATCATTTCAGAAGTTCCCTCATGTTCTTTCCCAGTCAGCCCTGCCCCAGCCTACACAGAAGCAATCACTGTTTAGATTTTTTCCATCATTCATCAGTTTTGGCTGTTATTGTCTACAACATACTTTGAAATACATCAAAAATAAAAGTTAAAGGGATGAGTAGATGGATAGCTATACACTAAGCAAGTATAGTAACATGTTAATGATAAAAACCTGGGTTGTAGTTATATGTTTATTCCCTGTAAAATGCTTTCAATGTTTTATGTTTGGAAATTTACATAATAAACTGTTAGAATGAAAAAAAAAGCAAAAACCCAAAGAAGATCTAAAACACTTCTGCAGAAGATCAAGATCAGGGGAATATTGTTAGATATCAAGAAAAATATAAAGATATATTAATCAATACAATGTGGTGTTACAGAGATGGAAAAACTGACCAAAAAAACAGAATAAAGAACCCCAAAACAAACCCATAAGTATGCAGAAACTGCACTTATGATGGAAACAGCATCTCATATCAGTGGAGGAACAACAACCTTTTCAAGAAATAGTACTTGGACAATCAGTTATCCGTGTGGAAAAAATAAAGTAAAATAAGATTCCTTCCTGACAGCATAAAACCAGATGAATTAAGGACTTAAATGGGAAGGCAGAGCTGGGAAAGTTTTAGAGGAGGTGTGAGATGCAGTCGACCGATGCTCAGAATCCATTTCTACTTTCTTCTGATGTGTATCCCTACACTGCAGAAATCTTAAAAAAAAAAAAAAAGGACATTTCTCAAACTCCCAGTAGCTAAGGCCCAGGATACAAATTAGGTTTCAGCAAATAGGTGTGCTCACATGAGATTTAGAAGATGGCAATGAGGCCAAGGCCACCCACCTGCTGCTTTAGGCTGTTTTCTGCTTCAAGCAAGACCATGGAAAATGCAGCAAGCATCCTGCCCACCTGACGTGACGGGCAGTTGCGATGGTAGCAGTAGCTGGGCTCTGTTCCAGCCTGCAGTCACCAGCTTCAGAGCAGACAAGACGTGCTTGATTTGGTGGCCATGGCAGCTTTGTGATTATGGCTTTTTCACCCTAGATCATAGATTTCATTTTGATACTGCCTCCAGATTTTGTTAGAACTCCCTCTTTTGAACTCCTCTCCATTAAAATACCTAGATTATGTTGCCTGCATTCAACCCTAGCATATTAGAAAATATATTTTCTAATATTAGAAAATATCCTTATGGCCTTTTTTGTGGGAAAGCATTTCTTTTTTTTTTTTTTTTTTTTTGCGGTACGCGGGCTTCTTACTGTTGTGGCCTCTCCCATTGTGGAGCACAGGCTCCGGACGCGCAGGCTCAGCGGCCATGGCTCACGGGTCCAACCGCTCCGTGGCATGGGGGATCCTCCCGGACTGGGGCACGAACCTGCGTCCCCTGCATCGGCAGGCGGACTCTCAAACACTGCGCCACCAGGGAAGCCCCAGGAATGGATGTTGAATTTTGTTAAATGCTATTTCTGTATCTAATGAGATGATAATACATATTTTCTTCTTTATCCTGGTAATGTAGTAAATTACATTTGTTAATTTTTGAATGTAAAATTAAACTTGAATTCTTGACATAAAATTTAGTTGGTTATGATGTATCATCCTTTTTATGTATTACTGGATTTGATTTTCTCATATTCATAAAGATTTTATTTTGAGTTTTACATTCATGAGGGATATTGGTTGATAGTTTTCTTGCAATATCCTTGCCTGGTTTGGGTATGAAAATTACGTTGGCCCTATAGAATTTGGGGGGAAGTGTTCCCCTCTCTCTATTTTCTGAAAGATTTTATGTAAACTCGGTATTATTTCCATCTTAAATGTTGGTAAATTTAACAGTGAAGCCATCTGAGCTGGCAGTTTTCTTTGTGCAAGATTTTAGTTATAATTAAATTTCCTTATAGATGAAGATCTATTCAGATTTTCTATTTTTTCTTGAATCTACTTTGGTAATTTTTGTCCTCTAAACATTGCTTTAATGACACCCTACAAATTTTGATAGTTGTATTTTTATTATCGTTCAATTAAAAATAATTTCCTTGGGCTTCCCTGGTGGCGCAGTGGTTGAGAGTCCGCCTGCCGATGCAGGGGACACGGGTTCGTGCCCCGGTCTGGGAGGATCCCACATGCCGTGGAGCGGCTGGGCCCGTGAGCCATGGCCGCTGAGCCTGCGCGTCCGGAGCCTGTGCTCCGCAACGGGTGAGGCCACAACAGTGAGAGGCTCGCGTACTGCAAAAAAAAAAATAAATTAAAAAAATAAAATAAAAAATAATTTCCTTGATTCTTACTTCTTGATTAACGGAAAATTTTGAAGTATGTCTTAACTATCAACTGCTTGAGGAGTTTCCAAACATTCTGGTTTTTTTATGTCTAATTTTATTCCACTGAGGCCAGAAAATATACTCTGTATTATTTCAGTCCTTAAAAATTGAGTATGTGTGTGTGTGTGTGTGTGTGTGTGTGTGTGTGTGTGTGTGTGGTCCAGCATATGGTCTATATTGGTAACTTTCCATATGCCCTTGAAAACGATGTGTTGTTGAGTTGAATGTTCTACAATATCAGTTAATTTAATTTGGTTGATATTGTTACTCAAATCTTCCATATTGCGACTGATTGTTTTTCTACATGTACTATCAATTACTGAGAGGAGTGTTAAAATCTTTAACTATAATGGTGAACTTCTCTATTTCTTCCTTTAGTTCTGTCAGTTATTGTTTTATTAAACTCTGTTATTATGTACCTATACACTAATGATTTATATGCATTCTTGATTAATTGACCCTTTTGTTATTATGAAATGTCCCTCTTTATCTCTGGTAATGTTTCTTATCCTGAAGTCTACTTTGTCTGATATTAATATTGTAACTTGAGCCTTCTTAAACTATTTGCCTGACATATTTTTCCCATTTTCTTGCTTTTATCCTATTTGTGTCTTTATACTTAAAGTCTGTATCTTATAAATAGTATATAGTTTGGCTTTTCTTTCTTATGCAATTGGACAATCTCTGTCTTTTAATTTTAATATTCATTCCATCACATTTACTGTAATCACAGATATTGTTTTACTTCGACAATCTTAATATTTTCTATGCCATATGTTCTTTGTTCCATTTTCCCTCAATTCCTGTCTTCTTTTGAATTAATCAAGTATTTCTTAGGATTCCATCTTATCACCACTCTTGATTTATTAGACACACTAATGTGTTCTCTTTTTTAAGTTGTTGCTCTATGTATGGCTTATGGTATGCAACTTTAACATCTTACAGTCTAGCTTCAAGTGATATTATGTCACTTTACATATAACTTAAGAACCTTTCAACAGTATGCTTCCCTTTACCTCCCTTCCAACTTTTGTTGTCTTATATTGTCTATAATCTCCACAATAAATTGTTAAAATTTTTTGTTTTCAGCATCCAATTATCATTTAAAAATTAAGAAATGAGAAAAATAAAAGTATTTTATGTGTATTCACAGTTACCATTTCCACAGATCTTATTTTCTTGCTTCTTTGCATGTCTCAGAATGTTTTATTGTATGCAGACATGGGCAAAAGAACTGTAGAGACTGAGGTGAATAATATTTACCCCCAGAAAAGGGCACTTTGATTCTTCTGTCAGGCACTAGCATGAGAGCCTGAATAAGTCTAATCTGAAGTTAAGCTGGGTTGGGGCTTTGTTATAGCTTTCATTAGATTCACTTCACCACTGGCTCCAAATATTTTCAGGGTGGGATAAGGACTTTCCCTTCAGCAGGGCTTGGACTCCATATATTAGGGATTTCAAGATCTCTTTAAGATTCACTATCCAGCTGCTGTTTTCAGCACCATAGGGTATCTTTCTCTGCTTGACAGCCCTGCTTTCAGCTTTTTGATCATTGAGGTCTCCTCTTTGCTCTTTAGTCCCTCTTCTGTGCATTTCTGGGAGATCTTTCTCCATCCTGTTGCCCAGATTCTAGCCTTTGATCATCTCTAAAGTGTACTTAGTGATGGCCCAGAGTGCCTTGGAGTGATTTCCCTTGGCTTTCTTCTCTAATCCTTGCATTCAATGGGTTCCCGCCATGCATTCAGTGAAGACCTGAAATGCCTCAAGGGGAATCTCCTTTAGTTCTCCTGCCCTGCATGCAGTTTTCAGTGAAATGGACCACTACACTTGGAGAAGGCACTAAGGGTCTCGAGGAGGATACCTCTGCCTTCCTCCAGCCCTCCTGCTTTGCCCCAGCCTCAGCACACTACCTAACTTCTTGCACTCAACGAAAACCCTTAGGAAAGTAATAGCAAGTAGGTGTAGATTCACTCTGGCCAGGGTTCTTGAGGATTTTAATCCATATTCCAGCTCATACCCAGCCATTAAGATTATTTTTTATCTTTATCTACAATGAATTCTTTTTCTTCCTTTACCTCACTAGCTATAAAGGCAGCCATAAGCCTATTTTATCCTGGAAAAAATAGTCACTCTCTCTGACTTTTAGCTCATTTAGCTTTCTATGTATCCTCAACTCTCCAATTGTTTTTTTTTTTTTTAAAACACTGTGATTTTTGTGGTGTATCTTGCTTGTACTCATTGTGAGAATCTTCCAATTTTCTATATTCTAACTGGTAACAGAAGTCTCTCCCCAGATTTGATTTTAATGAACATAGTTTGAATGGTCATGGAGCTATTACCTCTTACTAGTTGTTCTCATACATGATTTTCCAAGTTCTACTGACCCTCTGAATACAGATTTTGTCTAAGTTGATCCAGGAGGTTCTTATTTGACAAAATTAAATTTGATTTTATCATTTATGGGGTTGGGAGAATTAAAAAAATGAAGCAAAGGACAATGGAAGAGGATGAGTATTTCTTAGGTGACAGCTCTGAGCCAAGGCACTGTATCAGATACTTTCATGGTATTATCGCTCTTAATACTTATCCGAACTGTATAAGACAAGTATTACTATCACCATTTATAGGTGGGAAAATGAGGTCTCAGAGATTAAATTGTCTGTGATCACCCAGAGTGCAACTAGACATGATACAGATTTAACCCCAGTTCTCTATGATTTCAAACCTTGTGCTTTCTTTTCCAGTATATTATATGCTTGAGACAAGAATGTTGGAGAACAGGGAGGAAATCATCTAGGCAGTAGTGGATGACCAGGTTGGAGAGGTAAGAAAAGATCAGATCAAGTGAGCCTTGATTCTAGATATAGATGTTCAAAATTGACCTTAAAGGCAATTGGTATCATTTCAACTTCCTGGATTGTGATGGGAATGTAAGAAAAACTCTTCTGGAAGCACTGGCAGAGACAAGGGCTGGTAGACTTAGCCTGCCCATAGTGTGTACCACCAATCCAAACACAAATGAATATACAATCTAGTAATAACCATGTGCTGGCTTTGCAAATGCAGCTTTGAGGCAGAGCCTCTAACCTCCCCTTCCAACCAGAGGGCACCCCAGGGCTGCTCCTATGTAGGCATTCTAGAGCTGCCCCTTCCAGGCCAGGGTTTACTAGACAGGAGGAGAAGCCAAAATTCTGCATGGAGGCCCTGCCAGAAACCGGGGAGCTGACCTTCTCACTGGCAAAAGGCAAGAGAGTTTCCCACTGGGCTTTATGCATGTAGTAATATGAGGCATGTAATTTCCTTGAAATCAAGTGCAGAAGTTACAGCCGCTGTTTTAAACACATGCTGAGTTTAAAATTTGCTTTCACATATTCCTAAATTGTGTGTCATTTTTCATGCAGTTGAAACCAAAGAGGCAAAGTCCTAAAACTTTAAAAGATTTTTTTCCATATCATAAAAACCTTAGTCAACACTTTTTATGCTCATAGAAAGTTAATGAACTTACTTAATATTTTCGTAGCACGATTCAAATGTGACAACCCCTCATTTAACTACTTCTCTCTGAGCAACAAAAGCTTTAAACTGCATTGCATGTACCTTAAAATTCTATGTGCCTCTTGGGAAAATATATGTGCTTTGCTCCCTCTGTGTTTAGAAGCCCCCATAAACAATGTGTCGTGTCTGCCACTATTACCATCTGGTAGCTCACATCAATTCCCTCGCTGGTTTCCTCCAACCAGGCAGCCTTATATGAACGCTTACAGTAACATTTGATAGGCTTTGGTGACGCAGTGGGGGTTAGGCTCAGTTCCTTTATTGTGTTGCCTCTGGTGGAGATTTCTCAGAATCCAGGCAAGTCTCAGATTTGGAAAATTCTAATAGCTTAGCTAGAAGGAAGCATGCATGGGAAAGGGCAATGAATTCATTCTCCACAGGCGTCTTCAAACTCGCATGCTGGAGAGGTAACCAGTGACCAGAGAGCATTTGGGTACCCTTAATGACTTACAGCTGCATTCGTCAGCATATTTTCAGCATGTTTCTCATCTTTAGTATACTTACTTAATAGGGCATCAGAGAAGCCATGATAGAATTAATATTCAAGCAAAGCTTTGGATTAGTAACCGAAGAAAAGCCACATGGCTCCCTTGCTATTCTGCTGAGTGGTGATCACCATTTTATACAGTAGCCAGATGTCCAGCTTTGAGAGCATGTCACTCAAAAAGAATAAAATCAGCTTGGTTTTCATGAGGGAGCAAAGGATGGGTCGGATCTGTCTGCTTCACCGATGCAAGAGAATAGAAGAGCATGAAGCATGGGAAGACCACCAATGCAGAGACAACTGGGGAAAGTGTCACATGCATTACAGAGCAAGATAAAGGGAAGAACGTTGACTCTGGAGAAGATAGATTGTGGGTTCAAACCACTCCCTTGCTCTTTAGCAGCTATTCAACATTGACAAGTGACCTAGGTTTCTGAAAATCAAGTTTTAAACCTGTAACATAAAATAACATATACCTGATGGGTTGTGATGAGAATTCACCAGAACATACTTAGACTGAAGTGGGAACTTAATAAAAGGTAGTTAGGTCAGGGCGACTATGGCTGTTTGGATCAGAATGGTGCTCAAGATCAGTCAGTGTGATTGTGACTCTCTGGGTCAAAAATGCACTTGAGGCAGGTGGGACTATGGCCCCTTTGGTGAGAATGATGCTCAAAGACCTCATGGTTCTAAATCTCTACTGGATAAGACAAACCATTATAGGCCAGGACCTGGAAACTAGACAGAAATGCATGTAGGTGGGGCAAGCCTTGGAATTGAATCAGCTGTAGGAAATGAGAGAAAATCAAGGTAGAGATGAAGGTGAGATAAAAGATGAGGTATGTGTGGAAAACAAGGATGTATCACAGATCAAATATCCAGTCAAGCACCGTAGGAAAGCTGCAATGTCAGGTCCTGACAGGTGAGTGGTGCATCCCCTGAGACATTCAGGCGGGTCAGCTGACATCACAAAGTAGGGACACCCATGCCATTTAAAGGCAAGTCACCCACATTCCTGGGTAGATGTTATCATTGAGACCGAAACATCAGGAATAATTCAAAGTTTCATTTAAAATTTGACAGTTCTTGAAATGATATGACACTGTCCCTCCAGAAAGATTGTAATTTTCTGTTCTTTTTCAGAAGGGTAGGTAAATAGTTGCTGCAATCTTCCAACTTTCAAAATTTGACTGTCCTTGGCCATCTGCCCCTGCCATATTCCATGCAAAGGACTTTGACACTGTACTTTATTCACTATTGTATCTGCTGTACCTAACACATGTGTCAAAAGGAAGTCGCAAAGGAAATTTGAAAATACCTAGAATTAAATGAAAATGGAAATATAACACATCAAAATATGTGGAATGCAGCTAAAGCAATTCTGAGAGGGGAACTTATGTCATTAATGCTTACCTTAGAAATGAAGAAAGGTCTCAAATGAATAACCTAATTTCCTACCTCAAGAAACTAATAAAAGAAGGACAAAATAAATCCAAAGCAAGCAGAAAAAAGGAAATAATACAGATAAGAGCAGAAATCAATGAAATTGAAAATAGGAAAACAGTAGAGAAAAATCAATGAAACAAAAAGCTGGTTCTTTGGGAAAAAATCAGTAAAATTGATAAACCACTAGCAAGACTTACAAAAATAGAGAGAAGATACAAAGCACCAATATCAAGAATGAAGTAAGGGATATTACTATGTATCCTGCAGCCACTTAAAAGATAATAAGGAAACAACTTTTTGCTCATAATTCAATAACTTAGAAGAAATGGACTAATCCTTGAAAACCAGCAACTACCAAAATTTAACCCACAGGAAATAAGTCATTTGTGTAGACCCAGAACCAGTAAAGAAATTGAATTTGTAATTTGAAAGCTCTCAAAAGAAATGTCTATGCCCAGATTGTTTCAATGGAGAATCTCTATTAAATAAGACTCATGAAATTTAAAAATTTTGTTCTGTAAAACCCATGTGAAGATGAAAAGGTAAGTTACATACTATGAGAATATCTTTTCAAACCACATATCCAACAAAAGACTAATATCTAGAATATATAAATAACTCTCAAAACTTAACAGTAAAAATTGGACAATCTAATTAGACAATGAGCAAAAGACATGAAAAGGCGCTTCACTGAAGAGGATATAAAGATAGCAAACTAGGGGCTTCCCTGGTGGCGCAGTGGTTGAGAGTCCGCCTGCTGATGCAGGGGACACAGGTTCGTGCCCCGGTCCGGGAAGATCCCACATGCCGCAGAGCAGCTAGGCCCGTGAGCCATGGCTGCTGAGCCTGCGCGTCCGGAGCCTGTGCTCCGCAATGGGAGAGGCCACGAGAGTGAGAGGCCCGCGTACCGCAAAAAGAAAAAAGAAAAAAAAAATGATAGCAAACTAAGTACATGAAAAGATGATCAACATATTAGCCATCAGCGAAATGCAAACTAAGACTTCAGTGAGATATCATTGCAAACCTGTTAGGACAGCTAAAATAAAAAATAGTGACAACATCAAATGCTGGTGAGGATGCAGAGAAACTAGGTCACTCACACGTTGCTAGCAGGAATGTAAGCTGATATAACCACTGTAGAAAATAGGTTGGTCATTTTTTATAAAATTAAACAACCCACTGCCTCGTTCCCATGTATGTGTTCTCTTAGTTGTCACCATATTGAAACCTGTTTTGAGAGGTGATTGGAACAAAAGGTGTTGCATATAAAAAAATTAAACATTCAAATGCCATACATAACAGCAATTGTACCCCTTGGCATTTATCCCAGAGAAATGAAAACTTATGCTCACACAAAAGCCTGTACATAAATGTACATAGCAGCTTTATTTGTAATAAATGACAACTGAAAGTAGCCCGAATATCTTTCAACAGGTGAATGGTTAGGTGAGCTGGGGTATATCCATACCATAGAAAACTTCTTGGCAAGAAAAAAGAACATACAGGCAACAATCTCCAGAGAATTATGCTGAGTGGAAAAAGCCAATACCAAAGGTTACATGCTGTATGATCCCATTTACCTAACATCCTGGAAATGACAAAATTATAGAAATGGAGAATAGATTAGTGACTGCCAGAGGGCCAGAGGTTATGATGGGGCAAAGAAAACAGGAATGGGAGGTGGGGAGGTGGGTGTGATTAAAAAAGAACAACATGGGGGCTTCCCTGGTGGCACAGTGCTTAAGAATCCAACTGCCAATGCAGGGGACACGGGTTCGTGCCCCGTTCCAGGAAGATCTCACATGCCACGGAGCAGCTAAGCTCGTGTGCCACAACTACTGAGCCTGTGCTCTAGAGTCCGTGAGCGACAACTACTGAGCCCACAGGCCACAACTACTGAAGCCTGCGAGCCTAGAGCCCATGCTCTGCAATAAGAGAAGCCACCGCAATGAGAAGCCCGCGCACCGCAACGAAGAGTAGCCCCTACTCGCCGCAACTAGAGAAAGCCCGTGCACAGCAACAAAGACCCAACACAGCCATAAATAAATAAATAAATAAATAAGAGAACAACATAAGGGATCCTTCTGGTGGTGGAAATGTTCAGTACCTTGACAGTGGTGGTAGATACACTAACCTACACAGGTGATGAAATTGTATGAAACAATACACACACGCACAGCAGGAGAAATCAGAATAAGATAGGTGAATTGTATGGATATCAATATCTGGTTGTGATATTGTGCTATAGTCTTAAAAAATGTCACCATTGGGGGAAATTGAGCACAATACAGAAGGGGCTCTATCTCTCTATATTATTTCTTATAATTACATGTGAATCTACAATTATCTGAAGTGAATTAATATTACTTTCTATTTCCATAAGCACTTACTAAGTATTTGACAATTTCTGGAAGGTTAAATGTATTCTATATTTTTATTTCAATTAGATGTGAATAAATGATATCAGAATTTCTTATAGATAAAGTCAAACAGTCCTCTGTTATAAAGAGCTAAAATTGTTTTCAAAGCTTCCCAGAGCAAAACAGAGACACTTATTTACCAGAAGATATTGATCTGAAACCGTAATTCTCCTCTCTGAATGTTGAAGGAAATAACCAAAGTGATCCAGCAAGATCTCTGGGATAAGAACCAGCCTACAAATATTCAGTGCTCTCTCTCTTTCTCTCTCTCTCTCTTTCTTAATTGAAAAGCTGGAGCCCCATCACCCATCAACACAGAAACTGCCTTAGATCGATTTTGGAAGGCAAATATTTCAAGTGCACATTTTATAGGTTACTGACTGAAATAAATTGTCTGAAAATGTCTATCACTGTGATCATTCTTATTCATAAAGATTGAATATTTGTGACTAAAATGAAAATACATTCATTTAAAGCTAGTTACCATTAGGCATCCATCAGGAATGAAGCCGGAAGCCAATTCAGCCACACATCAGAGGGCTCCTGGACCTACAAATCATGTCACGTACACAATGGCTCCTTGCTCTTACACTGGGAACACTGTAGGCCAAGGGTCCATGACTTCAACACTGCACATATGTGGCTGTTATTTAGAACTCTCTGAGGTATAGATTTACATTACCATCTGCCATCTCAGTTGCTGTTTACATCTGTCTTAAAAGGGGGGTTGGGTGTAATCAATTAAAGTGCTCATAGAAAGCCCTGGAAAAAACACCACCACAACAACCTGAACTTTGGAGAAGTACATGTCTATCCAAAGGGGAAATAAAGAATTCATACTCTTTGAAAATGTTCCCTTTGAACTTGGGAAATTGTGACCAGAGTGTTTTAAAATTCCTAACACTGTTCAGCTTCTCTGAAGGCCCCCAGAAATAATCTCAACTTTTTATGCTTTAAAGTTAATTTAATGATACATGAGATGATAAAATGTTTCAACTTTTGCTCTGCAAAAGACTCTGCTAAAAGTTTGAAAAGATAAGCTATAGACTGGGAGAAAACATTTGCAAAAATGTATTTCTGGTAAAGAAGGATTAGTATCTAGAATATATAAAGAATTTTCAAAACTCGACAGTAAAAAAATAAAAGCAAACAATCTAATTAGAAAAGTGTGTGAAACACATGAAGACACATTTCACCAAAGAAACATACAGATGGCAAACAAGCACATGGAAAGATGTTTAACATTGTTACTCAACAGGGGAATGCAAGCAAAACCATAATGAGACAATGCTACACACCTATCAGAATGACTTTTAAAAAATTAAACACCGAATGCTGACAAGTATGTGGAGAAACTGAATCACTCATAAATGGCTGGTGGAAATATGAAATGGTGTAGCCACTCTTGAAAACAGTTTGGCTGTTTCTTATAAAATTAAACTTGCAATTGCCATATGAGCCAGGAATTTCACTCCTGGGCTTTATTACAGATAAATGAACACTTATGTTCACACAAAAGCCTGTACATCAATTTTCATAACAGATTTATTTGTAATAGCCAAACACCAGGTACAATCCCGATGTCCTACAACAGGTGAATGGTTAAACTTTGGTGCATACCATGGAACGCTACTCAGTGATGAAAAGGAACAAATTACTGATACATGAAAAAACTTGGATGAATCACCAGGAACAATGCTGAGTTAAAAACAAACAAACAAAAATAAAACTCAAAAAATTACATACTGTACAGTTCCAGCTACATAACATTTTTGAAATGACAAAATTATAGAAATAGAGAGCAGGCTAGTGGTTGCCGAGGTTAAGGAATGGGTAAGGGCAGGAAGAGTGTCGCGGTGGGGCGGGGTGGGGGGGGAGGGAGGAGGGGCCAACGTGAGGCAGGCTTGCGATGACGGGACTGTTCTGTATCTTGACTGTATCCATATCAGTACACTGGTTGAGATATCGTACTATAGTTTTGCAAGAGGTAACACTGAAGGAATTATTTAAAGGCTACAGGTGATTTCTCTGTATTATTTTTTATAAAAAATATTTTTTTATTTTTTATAATATTATTTTATTATTTTTTGGATAACTACAGTTATCCAAAAAAAAAAAAGGTTTAATTTTTAAAAAGAATTGAGAAGTCTAGGAAGAAAGCATATTCTTTCCACCTAAGTTTGGAGACGAAGATGCCACTAACCTGTTGGCCAACAAGGCTGCTGGTACGAGGATAAAGCAGGCAGTTTGGAACTGAGAGCTGCTTTTAGGGACTTTGCCTCAGCATGCAGGCGTTTCCCTTCCTAGCCAGGAGCATTACCTTTTGGCAGCCTTCATCTCTGTCCTAGAGCTTCCAATAAGGACCAAGACAAGGTGGATCAAACAGGGAAGCCTACTCTCTACTGATTCACTACCACGGCATTTGAAGAAATTCTAACCCTTGGGGTCAACCTCAGGATGAATTTATTATTATGAGTTCTTGTTCTATTACTGAGATGCTGGCAAATGTCAAGGAGGCATCGACCAACTCAATACTGGGAACTAACTGGTAGTTGAGGCCAATGAGGAGCTTCTTAGGACCTGCACAGCCTGCACCTTCAGGAAGGAAAGAAAACAACATGCATGGAAAGCGCTCAGACCTCTTCTGGGAGAATCCATTTCTTGGGCAGTATTGGTGGGTGGCCTCCTGATTACCCTCAGGGATCTCAAGTCCTTCCAGCCTATGCTGATCCCTACCTGATCTCCCAGACTGACCTCCATGCTCTTGATGCCCAACCCAGTGACTACAAACTTCTGTTCCTCCAATCAACATAAGACATTTCCTCCAGCGAGCGAACGGGAAACATGGACCCTTCCTCTCCATCGGACAGCACGTCACCTCCCGCACAACTTGCTTAAATACCCTTGGACCCTAAGCCTTTCTTGGAGTGCATGTGGATTCCTAAGACTAGAACATTTGGTTTAGTTCCTTTGAAGGAGCAAATGTTTCCTGCCCTCCATACCCCACCTATATGGTGAGGGCTGCATTCTTTGTTATGTTTTATTTCTTTCTAAAATGCTCTCACTGGCGAGCAGGGCTGTAAAGTGGTTAAGAGCATGGACTCGAACATTCAATGCCCAGTTCAAACCCTAGCCTCACCCTTTACTAGCAGTGAGAACTTGGGCCCCAGATTTCACATCAGTGGGATGGGCACGATGACAGCAGGTTATCTTGCAAAGCTGTTAAGAGGGTTGAAGAGTTGATATGTGTAAAGAGGAGGGCCTGGCACGTGGGAAGCCTTATGTAAATGTCAGCGATTGCTACTATTATTCGTCTTCTCATCAGGATACTAGTCGAAGAGGCAACAGTGGTGAGTGAGAGTACTCTGAATTTAAATTCAAATGGATTTGAGGGTCAGAATTAGCTGTGGCACCTTTGGGGCAAGTCACTTAATCTCTCTGTGCCTAAACTTCCATATGTGCAAAGCCAGGCCAAAAAAATCTTACTGCATAAGGTTGTTATGGGGATTAAAGGACCTAGCTTGTTTGTCTGGACCACTCCAGCCTTGCACAGCAGGCCCTCAAAGCACTACTCTGTGCATTGTTTTTGTAATGGACAATTATTACGGCAGGGAGCAGTGGCCGCGAGATGAGTCCTCTTTGCCTCTCCATCCCCCTTGCCCTGGCGCCTGAGAAACAGAGCATCCCCATGGCAACAGCGGCAGCTGGTCCCTTGATAAGAGGAGCTGAAGCCGGGCAGCAGCAGCCACTGCCACTGAGGAGCCGGCCCAGCTTCAGAGAGGAAACACTTCCTCCCCATCACTTGCCTTCTCATCTCAGCACCTGCACTGACTGGTAAGTGCTTCGGATTTTTACTCTGAGAACTTTTATGGTGAGAAAAGTAAGCTTCCAATAAGTTACAGCTCTTTTGTGGTTGCTGGGACAAAGAAGGCTGCAGCTGGTGGTACAGGGGGCATGGGAGATGGCGATGCTTTCTGGAGTGAGACTAAGCCGGAATTAGATGGGGAGCTGGGAACGTCACCACTTGCAAGTCATTTTTTCCAAGGGAGGTGGACTCCTGAGTTCTGTAAGAACCAGAGTCCCCGCAAATTAAATTGCGAAGTTTCATAATGAACACAGGAATATCTGCGTATTCACACAGCAGTGTAGGGAGGCTTATCTTCCAAGGCTGAGGACAGTGTCCTAATCAAAAAAAACCTCTCTGTCCTACTTCGAGGAAGAGTCATTCCTCGAGGAATACTGCAAATTTAGGCCTTCTAAATGAACAAATTTGATTTAAAAACGTGGTACTTTTAACCTGAATTCAGTCCTCAGGTTAAAAAAAGATTTGACAAAAGATATGAATTTTTACATAAGCAGAGACTACTTTAACCAGACACCACATTGGGCTGTGGACATAAACCTTCTAACTTTTCATTCCATCAAGTAAATCCAGGTCTGACTAATTTGAGGAAATTCTTTAGAATACCACATGACTCGGCTAAGTGTCAGCTTGCTCCTGAGAATCAGTATTAGCATGTTCCCAAGGCCTGGAAATGGGTGTTCTGCAGTTGGTTTATACCTTGGATTGTTCTTATCTCATCATTAGCTTCAGAAAAGGCCAGAGATGGGACAAGGAAATGGTTCCAATGGTTCAATTTAGATGTACATGTTGTAATTCCAAGCAGAGGACTAAAAGAGCAAAGAAAGCAACTGACATTCTTAAAATGGTAGCATGTGCTGGGATCTGGGCTGGGAGCTTGACACACATTGTACTGTTAATACTCTCAACAACCCTGGAGAAGAGCCACTATCGTGCCCATTTCACAGATGTGGAAACTAAGTTTCCAAGAGGACATATAACTTTCCCAAGTTTACCCAGCTAGAGAGTGGGACAAGCAACCAAGCCTTCGTTTCTACCTTATATCACCTCACAGCACCAAATGCTTACAGTCAGTGAGGAATTTTCTGTGAATTAAACTACATATTCTAACACCCAACTGAGAAATCTACTCAGTGTTAAGAGAAAGGACAAAATGCCCAGAGCAGCTTCTGACCTTAAAGTGAACTGACCAATCTTCTTTAGCTGCAGAAATAGCACTACTATCCTCCTGAAATAGGAACCAGCTGTGAGCTAGTGGAGACAGGCTCCCTCAAAGGTGTCCTCGGCTTTAGCAGGCTGCTCTGGCGTTCCTGTCCTGCAACTTAGCCAGCTTCCTTCCCTGGCATCCAGCTCCCTGGACCTTTCCTCTCCTGTTCTCAAAAGAGAAAGAGACCTTTGTCATTAATAACCCCTGTGTGTTGTGACATCAGTTAATGTATCTCCTCTCTCAGTGGTATTTGTGTTTACAAGTGTCTCTCTGAGAAAAGGAATGTAAGAATTACCAAGAGGAATTGCAAGAGTTTAGCGTCAGGATCCTGAAAACCTCCTCAAACCCCTGAAATGCCATCACCTGGTCTCTTGTACATGCTACAACAATACATCCACATTCTTTCAAACAACAATGAGAAAAGTAATACAGACCCACAGCTCTTTCTTCTCTAATGGAAAAATCTGAAAACCAAAAGTTTTTGTTGTTGTTAGGTTCAACATATATTTATTTGGTAGCTAAACCTGACATGAAAGGTATGAATCATTTTGCAGGCTTTATTTATGTGATATAGTGTGAATATTCATATTTTTGCTACAGAAGTAATGCCTGTGATTGTGGAGCTTCCTGAGACTCCTCTGGAGGTGTTACATAATAAAAATATCCTGATTTCCACCATACATGTGGCCCCAGGCTTTTCAGGAGAGGTTGGGAGGGCCAATACTGACAGTCACAGTGGTGGTCCCAGTCGCCACTATGTGAGTATTCAAATTCAGAGACCACACTGAACCAATAAACGGCAAGAGAATGCTAAAGGATCACAAATCTTTGACTAGAAAATAGTTTATAAAATAGCCACAAAGCATCTCTTCAGTCCCTAGCCCTTTGGTTGGAATCTGAAGACCCAGGGTAGCAGGTGTTTAGGTACGAAAGAAAGAGCTGATTCTTCAGAAATTTCCCATATTACAGTGAACTGCTGAGGGAGATGATGAAACATTCCCTGGGCAGCATGACAAAAGCAACATCCATATGCTGTGCTTGGGGTGGAGACTGAATTAAAGAGAGAAATGCATGGGCAGAGTCAGGAATACAAAGTAGAAATATTCCATTTCCCAGTTCAAGAATTAGACCAGCTCCTGACTTACAATGGCTCAATTATCCTGAGCACCCCTTCTCACTGAGGATAGAAATGCAGAGGGGGTCGGGAGACGGGGTCATCTTATACTAAGATTCAACAGGCAGATAAAATGATGATCATTAATAAGGTAATGCTAAACTCCAAATACATCTCTCCTCCGTGTAATCGTTCCTTTCTTTGTGTGAAGGTTTTTTTTTTTTTTTACAGCCAAGAAGACTGTAGTGACATCATCCATAGTAAAAGTAGCTTCTAATCCCATGGGCAAAATGCATCCCTGCCCAGCATGGAATATTTTTGTAAAGTAAAATCCCAAATGTGAAAATCATCTCTCAGCCTCCTAGTAAACAGAGGCTTAACCATCATTTTTTCCCTCACACTGATTTAAAATAGTGATGTGTGCCCCATAGCACACTAGGTGCTACCTTGGGGAGGAGGCATGTGTCAGTTTTGTGACTAATCACCAGGTACGCTTACCTTGTCCGTGTAAGTTTTGTGACTCATCACCAGGTACGCTTACCTTGTCTGTAGACTTCTGACACTTGCACAGTTCGTCTCTCAAGGGCAGCCTCCTTTCTCTCAAGTCCAGTACTGTGAAAGCCAATTTGCTCAGATGGTGGCTGGCTGTCCCATGGGTCAGCATCTAGATGAAAATGAAAAAGTCAATGATTTTTAGAATTGTTCAGTTCGTCAGCTGGTCTGCATTAGCCAGCTATCTAGTAAGCTATAGACAATGTTACATGACTGACATTTACTCAATACCTACAATGTGCAAAGCACATAGCTACTATTTAATCGTCATAGTAACTCTGGGATAGTTACTATTAAGTCTATTTTACAGATAAGAAAACTGAGGCTAAGAATGGGGGCAGAGAGGACCATATGTCCCCGGGTACCAGTCTGTGGGTGCACCAGGAAGACGCTCACCTTGGCAAATTCTACCACAGCAGCAATAGACTGTAGGTAGAAAGGGCAAAAACGATTATATTGCACTTGGGCTCCATCTACCCTCACTACATCATGACGATTTAGCCACTTCATCAAAGTATTACTGCTTTTAGGTAAAGGGCTGAAACTTAACCTAGATCTATTTGACTTGAAAGCTCAGATTCAAATTAAATAAACCAGCTATTGAGCACATAGGAGCAGCCATATGATCCAAGTACAAAAAACAGCTTACATTATGTTGGAGAGAAGGAGAGGGGTACTCCTGCCAGAGAGGACCTAGAGTAGAATGTAAGAGGCCTGAGTTCGAATGATGACTCTGACTCTAAGTATGTAACTAATTGAAGGTCATTTTTTTTTTTTTTTTTTTTTTTTTTTGCGGTACGCGGGCCTCTCACTGTTGTGGCCTCTCCCATTGCGGAGCACAGGCTCCGGACGCTCAGGCTCAGCGGCCATGGCTCATGGGCCCAGCCGCTCCGCAGCACGTGGGATCTTCCCGGACCGGGGCACGAACCTGTGCCCCCTGCATCGGCAGGTGAACTCTCAACCACTGTGCCACCAGGGAAGCCCCTAATTGTAGGTCATTTTAAGCTCTTTGAGTCTCAGTTTCTTCTTCTAGAGAATGAATATTTTAACTAGTTCCTGCATGGGGTGATGTTTAGCACAATGTCTATGACAGGGCCCATGACTTTCTGCCCAAAGAGATGAAAGATTGAGTAGGTACACAGGCCATATCTGAATGACTTTGCCTCCAGACCCCAACACTAACACTGAGCCCACTAATCCTGAATGATGGTCCCATAGCTTTTCTCTTCACACAAGCAGGTAGGGGCCGGCCACCCAAGTTAATAGCGTACTTCCTTATGGTCCCAGGGAGTTGGCAGTCTCTATACAAACACTAAAAACAATGGTCTGAATTGATTTCTGCTGAAGTCACTCAGTGAAGTCAGTCTGCTCAGAATGACACTAAAAGCTGGCTCAAGTAATCCGTTAATGGCTCCATCTGCTACACAATGATCTCAGCTTGTAGGAGGAGAGGCCTTCTAGCTTTCCCGGAGAACATTGGCTTATTCCTCAGAAGACAACTGAGTTGAACTAATTCAGTGAGCTTGAAACGTTAACACAATTGGTCTGTGTGTTCCTCTGCATGGCAGTGATCCAAGAATCTCAAGATAAAAGGACCACTTGGGTCATTTTAATCTTATTCCTCTCCAACCATTCTTGCTATGGTAGGACATGAGTAATAAATTATCTAAAAGAAACAGAATATAGGCAGACTCTAATGAAGATTTCCTATAAATCTCAACTAATGCATTTCTCATTCAGACCTGACACATGTCCATTCTGAATTTCTACTCCTTCTGGACAATGGCTACAACTAATAGCTCTGAAAAATTCAATGGATTTGCGGTTTAGGAAAAATGGGCTATGGGGGGAGGAGGAAGAGGAAACAGATTTGCTATAACGTCAGAAATCTCTAGGGAGAAAATAATAAAGATCCATTTCAAGACCTAGATTTTTTCCTACCACGTCTCTACGACTGTTGTAATACGGATAGGGAAGAAGTCTCATTACTTCATAGTTATAAGCATGTAATGGTAGAAAACCAGAAGCCTGTTTCAATTTCGATTCAAAGGAACCACAGTTTTAAGAGTCTTGGGTCTCTAGTGGAAGTCTTCAGAAATGGAGACGGATCCAAGCTTTGCTATTTAATAGATGTGTGACTACATAATTAGATGTTCTGATCCTCAGTTTCCTCACCTGTGAAGTAGGCATAATCTTACTTTGCAGAACTCAACAGAAAAAAATACAGGCAAGGTTTAATCAAGATTTTCTGTAACTCCCAGCTAACTCTTTTCTAATTCAGACTTTACAAGAGTTCATTCTTGAAACTCCCACAGTGCTTCTGAAAGACAGCAAATATTGAACATTTGATACGTGACAATTACTGATAATCTGTGTGTGTGTGTGTGTGTGTGTGTGTGACTCATTTATTTTGGCTTAAATCTTAAGTTTGGAGCTTCTGGTAGCTAAGTAGAAGAAGCAGACTTTAAAAATAGGATTGAATTGAGAACACAGTAGTCAGTGCTCAGTAGATATACTTATTTAATACGTGAGTGAATAAACAGAAGAGGTACTAATGGACTTGTTTCTATACTTCTGTGGTGCTGGAGAAGAAATCCACACACGGGCCCTCCTTTGATGATGTCCACTGAGCAAATGCAGCCACTGGAGCTCTCAGAAGACAGACTGGACAAGCTTGACCCTCGTTGTGGCCACTTAGGTAAATGCTCCAGTGTGAATGTCAATGGTGAAAGTCAGAAAGGGGGCATCTCTGCCATTCAGTTTGCAAGCAAGTCAGAGGGAGGCATCCTGAAACCTGATAGTTTGTGACTTTTGATGACAGCCAACACCAGATGGACGGGCAAATAGCCATGGGTCTGTGGGGTCTGCCATGTAAATATTAGCTGAAGCACTGTAGAGAAGTTCATTAGAATTAAAAAAAGAGGGGAGAGGCATTGTCCTCTTTTTTGGGTCTGACAGAGTCCCAGGCAGAGCATTTTTGAGGCAATAAATGGAATGTGACATTATAGCTTGTTTCCAGTACTTCCCAGCACACTTACACCCCATGTGCAGTGCCAATAAAATATTTCAAATATCTCTCTTTGCCTATCAAGACAGAATTTTAAATAGCCTTTT
The DNA here is from genome assembly GCF_025265405.1 of Mesoplodon densirostris. NCBI lineage: Eukaryota > Metazoa > Chordata > Mammalia > Artiodactyla > Ziphiidae > Mesoplodon > Mesoplodon densirostris. Next base: position 68,715,193 of record NC_082669.1, read on the forward strand.
TCTGCTTTATTGTCAATCTGTTTCCTTTCCAGAACTGACTTTTTGCATAACATTTGTAATGAAAATACCAGAAACATTTCTGCCTCTACCCATTTCTAAAAATGAGACACTCAGACTTTTGATGGATGGGCCTTTTGCATATTCATAGCCTTTGTTTATGCCTCGCCTGGTTATGACTCCCCTTGCCTCTCCCCTCTCCCCATCTACCATCAAGATATTTTATATTCAGGATTTCTCCAAAAATGGGAAAAAAGGCAATTGAAGTAAAAGTCAAAATTGAAGGAAATGTCTTGCTCTTTATACGGTGCCCTGAATCACTTCTTGGGGTTGAACGGTGACACATGGCTGGTCCATAGCCAGCCTGTACTTCCAGAGACCCCACAGCTGGGCAGCACCCATTCTGAGCCACTTTAATTGATTCAACACATGTCTATGGTATGTATAATATGGGGGGAAATGAACTGTGCTCTGTGGTAATAAATTTTTAAAATTACATTTTCCGCCCGGCATTAAGATACATAGACTCAAGAGCCTGGGTTTAATCCTGATGCCATAACCTGCCAGCAGTGGAATCTTCAGCCTTTTAGCTGGCCTTCTAAACCTCAGTTTCCTCATCTGCAAGTTCGGGATAATTGTACCTTTCCTCGTGGGCATGGTGTGAGAACTAAATGAGATAATATATTCAGGATGGTGTGAATATTTAACATCTGGTAAAACACAGGCATTGACGAATCAGGAAAGGTGTTGGTCCAACCCACACACTAAAATGAGGTGAAATCACCTAGTACATAAGTAGTACTCAATAAAGCCCCCTTCTCATCTCCTTTTTTTGCATGCATGTAAACATAAAATCATATAGTCCAATGCCTTACACATAGTACAATTTCAATCAATGCTTATTAAATTGAAATGATTGGATGAAATTATTAAAATCTCCTAGATAAAAGGAACTATTTATTACTATTAAATATGGCTGGAGAATGATGCTGCTGGTTTTTTGGTTATATATTATGATTTTCTGATGAGGCAGGCATAATGATATACAGTTACTAAATATTTCTGATAGTCAGTTCCTCACACGTATTGGGTTTTCTAAAACAAAGGATCATCCAGATATAACATCCAATAGACCATAAGTAACTTGGAAGCAAGGGCCATTTCTTACTTTTCTTTTTAGTCCTAGCTCAATGCCGGCATATACAGTAGAGGTTTAATCAATGTTTGTTGAATAAATAAATGAATGAATGACACAGGTTATGTCTAGACCCACAAAAGTGAAGTGAAAAGGTTTGGCACATTTAATCCACAATATTTTAAAGAAAGTGACCTGAATATTTTCATAAACAAAAGAAAGAGAAAGAGAGGGAGGGAGGGAGGGATTAAAAAAATCCAATTACTCTCTGAATTTCCCCAACATCATTCATAGTTGTAAATCTAGCTGGACAGTATCCAGGCCATAGTGAGTTTCCAGAGAGACAAATAGCTTCACTGCCTTGCACCTTCTTTGAATCCTAACGGGATAGCTCCTTATCCATAATATGTTTGAGTTCATTCATTCAAGCATACATTCGACAAATATTTATTCATTGTTGCTAAGGAGATAAAACACAGGACACCTGTCATAAAAGAAGGCCAAGAAGATATGCATAAGTAATCATTAGATCACCCTTTAAAGGTGTTAACATGAGTAAAAATGCTGTGGATACTTAGAAAATGAGAAAGGACACCCAGGACTAGGGTTAATAAGAAAAGACAATGATGGGGTGGGAGTGGGAGGGTTGGCTTTCCTCTGAGCCTTGGGGAAAGTATTGGGGGTAAGCAATGGCCAGAGTGAACATTTTTTGAGGATATGAAATATATCAAATGTATAAAATGCTTTACCATCCTTAACAAATTTAGTTATCTCTCTCTCTCCCTTTCTCTCTCTTTCTCTCTCTTTCTCTCTCTTCTCTCTCTCTCACACACACACACCGATTAATATTATCCTCACCTTAAAATTTGAGAGAATATTAAAGTTCCTAGAAATTAAGTCCGCCTCCCAAAAAAAAGGAAAAAAAAAGAAATTATGGCCTACGTTCTCAGAACTAACAAGAAACTGAGTCAGGATTTGAACTTAGATCAGTCTAACTCTACTTATTTATCCATTCAGCAAGCATTTACTGGTGGGAGAGGCAATTAAGAATAACGTTATCAAAAGGATATATAATCTTTAATCTCCAAAAAGGTTCTATCTAAAGCAGGAGATAAATCATTATGGAATGAACAAATGCTAGAACAGTGACAGAGGAGCTCAAAGGACAGCAACATAAACCAAAGCACAGAGGAGTAAAATGGAACGGAGAGAATACTTTAATGGGCAAGGGGTGATCAGATCGAATTAATTACATACAATGACATCTGATGGACATGATGTAGAATCCAGGCTTCAAAAGCTCTAGTGAGGTAATGCAGGGGACTGAGGAAAATAAAGAGATGAATAAGAAGATGTGAGGACCTGGGGTTAGGATGGGCAAATAGAATTGCAAAGCCAGGGGGCAGGGTAAAGACCAATGCTGATATACACACTACTATATATAAAATAGATAATCAACAAGGACCTACTACTGTATAGCACAGGGAACTCTACTCACTACTCTGTAATAACCTATATGGGGAAAGAATCTGAAAAAGAATAGATACATGTATATGTATAACTGAATCACTTTGCTGGACACCTGAAACTAACACAACATTGTAAATCAACTATACTCCAATATAAAATAAAAATTTTTTAGAAAGACCAATGATGCAGTGTAAGTGTGAATCACTGGTATGACTTGGCCAGTCATAGAAATGAAGGCAGTGAGGAACAGACTGAGAACCCAACTACAAAACCAAAGAGAGCCTAAGGCACCATACCGGCCCTTGGGCTCTCCAAAGAGAATAAGGCTTGAGCAAAGGAAATTGGGAAGGAGCATTTGACACCTGTTCTCCCATCAGAAATGTAACTTAAACCCACTCTGTGCCTTGCTTAACTATATTTTAAAATTCCTCTTTGCCTTGATTATCCATCCCATTTAAGCTCTCTCCATTTGGAATTTTACAGAATTGTAGTTGTATTACATGATTTATGCATGTAAAGTCTGCTGTAGAAGAGGCCACAATAAATAAACACTTTTCTTTTTCAGACCAAACGACTTCTACTCCTATCATCAGGTATAATTGGAATCCAACCAGTCCATGACTGGACACTTACGTAATATTCTTTTTTTCTTTGCGTCTTGTCAAAATCAGATGACCTTTCAGACCAGTTTATTAAGGACTGTGATCTCAAAAAGAAGCCAAGAAAAGGGAAAAATGTACAAGTCACCCTGAATGTTGAGTCAGACCAGAAAAAACCAAGGAGAAAAGATACACCGGCCCTGCACATCCCACCTTTCATACCAGGTAATGGACAATGAGGAGAGTTTGCACATCTGTAAAAGGGAACTGATTGCCTCTAGATCACATTGGTCTTACAAATTTTTCCTTAAATATCTGGAGGTTTTTAAATCATTGTTACAATCTCTACATTTGTCTTAGTTACGATAAGGCCAGCCATTATAACATATATATATATATAGTCCAAAATATTAGTGGCTAACACAATACAAGTTTACTTTTCCCTCATCAGTGGAAGTTGGGGGCGGGAGAGGCAGGCTGTGCTCCAAACAGTCCCACAGGGACTCGAGTCGATGGACGTCAGCACTACACGGTTTCTAAAGTCACTGGAGGCATCCAGTAGGCCCAGGGCAGACAGAGTGGAGAACTGGCAAGCCTGCAAGTGGCACACACACTTCCTTCCGTCACAACCCTCATCCGACTGCAAGGGAGGCAGAGAAATGCAGCCCAGCTGTGTGCCCAGAAGAGCAAAACAGTCTGGTGAATAGCTAACGAGTCTCTATAACAACCATGCGTGTGGCATGTGACACTCTCTTGTTTCCAAACGTTTTATTTCCTTTACCCCTTCCCTCCAGGCCATTTATTTAATGTCCTCTCTATTCACAACCCACTCAGGGGGATACAAAACAAATAGAACACAGAGCATTCTGAAAAGGAACTTCCTTTCAGTTTTATAAGAAATAAGAGAAACACATAAACAGCTGAAATACACAGCAAGAAGTAACATCATAACGGAGGTCCTCAGATAAGGACCCTGGGAGCTCAGTGTGGGCAGTGAATTTGGACAGTTTTATAGAGGAGGCTGTTTTTAGAGAGTTTTCTCCATTCTACAGATGGAGAAAACTCTCACGCGTAGAAGAGAGGAGAGTAGGCAGGTAGGTGGAAGTAGAGGGCTAATTAAGTCAGTGAAGAGTGTAGCCCGTGGCTTATGGAACAGCAAAGGCCCCATCGCTCTAATGGGGGTGGACTTTGGCAGCAGACAGACCTGGGCTCCATTCCTCAGGCACAGGTCTTTGCCTCACTTTCCTCAGCGAGTGGACGGTGGTAGTAATATTAAATTGCTCAGGGTTTTGTGAGGTTAAAATGAAATCAGACATGTAAAATCCTTTGCACAAGTGATGTTCCCTAGTGTAGCCTCAGTAGATACTAATTCTTATTTTAAAGAAACTGCTTTGATTAAGATGTTTGAAAAGATCTATTGACTACCATCACCAGGTGTATGTGCAAATATGGATGCATGTATTTGACCCTGTTTCTCCCTCTGTTCCCCTAATTATGCAGGTGTGCTTTCAGAACAATTAATTAAAAGATACGATGTCCAAGAGAGACATCCAAAAGGCAAAATGAATCCAGCTCTTCATAATACTGACCTGGAACAGAAAAAGCCACGGAGAAAAGACACACCTGCCCTGCACGTGTCCCCCTTTGCAGCAGGTAAAAGAGCTGGTGCAGGGCATTTTCAGGGTGTGATGGAAACAGGTCAAGAGCCTTACCATCTGGAGGTGCCAGAGGCATGGCCTTTGTCCTGGCCCAGCAATCTGTGTCTCAAAGAAGTGCCCAGGGGTGGAGCAGCATTTACAGCTGCCTTTCAGGTTTACCTTCATTGGCCGCTCCCCTGGGGCTGACTTGGAGCTGGGTGAGGATCAGAGCATAACTCATGCTTCAGCAGAACTGGTCGAATTCACTGAGCCAATGAAATAGAAATGTCAGTGGGTCCTTGAAAAGAGTTTAAATACCCTCCTCCCCAGGCTTCCAGGAATCTTGCCTTCTATGGCTGACAGCTGAGTCTCTCAAGACACCTGGATATATTTACCAAATCCTCAAAGGAAGAGAAAGAGAGAGCGAAAGGGAGAGAAAGAGAGCTGCAGAAATCATGATAGCTCTCTTAATGTGTCAAATCAAACCAAAATATCTTGCTGAACTATGTGCACAACCCCACGTTATAGGGCAGAGCAGCCAGCATGTGAGGTATAGTCTTGTCCCTGAGAATTTTATGTACAAGTTGGGGAGAAAGACACATACAATCACAGTTAGAGTATAAGACGGAGTGCGTGTTTGTTTTCTATAGTAGTTGGGGGTGGGAGAATGGCAGAAGAGAAAATATGCTAATGTTTATTGACACCCTACTTAATGTTAGCTACTGAGTTTACATGTCTTGTGGATTTTCAAAAATCAGCTGAATAACACAATAACTATCATCTCACTTTACAGATAAAAGAAATTGAGAGAGAATTTAAGTAACTTAGCTACTCTAAAGTCTTCTGTTGATGAAATTGATGGATGGATGGCTGATGGGCTAATTGATGATGGGATGATTAGAACGATTGATGAATGGATCAAATTATGCTCACGTTCAAACACTGTCACATGACAGAGCTGAGGCTCCCATCCAGGTCTGTCTCATCTGTGAGCAGTTTTTCATCGCACCATGCTATGGTTTGGACTGGTAGCATTTTAGCAATCCCGAAGGGACACTTGGGAGGAGATGAGATTTAGTCATTATTATAAAACTGTATTTTCCCATTATTGCATCCAATAACAAAATTGAAAGACGGCTCAGAACACATCATGAAAAGACAGTCAGGGGAGCAGACAGGGGTACTGACCTCTGAGAAGAGCCAGGCAAGGAGGAATGGAGCATGAGGAAGCACCTGTCTGGAGAAATGGACCAAGGACCAGTTGGGAGGGTCTGAACCTGCCTCGGCCATGTTTCTTATAGGCTACATGCATCCCTTCCTACACTGACCCTTCAACCCACCACACGTTTCCTCCAAGCTCTGCCTCTGCCCCACTTCTAGTCACCTTTTAAGACTCAGCCAGCTTGAAGTCTCTGCCAACAGACCCCTCCAAGGCCAAAATGAATACTTTTTATTCTGAACTAACTCTGTATTAGAGCTGGGCATGCAAATACCAAGACTTGGCCCTCTCTTTTAGTATTGTCCTTATTGTTTTTGTTGCTGTTGTGGTAGCTGTTATTTAAATTGACTTACATCAAAGACTTTTTCGATGAAGTCATGAGAATTGGCCTGGGATTGCCCTGTGTTGCTGGTATTCACCTTGATATCTGGTCCACTCCCTCCTATATAGCCGTGCTCAATAAGTATCTGTTCATTAGATATTCCATTTGGCAATCATGGCTTAGCAGTTTCAGGTTCTCCATTAGGAGACTGATTATTTTCTGCTCATTCTTGTATTTGTTTTTATTGAAGTCCTTCTAGAGGAAGACTTAGTAGAGGAACAAAAATACTGACGGTCAGAGTTACCTTAGTACACAGCACTGAACATGGGCTTTGGAGTCAGACAGGTGTAGGTTTGATCTCTGGTTCTGCTCCATTCTAGCTTTGTGACCTTGGGAAACAGACCCTAAGAGCCTCCTTCCTTTCATCCATCTCTTAAAGGAGAACCATAAAATCTGTCTCTCAAGGTTGTTAACACAATTAAATAAAGTATATAAAGCACCTAGCACAGTTCCTGGCTTATTGAAAGTCCTCAATAAATGTTAGTTCACCTTTAACTCTTTTCAAACTTATATTCTTTTTTTTTAACATCTTTATTGGAGTATAATTGCTTTACAGTAGTGTATTAGTTTCTGCTTTATAACAAAGTGAATCAGCTATACATATACATATATCCCCATATCTCCTCCCTCTTGCATCTCGCTCCCACCCTCCCTATCCCACCCCTCTAGGTGGTCACAAAGCACCAAGCTGATCTCCCTGTGCTATGCGGCTGCTTCCCACTAGCTATCTACTTCACGTTTGTAGTGTATATATGTCCATGCCACTCTCTCACTTCGTCCCAGCTTACCCTTCCCCCTCCCCGTGTCCTCAAGAACCTTATATTCTTTGAGATAAGTTAAATCATTTCTAAAGGTGAGAATTTTTCTAGTCACAGTATTTTACCTCTCCACAGAACCCTGCTGATTCAAGGAACTTCCTAAACTGTTAAGCTCTATTTCTCTGGGAATGAAGGCTGCTTACGTCCCAATATCGACATCCTAAGAGAGCAGCTTCCCGGACAAATAAAAAATGTTTATCAAACAGTGCAAAGTACACAAGAGTTGGAGCAGTGGCCTGTATACATTATGGAATTCATTGAATCAGCAAATCTTTGGGTTGCAAGTATGTGCAATTATAGATAGTGTTCTATGATTCTAGCTTTCATTAGCATATTAGCTGAAGTACTTTATTTTTGAAGAGCCTTTTAGTATCTAAAGATTTGGCAGTAATCGAAATGCTAGTTAGGCTGATAAGAATAGAGCCTTCAGCAGAGGTTCAGAGAGACACACTGGTTCTAATAAGGGTTTGAGAGGAACTCACAGGAAAATGCACTCCAGAGACATCTCCTCTCATTAGCCCTTGGCAAGTGAAGGCTGGACAGGGATTCACTCTCTTCTTTAAATCTCTAGCTAACTACCTTCATTCCCTGAGGTTAATGAGCTTCTCTGACAGCTTCCAACCATCAGACAACTCCTCTGAGCAGTGAGGAGGCATCTCGGGCTTCCTTGCCAGCCCAAGCTTTGCTCTCAATGTGACCCACAGTTGCCAGGGCCAAGGAACTGCAGGGCAGGGAGCACTGGTTTGGGATTGGTCAGATCTGCGTAGCCGAGACCTGCTTAAGAAGCAGTGAAGTCTTCAGTTGAGGTCTGTGGCAAAAGGAACTGGAGAAAGTAATGAATAATGAGGCTGCAAGCATTGAAGAGAAACTTCCTGAAAAATTGGCCTATGAGCTGTGAACACCTGGAGATCAAAGCTCAATATGGTGCTTGTAGAAAGGAGCCTGATGTGTCCTTTGAAAGTGACATCTCTTCTGTCCTGCCGGGAATAGAGCGCTCTCTCTGGTGTGGTTTACCAGAAGTGGTGGTGTCTTAGCCCTGGCTGCCTTAGATCTGCACACACCTGTAATGCAGGTGACTGGCTTTAGATGGTGCTCTGGCGGGGATCATGGCCTAAACAGCTTGCTGCAGGGCTAATTGACCCTTTAGAGACCTTGGACTAACAGCTTTGGCCTTAAAAACACATCAAGCTCTAAGAAGCAACCAAGTGCCCCTAAACTCTTCTACATAGAGAGTGGAAGGGAAAGAAGTGACATTTTTCTAAATCCTTACTATATTCCAAGTCTTGTGCTAGATGTTAGAATATCCTTTGAGAATCTCATAGTTTGGTAAGGAGACGGATGTCTTGTCCAGTGATTCCTACAATGTGTAAAGTACTTTAACAGAGGTTCATGTAAGGTGTGATTGAAGCATAAAAGAATGTTGGGCTAAATCTATCTTGGCGGAATCACCCCCTGTGGGAGATACAAATTATGCTTCCTCCAGTTTTACAGACGAATAAACTGAGGCTCAGACAGGTTACGTGACCTGCTCCAAGTTCAGTGGCCAATGAAGGGAAAGCTTTCTGGCTCTAGAGCACATTTCTCCAATAATACACCTCTGCTTATACAGGAAAATGTGAGGATCAGGACTGGGTTAAATCAGATAGACTAGTGTTTGTTAAATCTCATTCAAATGACCAAAGGCAATGATATGAAGCATCAGGGATAAGCACACAGTGATGACATATACATGCTACTGATTTAAGCCTCATCCTAAGCAATGATATCCATGAAATCAAGATTCTGATAAACTACCATATATTTTTTCATTATAAGACATTAAAATGAATGCTTAATTATACTAATATAAATTCTAGTTCACCTCCACTTGAAAGTATCTCCTGTGTCCCTGTGGAAAACCTAGCCCACTTTGGGAAGGGCTGACCTTGTGATTTAACAGCCTCCTCCCTTCCCTGACATCCCAGGCTTTTTTTTTTTTTTTTTTTTGGCCCAGATGCTTGTACAACTAGGTGTCAAGGATACTTAAAATAACCAGAAAGTTGACTAGGATCTGAGAATTTAAAGGCTCCTGTCCACATTGAACCCACCCAAATTTGGTGTAATGTGAAGAAATATCAAGGATGGAAGGATTGTATGCTTGGGGGTCTCAGCATAGCTAACTCTATGTTCTTCTATCAAGATAGCCTTAATTCTAAATTAAAATCCAAACCTCTGTGCAACTGGTATAAGAGAAAATATCTCCCACTCTGCTTCATAAGTGATTTATGCAAAAGCCTTATTTTCATCCAGACTCTTGAAATTGTTTTTCTCCTCCAATAAATATCAGCTAATTGGTAAAGAACCCATATGAACAGACTAGGGACTGAATCAAATGAATAATCATTAAGATCAACACATAGTTTTCATCAATTTGCCACTGTTGAATGGAGTCCAGTGTTGTAGAAAGGCCTCTCGTGGTGCACAGCTTTCCTCCCTCAAGTTTAGATCTTTATGAAATGCTTCATGAACAGAAAGGTCTCTAATTCTGAGAAGAGTGGGGAGTGATTCAAGGCAGTGGTGGGAAAACAAAGCTGACTGACTGGAGTGGGATGACAGAAACCATGGAGGACTGGCCCTGAATCACAGCTCCCTTTCCTTTTATTAAAACAACCGATTTCACAATTCACAGGATGAGCAGAACCATCCAGACCTCCTTGGATAGTTTTTTCTGGGCTGATCAGTCCAGAAAATGGTGCTCAGGTTTCTGAATTCCACAGACTAGTAAACTTTTAAAAACAAGATATTGTGAGCCTAACATAGGGATAGCAACTTCGAATTTTTCCTAGTAAGGATAATGACAAAACAACCATCTAACACCCCTAAAATTTCATAAAAGGATATTTTAATCCCCAAAATAAGAAAAAGAATCATCTCAAAATAAAGGACAGAATTGTAGCCATATAGCTGTATGAAAAAAATTCACTGCATTTTCCTTATTTTCTCGTTTTGCTCTAAACCACATAAAATTTATCATCTACCAGCACTGACATTCAGAAACAGCATGTTCAGAGTCTCAGCTCAATATTTTCCCCAGATGTTAGTAAAATATGTTTAGTTTGACTTCATGAGGCTTACCAGTTCTTTTCAAAGGGAAAATAAACTAGCAAATTGTGAAAGGAGAGGAAGAACTGAGTTGCTCATGGCTGTAGCACTGTGCTAAGAATTATTACATACTTCTCATCTAGTTGTCACAATAACCCTTAATATAAATATTAATGCCCTCATTTTACATACCAGAAAACTTAGGTCTGAAGGTGTTATCTGGCCCAACACAGATTAAGTGAGTGGCAAAATGAGTCCAAAGCAGTTAGGCTCCAAAATCCATATGCTTCCATCCTACTGCTGTAAGCTTAAACGTAGAATGTAGAGAAGGGGGTGAAAGTTGCCTCTGACTCCTAGGTTGAGCATCTCTTATAACAATAACGGTGTTCTCACTCAGCCACAGCTCCTCTGGGAAGGCCACATAAGGCCCCTCAGTTCCCTCTCTGTTGGCACCTTTAGCAGTTAGCTTTGCAGACATTCAAACGTTTCTGCGTCGCCATGCTCCTGTGTACTGTCTATGCTGTAAGGTCGTCTAATATTTTAATTAGAGGCATTTAATTGCAGATCTGTGCTTTGTTTTGCAGGTGTGACACTGCTCAGGGACGAGAGACCCAAAGTGATCATGGAAGATGATGAAAAAGATGGTGACAAATAGCTATTTAAAGATATTTCCCCTGAGACCACCTGTAAATAGGTTAGATTGGTTCCCTATGGCGACCTAGAAAAAGTAGACTTGTTTCTGCTCTCATTTTGTCATAGTCTGCCTTTAAGATCCAGACACATTTTCCCCAGGAGGCATACTATATCAGATTGCCAGTCACCTCTTTGTCTTCCTCTTCTTTTTTTGAATCTAGTTTCTATTCCCACTTCTTGAATTTTCATTGTCTGATGCAGTGGAAAGGAAGCAGATCATCCTAACTTGGGAGATAACAGGGAAAGCTTTAGTGCTCAGCATCTGCATCTTCTGGATCAATTCGTGGAACAAAGAGCATGGATCACATGGGAAGCCTTTACTTCTTGGCTTATGCTGCTGGGTGGGACTTGACTTCACATCATCCAAATACTAGTTCATGTTGGGGCTCCCTGTTGCCAGTTAGGGAAATCAGAATGTTTGGGTTCTAACTCACTGATTGCTTTGGAGAACATGGTCTTTTATCTCTTTTATCCTTTCTTAAGAGTCCAAGTGTCTCTTGTGACATACCTAACTAAGACCCTTGTAACTGGTACCCTAAAAGTGAATATGTGAGCTGGGGGAGTCAACCCAACCAACCATGCCTTGACTGAAAACACCACAGGTAGAGGGTGCTGGTCTATCTGGGAAGCTTAGCAATATACCCTATTTATTTCTTAAAATGTTTCTTAACTATGTTGTCCTGAAATTTTGTGAGCTGTGTCACAAATGACCATTACTAATGATAGATATAATACCAATGTTTGTGATGAATTTACTTTTTAAAAACTTAATTAAGATCAATGGAAGGCCATTCTTATACTTTTAGCAATCTCACTTATTTAGACCCCAATATGCTTTCTTGGATGCGAGGGAAAGATGTGGCATTAGCTAGTAAGCAGGAGTCTATGTATGACCCCTGCCCCAGCCTGCCGTCTGTGAGTGCCGTAAGAAGGTTTTGCACGAGGGCCTCATCTATCAGGTGATGGACATGGGGAAAAACGAAAGCTGTCGTTCAAAGGTATAAAGGTGGATATTCAAACAGATCCTGCCTAAGTGATAATTTGGAAGCTCTGTATACATCCTGACTCCAATAGTTTGTTAATCCCTTCTGTCTTTCTGTCCTTCTCACAAATGTGGAAAAGATACAGGACCCTGCTGGTAATAAAGATGCTTCTGGTAATAAGATGCATTGCTATGTCTGGGTGCATTTCTCCTAAAAATACCCTATTTTACACTTATAAATACCCTATATTACACTTATAAAGAGAAGAGGTTGCAAAAGAGACTCAAGGATTGTTTTGTTTGTTTTTGGCCCACAGAGGTTTAAAAATGTTTGAATCAACATTAATATTTAATAATCTAATCAGGAGAATTTACATAAAATCCTAGATTTCCAGATTCTCTTGAGAAACCATCTCAAGGTCTGGCAACCTGAGCCTGATTTAGAAGCATGGCGACCATCAGCGGGCACTGAGCACCAGATGTCCTTTTAGGAGAAATATACATTCTCCAGCTCTCCATCTGCCCCACCTGGCATATTTCACCCACTGACTTCACCCCCCAGCCTTCACGTTTGAGTTTGGAACCTCTGGTGAAAACCCATACGTTGTGTCCCTAATGATCTCTCCCTCTTTGATCCCACTCCACTTTTACTAGTGGTGGCCCCAATCACAGCTTTGGGAAGAGGGGAGCAAGATTGTGGCCAGGCTGCTGGTTGAAGCATAAGTGGTGAAACAGGCCACCATAAAGAAGCCAAATGCATTTACACGTATGTGGATAATAGGATTACATCACCACCAAGGGATTCTTAGTGAGAAAACACAGATGAACTCTCATTCTATCAGCTTTGCCGTACAAGCATGGTGTACGTGCAGCCATGCCCATCGGTTGTGCTCAATAAACTCGCAGGTGCTCAGAAAAGCTCTCCTCATTTCTGATTCCTGGGGTGGGGTGGAAAGTAGACTGGCTGTTGAAGAGACAAAGGTCTTGGGTTCTTGCCTCAACTGTGCAACACTGAGCAAGTCCCTCGATTTCTCTGAGTCTGTTTCTTTATCTTGAAAATGAGGTTAATAATCCCCACTTTGCCTTCATAGTCTGAGAATTAAGTGAGATAATATAAGGCAAAGGGTGTAGTAAGCTTAAAAGCCTTATTCGTCTGTAACAGGATTGTTTTAAGACATTTTCAGAGTGAGGAATGTGCCTTTTCTATTGCCAAACCCCATTGCCAGGGTATTAAATCAGTAGCAATTATGTGGACTTGAATCAGAACCTCTGAAGAAATACTCCAAGTAGGGAGTCACTTGCGTAGCCTTAACTGAAAGACCAGCCCTCCTCTTTCCAGGAAGATGGTCTTTGTAATTCTCCCAGCCTCAAAGAAGCACTCACAGAAATGGTGAGGGACAAAGCCAGTCAGAATATCTAACCAACGCTGGATGTCACTGGGCGATTTGGAATGAAGCCAAATCTCCCTCACCTCCCTTGATGCATGTACCCCTTTTCTAGGCAGGTAAAATAGAGGTTTAATGATTAGGATTACATTCGGATTAAAGTCGTTTTCAATACATTGTGAATAACTTCCCTCCAACTAAATAATCATCATATTAAGAAACTAAAGAGCATTACATGGGAGCCCATTCAGAAAGAAGGCCCCAACTGAAGGCATCCCAACAGAACTGGCAAATCGGTCGGCCATCTGTTCATTTGGATGGCATCTACCCCAAGCCCAGGCTGCCTGAGAGGAGGAGGCGCTAGACATGAGACTCTTAGCTGCACGTAGCACTGGTGGCTTCATTTAAATCCAGATCCTCCTTAAAAGCTGCTGCCTGAGATCACAGGGCCAGCTTCTAATGTTTAATTATTATCACCTGGAGAGGCCGGAGCCAGGTGCTGGGAAAGGACTCAAGCAGCGTTTCCTTTTAAATGCAATTAAATGAATTGCAGGCCTCCCAAGCCTGTGTTGTCCACATTGTTTTCTTAAAACAAGGATAGAGTTAGATGACATGTGGTTGTGCAAATAGGTTGATTGAGCACTTACTTTTCCTAGTTACATGAAGGATTGTGTAGACTCTCTGTCATCTTGTGTAAATAAGGCTCCCTTGTCACTTGTAATTTCTAAGTGTGGAAGACTTACTCAGAAAACTCCCCAAGGCAGTGAATGAATGCAGAGAAAATAGATGGACTGAAAATCTCCTCCTCCTGGTCTCCTGGACACAGGATCGCCTTTGAACTGGCGTTAAGGTATCACCTTCACAGAAGTTCAGAACACAATAATGACCATAATTCCTGACCCCCAAAAATCAGGGCAGGAGACTCTCCACAGATAAGTGTATTTACAGGGAAAACAATGTAGTATTTGAAATGTGGTCTGCCCTGGAAAAATCCAAGATATCAGCTTATTTTTCTCAAGAAGAAAGGATAGGTATTTCCTAACTTACAGTAGCAGGTCCTTCCAACAACGTGAGACTCCTCGTCTTCAGGAGACTTGCTGAGAAGAAGCAGCAGAAAATGGAAGATAACTGAGCTCCTCTGAACCAACGTCACTCTTCCAATCTGTTGCCAAATGGGAATTTTGAGAGTTGCATAAAAACAGCGAACCAAGGCTTCACTGGTGGCGCAGTGGTTGAGAGTCCGGCTGCCGATGCAGGGGACACGGGTTCATGCCCCGGTCCGCGAAGATCCCACATGCCGCGGAGCGGCTGGGCCCGTGAGCCATGGCCGCTGAGCCTGCGCGTCCGGAGCCTGTGCTCCGCAGTGGGAGGGGCCACAACAGTGAGAGGCCCGCGTACCGAGGGAAAAAAAAAAAAAAAAAAAAACAGCGAAGCACAGATCCTCACATCCTTACAATTATGTGTTAGTGCGCCAGAAAAACAATATTTATCCATCAAATCATGTATAATCTATATTTAAAATGTATTGTTTAATCACTACTTAAATAATGCCCTTCATGAAAAGAACAGCGTGCTCTCAGCCCTTGCATTTGTTCAATCTTTTTCCTCTATCGTCTCGTTTGATCCTCGAAAGCAATTGTAAGGAAACTAAATAGCCAAGGAAACTGACTTGGAGAAGCCAGGATGGAAACTCAGGCCTCCGAACTCATGAGTGCTGTGATCCTGGCAGCTGGGTGTGGAGGAATGACCACTGTGTACAACCTTCTGCAGCTCCTAGCTGCTGGGCACCCAGGGTAGTTCCTATGGGCTTGTCACGGGTCCTAAGGATCGCCTTAGGGGGAAGGTGTCTGAAACATCCTCTGGTATAAGTAGAGTCAAGGTTGTGCCCCTCCTGGAGTTATATAACTAGAGCCTTTATACCAAACTGACCCTCAGTTACCAACACGGGGCCGCCAAACAGCAGCAGTGATACAGACAAAGTCAGGTTAAGAGACAGGAGTTTGAAAGGTGTGTGAAACCTGGAGACGGGGTGGGGAGGATGTGGGATTGGGGAGAGGTTGAGGCCAGTGGTAGATCCAGGTTCTGGAATCTTGAATATCTGGGTGCTTTTCTTCTGCAATTTCTTTAGCAACTTACCAGAAATATTTTCTGATGGCACCCTGGCTTTCCCTGCTCCCTGAACACTCTGTGGTTCCCAGCTACCCCCAGAACTCAAGAGGGCACATGCTAGTGAGGGGCCCTGGAGTTTAAGCTTTATTAGCTCCTTGATAAATCTGCCCCTAGCAGGCAAGAGACAGCTGTCTGCCCATACTATGAGGGAAAGGGAGCTGCTATGAGTCTGAGCAAGTCTGGCCACCTGTTTCCTTCACCCTTTTTTGCAGTGGTTCTCAAATAGTATATATTCACCACACAATTTCATTAACCACATTTTTTAGCAGGATGATTGCTGGAATTAAAAGGTGAATACTAATAACATAAGAGTACCCATTTCAGGAAATTCAAAAAAGAAAACTTCCTAGAGTTCTTGTAGTGTTGACGAGGTGGTCCTTCAATGCTGAGTGACTGATACAGCGCTTTACTGCCCTGGTCAATGCTATTATAATTTCTTGGTATTGAGTTCTCACTTGTCCCAGGAAACATAGCTCTTTCCTTGATCCCTCTATCCTTTCCCCAGCCACACGTTACCTTCCCACCCCATCCCACTGCATGACCACATGGCTCTGTGTTCCATCTGAAAGGCAGTAGCTGGAACAAGAATGAATCCCACACATTCATTGAAATGAGCCATCACACATAGGAGAGGCTTGAGGCATACCAGCCAATACCCATTGCTCTAAGGCTTCTACCCAGAAAGAAAACAAGTACCATGGCCAATCCCGCTCCTCCCTAAGCCCCTTAATCCCACAGGAAAGCTTCTTGCTTCCATTATCCAGTGTTTGGGGGATCCTTTTGTTGAAGGGAAATCATACTGAGAAGGCTAGCATGTAGAACACATCGAATCTGAAGAACTGAGTGGGAGTACGATAGGAAGCCCCATGATCACCCCCGCCTTCCCTCCTCCTCCCATCACCTCCTTTGGTGGCCTTTAAGGAAACACTAGGACTTTGCCAGGCAGGGTCAGAAGCCCTGTAACTAGATAAGTAAGGAGGCCAAGCATTCCTTCAGCTGCCTCCAGCATGAGAGGCCTCCATTCACACTCAGCCCCAAGCTTCCCGTGTCCAATGGGATGAGGGTTTTCATTGTGTGCGTAATGTATGGGTTTTAATATGCACGTTTGCAAGCTCCGTCTTTGATATACCCTGTGCATTTCTGAATAGGAGCAACATCCCTGGCGATTCCTCAGTCTGAGCAGCAGCCAAACCTGCAGTCGCTCTCCTACAGAGCAAAGCAAAAAGCCAGCAATAAACAAAACTAAATAGCAAATCAACAGGGTGTAGTTCTTGAACAAATGCACATTCATAATTTGTAATTGTGTAGTTATAAATCCCCTCCTAGGGCTTTGCTCTAATGACCCAAAACAGAAAGGAAGCCTTTATTTTCTTCTGCATTTGGGTATTTGGTGACAGAGCAATGTACATTTGCCAACAGTACAAATATTTATATTTTTTTAGTACTTTAAAAGCATTATTTCAGGTGTAGTGGAGTTCCAGAGAATCAATACCTGATTTTACCAAACCCTGCCTCTGAAAAAAATTCTTATCAGTCTATGAGATATTAATCTTAGAGAGAAAAGAGTATTCTTGGTTTCTCCCAAGAGGTTTAAAGACACAGGCTCCATCACCAAATCCCCAGTAGAATGCTTGTATGTGTATATGAGTGTATGCACATAAATCCAACCAAAGCCAAGCACACAATGGCTTGTCAAGAGGCAGAACATTCTGGGGTCCATTTCATTTCAATCTCAACCCTGATTGAGAGGCATAGAGGAAGAAGTCAACAGAAAGAGAATTCTAGAGCAAAGGTTATGTTTGTCATTCAGAGATGATAGGACCCCAACTACAGGGCTCATTTATTACGGTGCTGAAATTAGGAAACAACACCAAATTATTTGGAACAGCGCTGACCATAGAACTCCCTGTAATGATGGAAATGTTCTAGGTCTGTGCTGTCCAATATGGTAGGCACCTTGTGCCAACTGAGTACTTGAAATGTGGCTAATGAACTATGGAACTCAATGTTTAATTTTACTTAATTTTGAAGAATTTAAATAGTCACATGTGGGTGGTGGCTACTGTATTGGACAATGCAGGTTTGGAATGTTAAACTCTCTACTTCAGGAGGCTGTGGTTGGAAATAGAATCAACCATCTAAGCAGTCTGATGGAGGACATGGGGCCCAGGGGACCCTGGAGCTGCCACCTGTCCTCCAGGAAAGAAAATAAGCCAGCACTTCTCTCTGGGGTGAAGACAATCAGATCTCCCAAGGCACAACCCATCAGCCCACAGGCCACCAGCCTGTTTCTCCCATTTGCTAATAAGGGTCATTCTAGGCCAACCAAATCCCCAAAGTATGAGAGATGCAGCAAATGTTTTATCTGGTTCTGTTTTTGACTGTCTTGTTTTGGAAGTCATTTCACAGTGCTTGTAGTCAATTTTCTGTTCTGAAGTTCTGGAATTTATGTTAATTCATTTATGTATGTATTCTCTCATTCCTCAGGTATTTATGGATCATCCACTGTCTTCTGAGCACTGAGGTTCAGAGATAGAATCAGACACAGTCCCAGGCTTCCCTGAGCTCACACCATCCTGGAGGGAGCCACCAGCAAATATCGATGACCCACTATGTTCAGTGCTGAACAAATGTCAGTCCGGGAGCCCAGAAGAGCTGTGGGGCAGGGGATGCTCAGTGCTGTCAGGGAGGTCTTAGGAGAATTCACAGAGGAGGTGAAATTTGGGCTTGCTTTGAAAACGAATGGAAAGGAGGGAGTATTTCAGACCTAAGGACACCTGAATGAAAGCAAAGCAGGGTGGAAGCAAAAGAATCTATTCCACCTCCTATGGGGATAAATCTTTCTGCCTAGAACCTGAGTTTGTTTTTTTGTTTTTTTGTTTGTTTTGTTTGTTTGTTTTTGTGGTACGTGGGCCTCTCACTGTTGTGGCCTCTCCCGTTGCGGAGCACAGGCTCCGGATGCACAGGCCCAGCGGCCATGGCTCACGGGCCCAGCCACTCCGCGGCATATGGGATCCTCCCAGACCGGGGCACGAACCCGTATCCCCTGCATCGGCAGGCGGACTCTCAACCACTGCGCCACCAGGGAGGCCCCAGAACCTGAGTTTTGTACCTTGTGATCAGGTGGACTTGGTTTGGTTTCAGGCTTCACACCACTGACTTGGGACTTCACCTTAGACCTGCATCTTTACCTCCTTGGAGTCTTGCTTCCTCACTGGCAAAAACAAATGATACATGTAGATTTTGTTAGGTTTTTGTGAGGATTAAATGTAAAAACACTTGTGAAATTTTCTAGTCCTCATCCTGGCAAGAAGGAGGGACAAAAGTTAATTTTCTGTCTTCATTCCACTGGACAGCTAATCTTCCATGTGGGCCTTTCTTGGAAACAGCTGCCCCGGCCCAGAGAACCACTTGACAGGCCTTGTCTGGGGTTACCTTGGGTTGAATGAATTCCATTTGTTCCTTCTCGAAGGATTTGCTCTGGCAGGAATGACAAATTTCATAAAAACTCAACTCCTGATACTCCACAAGTCTTCACAGGGGAGACATTTGGTGAGGAACCAGTGAGAAAAAAAGAGTATGATATGTTTTGCATTTTTGAAGATTTTCTCTGTTGCATGATACTTTTAAAATTGAACAATAGCAGTAAATTTAATCTCAGCAATACCTGCGGAGTTTGAATCTAAAGCACCCAGTAGGTGACACACCTGTTTCCATTGGGGAAGAATGGCTCACACCAAGGGTATGAGAGAAAGGGAGGGCTACCACCCAGATAATTCCCACCCAGACTGTTGACGAGAGGTCAGGTCCAAATCTTAAGCTCAGTCCAGTAAGGAAAACAGGATCTGGCAAGTGAAGGATGCTTGGACTCAAAAAAGGATCTCGAAAGATCTTCTCCCTATAATCCGGGATCCATAATAGCTACGTAAGACATGTTTTTCTGATGGAGTCACCTTTGGGATGCAAAAAATTTTTAACTGTCCTCAGGACAATTCTGTATAGAGATCATGCAAACATAATTGATACAATGAGGAGCTTTGGAACCAGACTCCTGGGATACCGCTAACAGCTCAGTCGTTTGCTAGCTATGCCTCTGTGGCAAGTTACTGAACCTCTCTTAGCTTCAGTGTCTTCGTCTGTAAAAACTGTTTGGTTATACCGCCTTTCCAGGTTGATGTGACAAGCAATTGAGATCATGCATTGAAAGCCTCTGGTTCCCTAGACATTAATTCAATCTTAGTTCACCTCTCTTTCCCATCACTTTCCTCTTGGTGTCTGAGACCTTGTTTACATCATTTAGGAGGTTCACCAACAGATACTGTGCTGCGCAAAGTGCACATTGAACACATACACGCACGCACACACATACACACACACACTGATGTCATCCTTTCAGCTCAATCAAAACAATTCAGGATCACTGACCTCCAATCTCAGTTCTGCTCCCTTCACTCTACTTCCTCCTCAGCCCCTTCACCGGGCAAAAAAGAATATGAAGGATGGACAAAAAAAGAAAATGACACTGCAGAGGGATGAAGGAAGCAACAAGTAAAGTAGACCCAAAATCTCCTGGTAGGTCAGAAAATCTAATGACTAGATCAGAAAATGCAAGGAGATTAGGGAAAATAAGATGAGAAAATTACAGGGAGGCAGACCATGGAGGGCCTTGCAGGCCATGCACAGGACGTGGACCTTCATCGTCCCATCAACAGTCAGCCATGGAGTGGGCATTACAGGAAGGGGTGACTCCATGGTTTGTGTTTCGCTGCATGGGGGTTGGGGGCGGGTGTGGATTGGGAGTTGGTCCCTGAGGGAGGCAGGTAAGGGAATCAGGAGCCACAGCTCAGCAAGCCAAGCTCACGGAAACCTGCAAGACCCTAAGGATGGAAAGGGAGCCTGAGGATCAATGGGTGAGTTGGTTTAGCTCTTTTCAGAAGCTCCAGCCAATCACTGGCTAGAAATCACCTCCTAATACAACTAAGCACAACATCATTTGGGGAGTGGGAGGGAGGGAATGATACATTTTAATAAGTAGGCAAAATATTTCTAAGAATACCTTTTTCATGATACTCCAGGCATGGGCCAACCTTCCAACACGTTAACCTCTTGCCACCAGGCTGATCTGACTCACGTTCTGGCCGAGGGAGAGGGAAGAGATGGGTAGGAGGACATTATTTTCCCTGAGTGACGATTTTGCATTGTTTATTTTCCCAGAGCTCCACCCCTCCTCTGGATCTGATAAAGCAGAGAGTTACTCAGAAAGGACTCACCCCAGTGGAGGAGAAACTATTGATGAAAAGGGTACATCAAGCCAAAGATTGATTGCCTTGCAGTGAACACACCTGTGCAGGTGTTTCCACACCCACCCAGATGTTCCCGTTCACTGTGTAGAGCCAGGAAGCCCAGACACGGGCTGTTGGAGGAGGGACTTTGGTGTTTCATTTTCCTAAGACATTTACCTGGGAAAGTTTCTCCAGCCTGAGTCTCTACTCCCACGTGGTTTTATTCATCTTACGGTGGTACCAGTTGAATTACAATAAACAGCTGATTTTAGGCTGTTTTGGATGGACTCAGTCATTTTTTGGATACCAACTCTGATGCTTGATTTTATATGTCAACTTGGGTAGGCTAACATATTCAGTGGTTTTGTCAAACACCAGTCTAGATATTGCTGTGAGGTAATTTTTAGATGTGATTAATTTAAATCAGTAGCCTTTTGAGTAAAGCATTGGGCCTCATCTAATAGTTGATGGCCTTGAGAACAAAGACAGAGATTTCCCAAAGAGCAAGAAATTTGGACTCAAGACTGCAAAACAGAAACCCTGTCTGAGTTTCTAGGCTTCCAGCGTGACCTACAGGTTTCAGACTTGCCAAACCCCACAACTGCATGAGCTAATTCCTCAAAACCTCTCTCTCTCTCTTGCTCTCTGTTTCTCATTGTGTGTGTGTGTGTGTTATTGGTTCTGTTTCTCTGAATAACTCTGATGAATATACCCACACACATAGAGTTCTTCATTCCCACAAAATGTGTTTGGTCTATTTTAGGTTTAATAGTTAATATGGCTAAAATCAATAATGATGAACTGTAAACCCAAGAGACACCTTTTGGATTAATTGGTGTCTGTTCTTGGATCTGATTCTCAAAAGAGAGGGTTAGGTGGCGCAGTGGTTGAGAGTCCGCCTGCCGATGCAGGGGACATGGGTTCGTGCCCCGGTCTGGGAAGATCCCACATGATGTGGAGCGGCTAGGCCCGTGACCCATGGCCGCTGGGCCTGTGCGTCCAGAGCCTGTGCTCTGCAACGGGAGAGGCCACAACAGTGAGAGACCCGCGTACCGCAAAAAGGAAAAAAAAAAAAGAGAGAGGGTTAGTAGAACCCTGAGGCCTCATCAATTAGGGGACAGGAGGACGGCTTAGGTGGGTGGAAAAAGTGATTCATCTTGATACTGAGGTGAGATCGGAAGATGGTTCTATCGTTTTAGGGAGAAGTATCAGGTTCTGAGCTTGGAATTTCCATTTTTAAGGGAAAGCCATTCCATAGCTTGATTTGTCCCAAGGAAAGACTAAGAATGATTGGCATTCTGCTGATGTCCATTTTCTTTTGTTCCTTGGATGAAGATGAAACAGTCTGTCTCAAAGGACACACACGTATTTATGAAATACATTGACTTATGATGCCTCATTTATCACCTCTCACAAGGCCAGAGATTGAGTGCCTCTTTGTCTTCTCCTTCCCGCTCTTCTCCGATTACCTGGATCACATCGGAGCCCCATAATTCAAGTAGGGATGCTGGGCAGGGATCTCTACTCCTCAGGGTCCTCCCATGTGTACGTGTGTATCTCTTAGCCAAGATGGATTCTAGCAAAGAAGCCTATGGGTAGGCTATGGGTAGGTTGCCATCTTCTACTATGCGGTGGTACCTCCTCCCTTTTTGACCTTCAAGGAACCTTTCTGCATGTGTGTAGCCGGGAAGGTCTCCTGGACTTTGAGAATGAGGAATATGTGGTCTTCTATCTAGGCAGGGCACGGCTTCTCCCGCCTCCTGCTATTTTGTAGTTTCTGTCCACAGAAGACGAACTCCAGCTGCTCAGCCTGGGGCCCATCTATCTCCAGCCTCACTACTAGTAAGTAATTGTGCTTATTCAAGAATAAAATAAAAACATTATCGTTTTCTTCAATTTACATATCCATAATTGTTTAATGGCTACTAAGCTGTTAGAACATAATACTTAGTAAGTTGTTTGGAACTAACAACTTAAAAAACAGAATAGGGGGCTTCCCTGGTGGCGCAGTGGTTGGGAGTCTGCCCGCTAATGCAGGGGACACCGGTTCGAGCCCTGGTCTGGGAGGATCCCACATGCCGTAGAGCGACGGGGCCCGTGAGCCACAACTACTGAGCCTGCACGTCTGGAGCCTGTGCTCCGCAACAAGGGAGGCCACGATAGTGAGAGGCCCATGCACAGCGATGAAGAGTGGCCCCCGCTTGCCACAACTAGAGAAAGCCCTCGCACAGAAATGAAGACCCATCACAGCAAAAATTAATTAATTAATTAATAAACTCCTACCCCCAACATCTTAAAAAAAAAACAAAAACAGAATAGGAATTTCTTTAGAACCCAAGTCCTGAGAAAAAGCTGCTGAGACAATGAGAAAGTTTGGGAACCCCTGCAAATTAAAGTCTTGCTACTCAAAGTGATACCAGCACTTTTGGTATCCCCTAACAGCTCATTAGAAATGCAGAATCCCCTGCCAAGCCAAGTCAGAATTTCATTTTTTACAAGGGACGCCGCTGGGGATCCCTAACACTTGATTCACATTTGAAAAGCACTGCATTTTAGCATCATAAAGGCAGTAAAAGCAAAAGGCCCACACCTGTTAGCTCCTCATCAGACCACACAGAGAGCCTCCATCTGAGCAGTCAGAACTCAGATCCTGCCCCCCTGACGCTTACTAGCTATGGATCTTGGGTAACACTGTGAACTTTGAGCCACAATTTCCTTACTTGCCAAGGGAGAATGATGGCTGATCCTGTCTCTTTGAGGTGATTAAATAAAGGTTAAGCGAGACAATGCTCACAAAGTAGAATGCCTGGCCCAGAGTAGAACAATAAACTATGGTGTCTTTTTGCTTCCTGGGTCTGCAGCTTTAGGGCAGGTGACTGTGTTCTTTTTCTACACCTTTGAAAGGTCACAACTGCAGGAGGGAGAAATCAAATTTCATATTCAGTCATTGGATTGATGACCACACCTACTACGATAGCCAAGCAAACGTCAACACACCCTCTCTTTCCAGGTCTTGAACCAAAGTGTGCAGCCTAGAAATGTGTGTAGGTTTGCCTTAGGGATTTCGCTGTGTCCCTACAGTATGGGGAAACACTGCAGACAGGCTAACAGGCAGAGAAGAATTTGCTTCTGGGGTGGTGGTGTGTATGTGGTAAAGTACACATAACAGAGCATTTACCATCTTAACCATGTTTAAGTGTACAGTTCAATGGTGCTAAATATATTCATATTGTATAACCATCTATCTCCGGAACCCTTTTCATCTTGTAAAACTGAAACTCTGTAACTAAACCCTAATTCCCCTCCCTCCAGCCCCTGGCAACCACCATTCTACTTTCTGTCTCTATGAATGCAACTACTCCAAGTACTTCATAAAAGTGGAATCACACAGTATTTGTCTTTTGTGAATGGCTTATTTCACTCAGCATAATGCCCTCAAGCTTCATCCATGTTGTAGCATGTATCAGAATTCTCCTCCTTTTTAAGGCTGAATAATAAATAGTCCATTGTATAATATACCACATTTTGTTTATCCATTCATCCATCTATAGACACTTCGGCTGTTTCCACATTTTAACTATTGTGATTAGGGGTATTATGAACACGGTGTACAAATATCTCTTCCAGACCCTGCTTTTGATTCTTTTAGGTATATATCCAGAAGTGGAATTGCTGGGTAATATGGTAATTCTGTTTTTAATTTTTTGAGGAACCACCTTACTGTTTTTCACCACTTTACATTCCTACCAACAATGCACAAGGTGTGGGGTTTGTTTTTAAGTTCTTTTCCAAGCAGCATGAATGAATGACTTTGCCTGACAGACAAGGACACATTCTCCCCTAAGACTGTGAGCTCCCAAAGCTGAGGGACACTACCTCACTCCTTTTGGATTTACTGCACACCTAGGGCAGTGCCTGGAAACTAGAAATGTTCAATTAGTGTTTGCTGAGGGTTGTCCCCAGCCAGCCTCCATTCTCCTCTAGCCTGAGGGTAGCTTTTCCTCCTGCACAGCATCGCCACCTGCTGGAGAAATTGTCACATTGCAGTTTCCTGTCTATTGTTAGTGCCTTTAATACTCAGCAAACGTTGATTTGCAATATTCAGATTTTTGTGATCCTTTAGACAAGACTGAGGTTTATTTTTTGCTTTGTGAAGTTTTTTTTATCAGAGATAAAAATGTAATAGAGTTAACATTATGGAGGCACAAACAATTTGTCTGTGTGCGTGTGTGTATGTATGCAAGAAAGAGAAGCCAGGTAACGTTCCAAACCGTAAAGTGTGGCAACGGTGTGAAAGGACACGGGAGGCTAAGGCCAAACCAGGTCAGCCTCGAAGTATTTTAAAAGTGGCCATTTAATGCGGTTAACATTCTCATTGCAAACCATTTGTTCATTATAACAGCTCCTCTAACTCTAGCCATTGCTGCAGGAAAAAAAATAAATGAACACCACTACCATTAACCTAGTTTGGTCTCTTCGTCTTCACTTACAATAAAACTATTCCTGTTGAAACCTAGTATCAAGCATTTAGCTTTTCAGCAGTTCAAACTGAACTCCCCAAAAGAGTAGTCTGAATTCATTCTCTCACATATGAAATGTTCCCTCACTCCAAAGAAATTAGATGTACTGTAGTAAGTCTAAAGCCTAAACTCACGTCTATTTCTTCTGCCACAACCATTCTGAAATACTCTGATTTGGGTCCTCATTAATGAGAGGAATGAACAGGTGATTTAAGCCTTGGTTGCATCAGAGGACTGTAATGTAGGTCAAGGAAGATAATACAACACCTGAAAAACATAGTAACAGAGTAGATGCTCCATAGACATTTGTTTGCTTTCTCAGTGGGAGTTTCTCTCCCCAGCCCCCATCTATGCTCCACCACCTCCCTGCCACCACCATGAAGCCAAGGCCATGGTGGCAGGCCATGAAGCCATGCCCCAGATGATGCCGTTGGTCCTGGGAGTTATCCCTTCATACCTCCTTCCAGCAGCTCAGCCAAGCAGGCCAGGAGGAGGGATTGTGTAGTTGAGAAGGAGTAAGGAAAAGCTGGGATAAACATAAGCTCATCTCAAACAGGTGTTGCCTGAAAAGACGCATGGCTAGGCGAAGAGGTGTTTCTGAAAGGGCACCCTAAAGGGGAGTAATTTCCACAGCACCAAGCACTTCAAAAGAGGCCCTCAAAGGGCCAGGATGACATCAAACCCGTGGGTTCCCTGGGGAGGGAGTGAAGCCAGGGCTTTGGGCTCAGGCCGGGGTTCAACCACAAGCTTCAGCTGTCGCCAGTCGTGTGGCCTCATGCAGGGCACTGGATCCTCTGAGCCTCTGTTTTCTCCTGTGTAGAACAGGGATGGTCATTCCTACTCATGACGCGATAAGAATATAATGGTCTAACATGTGAAAGCCTGCTCTGTAGAGACCTTCTCATCGGCAGGGCTCAAAATGTGTTTGTCCCCTTTGGAGAAACACCTGGTGCCCCTCCTGGTCTCACCCCCGACCCGCGAAAACATACATACATACCTTACCTCACCGCATACCCCTATGGATGCCTCCACCTGTTGGCCCCCATCCTCAAGTACTTGGTCTCCTAAATCAGTGGCAACATGGACACTTTAAATGACTCAATTTCCTAATTTTAACTTGACTCTCTCTCCTACATCTGCACTGTCTGAGATCTGATATGCATGCTCGTGAAGATTCCATTTCCTATCTCACTCTGCAAAAGGTAGGCACGACACAGGCACACCACAAAACGTCAGTCAGTAACCAAAGCTGTCTTTTGCTATGAAGGGTTAGAACACAGCATTTGGTTTTGCTGTCACGGAACTCCTTTTCTTTGGGGGATGCAATGAAGTCACCCACCACCCCACTCTCTAATGTGCCAAGAGAATAATATTGACATGGATGCACTGAAACTAGTGGTTCTATTTTCCCAAGGGGTGAATGACTGACATGCAGACTCATCATTGATGAGTTTAGGTAAAACATTTTGGTGTATTTGAAAAAACTGAGAAAGTGAGTGACTCTAATGCCTAGATTAAAATCCTTTTCCAATTCAGGTCATTTCCAATTCTTCACTTACATCAAAATTGAAATAGAACATATTTAAGTTGTCAGAATAAATATTTGATGCTAGATTACCACAGGCTTATTGTGGGTACGTTACCCACAAAGAGTTAAAAGATTTAAAGAACACTGCCACTTTTTAGTTTCTTAATTTCTACCTATCCTTCAGATGTCTGAGAACTGCCCTCCTACAGCAGTTAAGATAAAGGGAAGCAAACAGGAACATAAGAAAAAACAGTAGCTTGTAGTTTCAATGGTGTCAACAACTGAAATCATAAGATCACATCAGCACTGGATAATTGCCCAGAGAATGCAGTGTGCGCACGTGCACGCGCACACACACACACACACACACACACAAATTCTGTGTTTTTTTTTTTTTAAAACTAAAATGTAAGCATCTTAATGGAACTTTAGGGAAGCAAGGTCTTTTACTTAGGAATAGGCTTCAGAGGTAGCAAGAGAAATAATAACAGTTACTCAAAGAAATATGTTTATTTTCCTCACACAACACTAAGTCTCAAGGAGTCAGTCCAGAGATGGTATAGCAGTTCGGTGATATAATCAGAGCCACGGGCTCTTTCTAGCTTTCTGCTCCATTTACTTTCAGTATGTTGGACTTTATTTCCATGCTCATCAACACCTCACAGACCCAAGATGGCTGCTGCACATCCAGGCTAAAGTCTCTATTCCAGGCAAGAAGGAGAACTGGAAAAGGCAGCTTATAGCTCATTAGCTGAAACTGTGTCACATGGCTGCCCCTACATGTAAGAAAACTGAGGAATTGAATGTTAACTTTTACAGCTTCTCCAGGAGAGACAGGTGAAAAGGAAAGGGTTTAGAAATGGAGATTGTGTGAGCATATGGGCATACTAGGGATAATAAAGTAATGGTACTGTAATTAAATGGTAATTAATTAATTAAATGGTGCTGTAAATAGTTTATTTCCATATTTTAAATGTCACAGGTATTGTCTTTTATTTAGCATTCTGTCACTATTACATTTACCAGGACTTCTGCAATTTGTCTCCCAATATGCCCCCCAATTTTATTTTATTTTCTCCATAGATTAAGATTTCTTAGTGTGTTCATGTGTGTATTATTATTGTTTTTAAACAATAGGACTCTTCAAGGCCCTGTGTTTGCTAGCAGAGTAAACCTATTCAGAAATGGAGCAACACTGTTATGAGAATGAGAATGGTTTTCTCCACAGGCACCTGCCCTTTTAAATTCCAAGATTCATCCAGCTAAAAACTATCATCATTAACCATAAAACTTCCTTTTATAAAGGAAAAAAAAAAAAAAGATCTCGGGGAACTCAGCAAACATTTCATGCCTCTAAGAGACACCAGGTGGCAGTGCAGCGTAAGAAGTGAGTGGATCTAGTTGGATCCATACCTTGATTCCATCAAATTGAATAAATATAATTTTTAAGTGTGTGCCTTATCCAGATCCTTGTGCCACCAGTTCATCATGGTTTCAACCTCATTTCCAGAAATGAGCTATTCATGATGCCCTTTGGGTGACACACATTTCATTTGACTTATTAACATAAAGATTCTCTTCAGATGGGAGATTGTTTACTGGAAACACAATTGTGTTGTCTAATGCAACATCACCCAAGGCATTTTAGGAAATGATGAGTTCACAACCTGATATTTGTGTCCACAACTCTGGGTCATATGGGACCTCCATGGGTAAATGTTTGTGGTGCAGAATGGCTTAGGCAAACTACCTACTTTTAAGGGTGAGGCTCTAAGGGCTAGAGCTGCATTCTTTTCTTCTCCAGGAATTTTGAATCCAAAGATAAAACAGAGACACATATGAAGAGCAAAGTCGCTTTTTTTTTTTTAAAAAGAAAAGTATAATGGCACTTTAATCTTCAAACATATATTCCTTTTTCTGAATCCACTGAGATTTCAGACTAAGCTATACACCTTCATCTGAAATGATATAAACTGAGTTGATAACACAGATGTTTACTTATGGACTAGCTGCTATTATTACTCAACAAATTAACTTACTGGGTTTGTGGTGTAGGGAGGAGGAGGTTTTTTTTTTTTTTTTAAAAAAAGCTTTCGCCTATACAATCAGGAAGCAAGCTGAAAAGGGTTAGCCTATTCATCTTGACAAGATATTCAGGACTGAACAGTGCCAAGCATAAGGGAAATCTAACTCTTTTCCTATGAATCCCAGAATTCTGCAGAAGAAAAAGATGACTCACATACAAGAAAGTTCTTTAAAAGCATCACTTTATTTGCTATAAGAATATAATCTGGCCTGTCCATACAACCAAAAAAACATGGTAGGCATTTTACAAGCAATGCAGAATTTCAATACTTGTACATTTGCTCAATTAAAAGATTAGCAAAGGCTGAAGAGTAACAGCTTGGGATAAAAGAATACAGAAGGAGTCAACTTTCTTCCTCAGGATCATGGCTTCCAATGCCAAGGAGCACAGTCAAGAAAGCACAGCTACAATCTCAATACCTAAGACTGAAGATATTGAGGGACAGGTGAGGACCATCATTTGTGGGTTGATCCACTGGAGGCCACTACCCCATGGACAGTTTCACTGTGTGGCCAAATAACTGTGCAGCAAGCACTAAGGCATCTGTATACAAACAGGTAGAAATTACCTGTTGAGTTAACCTAATTCAGGTTGATTAGACTCTACCAGCCTGCAGAAGGGTCCTCTTGTTCAGGCACCAAGCAGGGAGCTAAGAATTAATTGCTTCCTTAATGAAAAGTCACAGTGATTTTCCTTTCTGTATAGCAATTAAATTTCCCTGAAATACCGTTGTAAAGCACATTATAAATAAATTTCTCAATAGCCTGATGGGCACTAAACTCTGGTGCAGACTCAACTTGCAAAACTGTGGTTTATCGGAAATGAACGTGGAGAATAAGAAGAGAAGATGCTACGCCCTTTACAATCAGACCCCAAATGCTGTGGCTCAGGGTACAGTCTCCTCTTTGAGGGGCATCCCAGAGAGTTTTCTCAGCAGTGGGATGCTCACGGCTACCTCTGCTGTGTACCTATGACTCTCCAGGCTCAGCCATAGCAAACAAAACCTATGTTATCCCTAATCTTCATCACAAAAGGCAAGAGTGGGGATTATGAAGCCCATTTTCTAGTCAAGCAAACTGAGCCTTTTAAAGGTTATGCCATTTAGACTGAGGACCTGCAACTAGTTATAGACAGAACAGGCTCGGAGATCAGACCTGACAGACAACAAACCTGAAGTTTTCCACCACACCAGACCATTTCTGAAGGGATCAAAAGCTATTTCTGACCTTGAGATTTTTCTCACCATTTCTGTGAATTTAGTCCCAAAGTAAAAACTATAGGGAGAGATACAGAAAGGCTCAAAAATGCCACCGTGAAGAGAGGTAAGTTATAGACCTCTATCCCGCCAACAGCTGTGAGAGCAATTGGGCTCCCAAAGGGACTCAGATCTGTGGTCTGTTGGGAAGATGACCTGAAATTTAACTTACAGTCACCTCCAAACTTATGGAGAAAAATCTGCCAATAAGGAATTCAAATTAGCTTCAGCATTTTATACTCTCTTGAACCAGGACCGTAAGACTAAATGGACATTTCCTGGGTAAATCTCAAACCAGGAGTCCCTGAGGTACAGGCATCCCATTGACTTCTGGCATTGTCTACTGTGAGTGAAGAGGAAAGATCGGAGAAAAGCAGATCCAAAATCCATCTCCTATAAACTCTCATGTTCTTAAAGGTACAGCGAGGCTATCAGGCATGAGGCATACAATGAGAACCGAAGACAACGGTCTTTATTTTTAACTTGGATCTGCTTTATGAAGCCTAAGTTCAGAAGTACATATGAATACAATTCATCAGTTCTCCTTTCCCTCTAAGATAGTTCCATTCAGAAGTACAACTTTTGTTGGGAATGCAATGACTTTGAAAGTTCCATGTTTACTTGAATTGTAAATATTTGTATTAAAAATTGGAAAAGATGTTTTTAGAAGTGCATTTCTTTTTTTTTTTTTTTTTTTTTTTTTGTGGTACGCGGGCTTCTCACTGTTGTGGCCTCTCCCGTTGCGGAGCACAGGCTCCGGATGTGCAGGCTCAGCGGCCATGGCTCACGGTCCTAGCCGCTCCGCGGCATGTGGGATCTTCCCGGACCCGGGCACGAACCCATGTCCCCTGAATCGGCAGGTGGACTCTCAACCACTTGCGCCACCAGGGAAGCCCAGAAGTGCATTTCTTAAATACAGTGATTATTATTAAACTGATATTCTCATTGGGGCAAGTCAATTTCCAGGGATGAAAAAAGTGTCAATGGGAAGAATTTCATTTTTTTCTGAACGGGTAGCATCATTTTAACTTGGGTCCAATTTAGACTTTGAAAGATCTATACCAATAAAAGCCACATGAGACAACTCTCTTACTGGTTTGCTGCTAGAGGCTGCATGGGCTTCCAAATCCTGTGACTGATGGCTCTATAACAGAACAGCAAAGGGGAAACTCACATATAGGCTTCACCGTGCCTTGGTAGAGTCAACAATGTTAGCACCAGCCCTGAAGGCCTCATTCTGGAGACATATCCCACTGTGGCTGGTTAGTGCCCAGAGGCAGATGGGTGGGCCTCTCCTTCACTCCCTCTTCCCCTTGATTTATTTTCTGTTCCAGTTATGTGAGATGTTCTGAATCTTTTTCATTTTGATCCTCTGATCCAGCATCTTGTACCTTGCAGGATGCTCATCAGTTTTCTTTGGGACCGAAGGTGCGTAGGAGCTAGATGCATAAGCAGGGCATTTAAAATAACGCAGAGGAGGCTTGATGACTGCAGGCCATGCAAAGGAAGACAGACAATGGTTAGCCTTACCAACTACACAGTGCTCCTAAATCCTGCGGGTGACTTCCTGGCCCCCAGACCTGTTTGTCTTCTTTAAAACCAGGAAACAAACAGGGTTGAACTCTCACTAGAAAACTTATTGCAAATAGATGAATAAGCACATCATCACTTTGGTCATTCACTTAAAGTAAATAAAGACAAATGCCTAGGAAAAGAAAATTCCTAGAGGTAGACAGTGATGACCCCAGAATACAAAGGTTCTTTGACAATGAATGGATGGGGTTAAGGAAGTGAGAGGGAGCAGTGGCGTCACTTTGGGAAATAGCAAAGCAAACACAGGTGAGCACAGCCATCTCATTAATCAGCACTTAGCACTGTATGTAAGCTTTTAGGGTTGCAAAGTGGCACACAATCCCGGAGTGCTAATAAGAAGCACATCACTGGGTCTCCCTGGTGGCGCAGTGGTTAAGAGTCCGCCTGCCGATGCAGGGGATACGGGTTCGTGCCCCGGTCTGGGAGGATCCCATATGCCGCGGAGCGGCTGGGCCCGTGAGCCATGGCCGCTGGGCCTGCGCATCCGGAGCCTGTGCTCCACAACGGGAGAGGCCACAACAGTGAGAGGCCCGCATACCGCAAAAAGAAAAAAAAAAAAAAAAAAAAAAAGAAGCACATCACTGAGAAAATATTTGCAAAGCACATGTATAAAGGTCTTGTACCCAAAATATGGAAAGAACTCTTAAAATTCAACAAAAGGAAACAAACAACCCAATTTAAATATATGCAAAGATCTGAACAGACTCCTTGCCAAAGAAGATATACATATGGCCAAAAAGCATAGGCAAAGATGCTCAACAATTTTTGTCACTCGGGAATTGAAAATTAAAACAACAATGATATATACTACACACCTATTAGGATGTAGTACTGCTGAATGAAAAAAAGCATATATACATCTAATCTTAATATTATAAAAACGTATAAGTGTGTGCATAGGAAAATCTGGGAGAACATACATTTAAACCATACCAGTGATTATCTCTGAGTAGTATAAACATGGCAATTTTATTTCTAATTGTTTACACTTTCTATTTTTTCTATGATGATCAAGTTTTAGTGATGTAACTTTTTAAAAAGAAACATACTACTAAAAATTTCTTCCATAGAATCAAGTATCAAAGCTATTCTACAAAACTATACATAATGGAAAGTCAGGAAACCTGAGTTTACTCTGCACTTTAGTCCGAGACCTTTCAGAGCACTCATAGCTGAGTATACTTTTCACAGCCTAGAGATCAATATTCATTCACCCGCTTCTTAAAGCACTTAACTGTGTGTCCTGCTGATACAACAATGAAAAAAACAGGCAGAAACCTCTACCCTCATGGGGCTTCCATTCCAGTAACCCCCTCTGAAACCTGTGACTTGCTTATAGAAGAAAAAGTGTTCAATCATAATAAGTAATGCTATTACTACAAGCTCCACACTATCCACACCTACTTTGCCTTTGGAGTTAGGCTAACCCATAGGTTAAGATTTTCAGCAAATGGTCCTATAGTGCCATAATAATGTATATGCAGATTTTTTTTTTAAAGATCTCAGAATGTTTAATTCTGTTTCTTGGGGTAAACAAGGGATTGCAGCACAAAACACTCTAGGAACAAATATAAAAACAGTCCCGTTACCCTGGAGAATGGAGTAGAAACAGGCGAGGGCTTCGAATTAAAAGCTGATTGTCCCACACTTCTGGGCTAGCTGATTTACTGCTCTTTAAGTCACAGTCCCTCTCCATATTCATTCTATTTTCACTACTCAGCATGAACCCAGCCAAAGTATTATTGAATTTCCCACTTCTCAGCATGAAGAAACATTTACCCTTTGCTAGAATTCTGATTGTCAGAACGAAAGCTCTCCTTGCCACTGGAGTCGCTGCAAATAGAGTTGAATCTGCTGATAGAGATCGGCTCCCCACCGAGATTGTGGAAATACTTATATGCCTGCTGTCACCCTCACTCAAAATGTGGGAAAAAATAAAAATTCACACAGTGTTGTTTGTATGCATTGACTGCCTTTCCCCTCTCCAGGGGAACATGAAATGATGACAGGGCAAAACAGCAGCACCTGGGATGAGGGTACCATTTTGAATTTAATGGGGACCTTTCTTCCGGGGTGGTGCTGTGGCTACTTAAGGACTCTTTCATTTGTCTTTTGGCGATTCCTGAGATATTTCTGGAGGGAGATCTGGCCCTTTCCCTTTCGATGGCTGGGTACCTCCCACAGCTGAACTCAGGCAGTAGTGTTACAATCCTCTTCTGCTCTCTCACCCTGAGCCCCTCCCTGCCCCAACCAGAGAAGAACCAAATTGGGAACAGAATCCCCTCCCTTCATATGCTTATCAACAAGTTGGACCCTTTTCCTCTTGGGGACACATTCACAAAGTCTGCTCTTGTCTCCTAGAGCAATTTACTTGGAGAAAACGATCTCATTGGCTAATGAAGATTTGACAAAGGCACGTTTCTCTGCACAGAGCCTGAACTAGGGAAAGTCATTATCTATATTACTTTCAAATGTGCTTAGGAAAAGACAAGTTCAAGACAAAAACTGACACATCATCATCCTTTATTATACAATTACAGTGTTTGTTTTTCATAGATGTTAACGCTCTTTTAGGAGTTTTAATCCTCATTTGTTTAAATCTTATCTTTTTCATAAACGCAATTTCTCCCAAAGGTGTCTATGACTTTCGCCCTTTTATCTGCCATCACCAACCTTTTATTCTCTCTCTCTGAGGCCACTTTGCTTGGTGGCTACTTTTTTTCCCCATAGGAAAGTAATGCATAGACTTATTCTTCTTCAGAAAATAGACTGCGATTTATTCATATATCAAACGTAACTGTGTTAAACTAGTATGTCCATGGCAGGACTTCTCAGAGACCTAAATGATGGCGACATGTATTATGAATCCCTAAGAACAGCCAACAGCATGTGTTTTTCTCATTTTGATTAGGCCAAGGCGTCCCTTTATCAGGAGCATGTCACACTTTCGGAAAGACTGGATTAATTCATTATCACTGTCGTTATCATGTCATAACATGTTGTATCTTATTAATTCGGTATGCCCTGTTGTTTGCACTGACAGCAGGCAGAAGGAATGGTCAACAGGGCTCGTCTAATCTACGTGCAGCCTAATTCCCGTGTGGTAAACCATGATCTGTGTTAGAACCCAAATCTGTGTCTTCAATCCCCCACGGCTTCAGTGTGATCTTGCAGGGCCACTGCACAGCAGCGGCAACTGGGAAAATTTCTGAATCTCTGCGGTAGAGGACTGCCTCCAAAGGCAGAAACTTGGTTTACTCTTAGCTTCTGAATAAATTCTAATATTGGCACCTTTAAAAAAAAAAAAAAGTGTTGTGCATGTGTTTTCTTCTCTTTCAAGATAATGCCATAACATGACCTTTGGAAAAAACATTTCCACATGTAGACATTTTCTAACTGCATTTACACACACACACACACACAACACAACACATACACTAACAAGATAAAAAACAATCATTTATTGCTTCATAAATGTTGTTTTACATGAGGAACAAAAGCCCACTGCCATACATTCCATTTCTAAAAGTGTCTACTGATATCTGTCTGAAATTTGATGCAAAGTCCTTATAAAAATGCTCAAAAATCATCCATGAGTTTTGAATTGCAAGGGATTGACGTGTCAACATCCATTCCACGAGGATAAAATGATGTAAGAACTGAGCCTGTGATTTTCATTTCAGGATCCGTGATGGTAAAATAATGATAATATCTGACATGCATCGCGTACTAGGCACAATGCTAAGAACTTAATGTGAAGCAGCCTTTAATCTTCACTACAATTCAACAGGCAAGCACTATTATCACCACCATCCCCCCTTTTTTTTTTTTGCGGTACGCGGGCCTCTCACTGTTGTGGCCTCTCCCGTTGCGGAGCACAGGCTCCGCGGCCATGGCTCACGGGCCCAGCCGCTCTGCGGCATGTGGGATCTTCCCGGACCGGGACACGGACCCGTGTCCCCTGCATCAGCAGGTGGACTCTCAACCACTGCGCCACCAGGGAAGCCCCGATCACCCCCTTTTTGAGTGAGGAAACTGAGCTTCAGTAACTTGCCAAAGTTTACACAGCTAGCATTGCAGGAAGTCTGGATTCTGGGTTCACATCCAAGTGGTCTAGCCTCAGACCTCACATATTTAAAATAACCCGGGACCAAAGTTCAGGGTAAGTTTTAATAACTACCATAATAAGTTAAAATAGTAATTCATTTATACTCTCAATAATTTGAGTATATATCTATGATATATAGGATTCTTGAATACCATTGTTAGTAGCCATAATCATACTTCCCCCAAAGCAAAAGCAAACCATTCCTCCTTAATACAATTTGTGTGGTAATGGCTCAGGAAGGAATTGCATAAAAATCGTGGCTAACAGGTCTCTTAAATAGCTGCTTTTGTCTTTTCCCTCACCTACTGTGGGTTTGGGATGGAACAGGTGTTCCAGAAGTCTAAGCAC
This sequence comes from Mesoplodon densirostris, assembly GCF_025265405.1. Classification (NCBI taxonomy): domain Eukaryota; kingdom Metazoa; phylum Chordata; class Mammalia; order Artiodactyla; family Ziphiidae; genus Mesoplodon; species Mesoplodon densirostris. The sequence continues at coordinate 68,751,480 of NC_082669.1, forward strand.
CGGAGACAAGCAATCAAGTCAGAGGAGCCCCAGGGTCTTGGGTGAAATTTTTAACTTGGTGGTTCTCACCCCCTCGCTGCATATGAGAACCACCTGGGGAGCTTTTAAAAATCCTGGGTACCACAGACCCATGAAAGCAGAATCTGTGTGGGGTTAGGCTGAGGCCTCAGGAGTTTCTAAAGCTCTTCAGATAATTCCACTGTGCCGGAGTTTGCAAACTACTGTTTCAGTCTCACCAATCTCCCCCCTCCTTATCTTCACAAAGGGAACAACAGTGATGATATTTTGCACACACTGCAAGTATTCTATAAATTGTAAAGAGCTCGCCAGGGCTCTTGCTATAGTTTGATCACAACCAACTGCCTGGCTGGTGAAGAGTCCTTTACGCATCAATTAAAGTTACTTGTGGTCTTCAAAATTAGGCTTTTTTTTTTTTTCTCTCCTACCCACATAGTGTGTTCTTCCTGTTGGGTCTAACATGAAGACAAAAGCTCTGAGAAATGAAGGAAAAAAATGTTCTTTTTGTTGGAAAAAACAACTTTGATGCTATCACCTGAGGATTGTGAGGAAATCTGTAACATGAAGAGCCAACACTTAGAGTCAGCGATCTTTCCTAAATATATTGAGCACTTGGAAAAGCAAAGAGTAAGACCAAAGAGGATGTTCCTGGTGTCTGACTAAGGCGTCAGAGCAAGAGTAGGTGCTTTGAAGTCGGAGAGACCTGGTTTTAAAGCCTCCTTCACCTCCCCCAGCTGTTCAGTCTTAGGCAAACACTTCCCCTCTCTAAGTGTCACTTTTCCCCTCTGAATAACAATGTTACACACTTAACAGGGCTTCTTGGGAGGACTCGGCAAGATGGGGCATGTGGACCATGTGAATCACAGTGACTGGCATATAGAAGGCCTCCGTTAAGGGCAACTTCTATTATTATTGTAGTGACAGTGACCATGTCCAGGGGAACTGCTGATGGGTAAGGGGAGCTCTGGAAAGACTCTGGGACAGGCACCACCATCCCTGGCAGTGCCGATCTTGGGCTGGTGGAAAGGGTGTCGCTCACTCCTCCTGCCCTTTTCAGAGAATCGGCCTGACATCAGTTTCGCCCTCTGGATTCGTCTTCTCTCTGGACTCTTTCTAGCTTCTTTCTGGGACATCTTCTCAGAGCATCTGGAATTCCAAACCCGACTTATACCTGTTTCTGACTGAGGCAGCCACACTAGCACATTTGGTCTGAATTAACTGCCTTCTGGAGATAAGCTCGTGGGAAGACACACAATCAGCCAAAAGACTCCTCTCACTAACGTCAGCTCCACAGAGAGTGGAATCAAGACGGGTTCATCCCAGTCCCAAAGGAAGAAACACACCCTTTAAAATGAGCAGTTTGGCTGAATTGGTTTTCATAGCTGGTCTTTTCCTTAAAGGGCAAGTGGAAGATGTTCATTCTTTCTCTGTCCCCATATGACTGGGACACATAATTTCAGTTTCCCATAAAAAGAAAAAAAAAAAGGTAGTAACACTCACTGCAGAGGCCTGCGTGAGAATGACAAGAAACCAACGTATAAGAAACAGCCAGCACAGCGCTGACACATAGTAGGCGTTCACCCAGTATCAGTTTCCATCCCTTTCCTCAGAGGAAGATCCTACATTTCAGGAATTATCTGGAAGATTTGCAATTGCCAGGAAAACTCAACAGCAGAATACTTTCCCAGCTAGGGAACTGCTTTGTCTCCTCAAGACATGAAAGCATTACATGAAGGCCACGCTGATAGGTCTTCCTTCCTTTTGCAGAAATACAATCTAGCAACATGAACCCAGCCAGAAAATTACTCTTAAACCCATGCACATTAGATGTAGTGCTGTCTAAGGTGAGGGTCTATGCTTAAACTCTTCAAGGTGTAGTTTATATTAAAACTAGAATAAAAAACCCAGCATCTACACTGGAAAAGACTGGTTCTCCAAGGACTCTTCCTCAAGAAAATGAGAATACTAACTAATCTACTGGTTCCATATCTGAAGCTCACAGAGAAAAGAGCACAGGAGACAGGAAGCTTGCTGTCTGAGAAGCTATCCAGAAAAAGCCAGTTGACACTGCCTGAACCAAACCACTCCCTAGTGTGGAAAGATCACCTGACCAGCATTTCCAGGTCCCCAGAGGAATACATGGCCACAGGGAAAAAAAATAAACCACATAGTTTTATTGCCCTTCATCCAACCTGAAGCTGTTTGCTTCCACCTGCATTTCTCAACCCTGGATGTCCATCAGATCACCTGGAAAGCTTCAAATTTACTGATTCCTAAGCCCCACCTCCAAGAGTCCTGAAAGTAATCTGTTATTTTAAGGTGAAGCTCAAGCAAGTATGTTTGTAATGCCCAGTGGTTCTAACTCGTAGCCAGGTTGAGAACCACTGGCTTAGGTGCTGAGTTTGTTTTGAGAATATGTCGGCTTATCCTTAAGTTTCGAGGGATGCCTGGGGCAGCTGACAGGGTCTGGTCATTGCACACAGGAGTGGCCAACCCTTGGCCACATGCTAAGATCTGTGACAAGAATCAAATCCACGAAGATCTACTTTTGGGAGAGGTGGTGTGGTATTGTGAGAGAAGCGTGGGTTTGGGGTGTCACAGAACTGGATTAAACTATTACCAGCTGTGAGATCCTAAGGAGGTACTCTGTTTGGGGATTCAGGGTTTTGGGTTTGTTTCTGTTTTTTTCTGTAAAATGGGGAAAATGGTAACTTCTTTGCATGGTTGTTGTGAGGATTTTAAAGGGGCTATAACTGAGATGACGTATGTATGGTACCTTGCAACCTCGCGGAGTGCCAGTATGTCGTAGGTGCTTGGTATGTGGCTACCATCATTACACAGCACAGGAGATGAAAGGTCATCACCAGGAGCCTTTTAAGGGTGGCCTCCCTGGTGGATTTCTTATTATAGTATAGGAAAGTCATGTCATTCCCCATACAAATGGATTTTACCACATGAAAGACCTCAGCACACAACGAAGAGATTAACTTAATGAATTTATTTGTGACTATTTGGCAGAGAACACACCACTGTGACTCACAAAAGGCTAATTATCCAAAATGGGCATTTGTGGGGAAAAAATACATACATACATATATATATACATATATATATATATATATGTATGTATATATGTTTGCTTTTCCATTCAGCTACCTAAGAGAAACACTTTGCTGAAACCCAGTGCCATTTTAAGCAAAGCAGAAACATCTATCCCACATTCTAAACTATTTATACCATGTACAAATACGGAGGTTCATTCAATCACTTTGGGCTATTTCTAACCATGAGTGTAGAGCACTGGAACCCCCAGATGGGAAGTGTGGCTTAGATACCCAACCAGGATGGAAGGAGTTTCAGTCCCTGAACTCTCATCTTGACGTAATTAGGAAAATGACAAACAAATGACTTTTGATTCTTAAGACTCTTTGCATTTATTATGCTGAGCCATAATAATTCTTTGAGTCACCTTCATTGGAAGCCATTCGCGAGCCACTGATTCCCTGGTCTTTGAGATACCTCTTCCTTATGCTTCACCCTACAGATCACTGATCCTGGCTATAAACTTCATTAGGACGGGACAGGGTGTTATACACATTTGCATCCCCAGAATTTAATCCCAGTACTGATAACAGTTGGTGCTGAAAAATATTTAATGAATGAGTAAACTACTCGGCATCATATTCAGTAACCTTCATAAATCTCTCATTTACTAAAGAAGAGGGGAATCACTTAGAATACACACCAGCTGACCCAGTTGACTAGAATCTACAAAACCTAATATTTCTCCCTTGCATCAGCAATGCCTTGATACCTAGATTTGCTGCCCGTGTTTGCTCAAAGAAGAATGTCGGCAAGTTCCTTTCCTTTGAAGTTTCAAACTTGAGGCCTGAGCACTTTTGTTTGACACCAAAGCTATAACCTCAACTCAGGTCTTACTATCGTCTGGAGAGGCTGAGGCACAGTTTTCAAGTCTCTCTGACAAACAGGTGAAAGAGCAGGAACAATTAGGTAATAAGGCTGGAAAATAAGCTCTTTTCTTGTTCAAACAACTGCTAGCTATTCAATGCCCTGTGACCTTATGATTTAATGATTAATTGTTTAATTTAACAAAAATATTATTTTAATTAATAAAAACGAATAAGAAAGCCCTCCCTCAAGGAGATGATCATCTTCAATTGAGTTCTTTGTTTTCATTTTGTTTCTCCTGGCAAGCACAAAGAACATGAGGCATGCTCCTTCAAAGGAGAAAAATATTGGGGAGATTACGCAAGCTAAGTCTTTTGTTCGATATTTTTCATCAGTGTGTGCCTTTTTCCACGTGTGCATCTGAAGATGGGGAGTGTAAGGCCAAGTCAGTAGCTCAGTCCTTTGCTCACTCCAACTATGACCTCTGCCAGAAGAAGCCTGTAAAGTTAAATTTCTTTAGGGTTCTAGAGCTCTGAAGTGCTAAATCACGTATAACAAATGTGTTTTGCTCTAGTCCATAGTAAGAATGACAACTGGCATCCCTTAAACTGAACTCAAGATAAAAGGCAATTGCAAAGAGACCACTCATGGGAACCTTTACTTAAAATGAAGACAATGCAGGATCCCTTCACACCCCACAGCTGTGCCTGAAATCGGTACATGCCTAATTGTACTCTACCCCAGGCAGAGTACAACTGTGAAAGAAAGGCTGTTCCAGTGTGGACTGTTTGACACCAGTCTTTACCCTTGACAATGAAACTCGAGCAAAGAGTACAGGATTGCCATCTGCTAACTTTGGGCAAGCTATTTATCTGAGTATGCCTCCGTTTCCTAATTTGTGAAATGGGGATAACAGTACCTTCCTTAGAGGGTTGTTGTGAAGATTAAATGAGATAATACGTGTGAAGAACCTAGCATTGTCCCTGATATTTGAGAGATGTGCAATACATACCAAAGTATTTACTGTTAAAAATCTGTATTAGGAAGATCAGAAGTTACCATTTTTGAAGTTAATCGCTCAGTAACTTACAATACACATAATATTTTGTTTCTGTAAAAGCAACATAAGCTTCCTAAAATGTCTTCAGACCTCAGGGCTGGTCAGTTCTCTTCCGAGGAATCCTCTGGATGGATGTTTTATCCATAGTCCCCTAGAACAGGACACACAAAAAATGTCATTGCAAGCCAGCTGGCATCTCAACGCACCAACTCTTTCTACATCAGGCAACGGAGATTAGAAGCAGAGCTGCATCTATGGCCAACACTACCGTGCAAGCCAGAAGCTGCACACACAGGAGCAATCAGCTATCTGCATCAGCAAATGACTCCGGTACTGTACCTTTCCATCTAACGATCACTTCGGGAAAGTGATGTGACCGAGGCGCTGGGGGCATCTGCTCAGAAGCCACTGACTAGTCTCCATCGTTAGCAGTCATGATTGGAAGTGAAGCTCTGGGCCACTCCTCCAGCGAGAGCCAACATTTGCTCAGCTCTCCATCATTTACGGCCCGCCCATGAGCTTGACTGCGTTCACAAACCTCATGGGCCACACTTGAAGTTGGCACTAGAAAAAAATTGTCTGCAGGTGCTATTACTTTACCATATAAGAGTCACTTTGCTATGGGCGTGCAAGGAATCAAGGTGATGTCCTCAGAGCAGGTTCCTGGTGCTGGCATGTCAGGAGAAAGCTTTGATAATTTCGGAAACCACACAAGCAGTTCTTTAATGAAGTGGTCTCTGGTGGCTTCAGGACTGACACATGTGACAAACAAAACTGTCTTGGAAGACAGTCACAGGTTTTTCACTAGGAAATTCTCTAGTATATAATACTTGACATACAGAACCTATAATTAATAATATAACAAATACCCAGGTACTCTCTCAATACAGTTTAAGCAGATCTTAACATTTTGCATGTGTGTTCAAAAATTTGTTTAAAGAGATTAAATATCAAGGTAGAATTTAAGTACCTAATATACCCTTCCCTTCCCCCCACAAAAAAACATCCAGAATTTGATGTTTATTATTCCTGTGCATATAGTCATTCAATTATTGCATTTCTATGCAACCATAAAATATCTACTTTTATTTTTTGCTTGTTTTTAAAAGATAATACAAATTGTGTTAGATGGTATAAATCTTATTGAAACTTGCTTTTCTTGCCCAACATTATGTTGAGCATTGTTTGCAATAGCAAAAAAATGGAGAACCACCATCAACAGAAAAATGATTAAATATCCTGTGGCACATTTATATAATAGGATTTGTACAGATGTTAAAATGGATGATATTTTTCAAAGAACTAGCTTTATATTTTGCATGGAATTTCTTTTGCCATACATTAGCAGACTTTCTGGGAGTTTTTCTTTTTTTTTTTTTTTTTTTTGCTGTACGCGGGCCTCTCACTGTTGTGGCCTCCCCCATTGCGGAGCACAGGCTCCGGACGCACAGGCCCAGCGGCCATGGCTCACGGGCCCAGCCTCTCCGCGGCATGTGGGATCTTCCCAGACCGGGGCACGAACCCGTATCCCCTGCATCGGCAGGCGGACTCTCAACCACTGCGCCACCAGGGAAGCCCTCTGGGAGTTTTTCTTAAAAGTGTTTCTTTTAAAAGACAGACAGGGCTGGATTTTGTTTTTCTTATCCAAATTTCTGTATTTTAAGAGCAGAGTTTGAGCCATTTGCAATTATTCTTATTACTGATAGTTTTGGACTTGATTCTACTATCTAATTTTGTTTTGGTTTTGGACTTGATTCGACTCTCTGATTTTATAATCATTCTTTATTCCTTGCTTCTTTTTTTTCCTTTCTGCCTTCTATCAAGTAGATACATTTTCTGTATTCCCTTTCTTTGTTGTTGTTCATTTGCTGACTTAGATGCTATAGGTTATATTTCTATTATTTTACTGATGATCCTTTGCGTTGCAAAAAAAGTTACAAAATTACAAAGCTCTGCCCAAAGACAGAATAGATCTTAGCATTTCTTAACTCCCTCTTAAATATCCCCTCTTCCATCTATAGCTTCTGTTTCCTATTTTAATGCAAAAAATATGGACATTATTTTTATGGTGACCAGTTACTCACATTTACCAACAGGCTTTATTTACTTGTGTGCTCACCATTAATTCCTGTCTCTCACACTATGCTTTTGGGTTCACTTTTCTTCTTCTTGAGGTATATCCCTTATACTTCTTTTAGTGAAGTCTGGAGTGCTAAATTATGTCATTGTAAACCTAAAATGTTTTTACTTTGCCTTCATTCATAACTAATAATTTAGCTATTTTAGCTATTATATAATGCTTTATTTTCCCTCAGCCTATGAAAGATATATCTTCATTGTCTTTTGGCATCTGCTGTTGCTAACGCAAATTTTGCTGTCAGTTGGTTGTCATTTTATTACAGGAAACCTGCTTGCAGCTCCCTTGAACACAACCAGCTTCTTATAGCATTTAATATTTTCTCACCCTTGACATAATTTGGAACAATCTCACACAATGCATTTTGGTATGTGTTTGGTATTACTTAGGTATGACAAGTGAGGTGCATTTACTGTCTAGGAATTTGAGCCTTTAGAGCTGTTTATCTATCTTCCACGCTCTTTCATTTTTAAAATTGAGATATAGTTCACATACCATATAATTCACCATTTGAAGTGTACAGTTCAGTGCTTTTTATTTTATTCACAAGGTTGTGCAATCATCACCAATATTTAATTACAAAACATTTTTTTTCACATCTTTATTGGAGTATAATTGCTTCACAATGTTGTGTCAGTTTCTGCTGTACAACAAAGTGAATCAGCTATATGTATACATATATCCCCATATCCCCTCCCTCTTAAGCCTTCCTCCCACCCCCCCATACCATCCCTCTAGGTCATCACACAGCACTGAGCTGATCTCCCCGTGCCATGCAGCAGCTTCCCACTAGCCATCCATTTTACATTAGGTAGTGTATGTATGTCCATGCTACTCTCTCACTTCGTCCCAGCTTTCCCTTCCACCCCTGTGTCCTCAAGTCCATCTCTACGTCTGTGTCTTTATTCCTGCCCTGCCACTAGGTTCATCAGTACAGCTTTTTTAGTTTCCATATATATGCGTTAGCATACAGTATTTGTTTTTCTCTTTCTGACTTACTTCACTCTGTATGACAGACTCTAGGTCCATCCACCTCACTACAAATAATAACTCAATTTCGTTTCTTTTTATGGCTGAGTAATAGTCTATTGTATATATGTGCCACATCTTCTTTATCCATTCATCTGTTGATAGACATTTAGGTTGCTTCCATGTCCTGGCTATTGTATATAGTGCTGCAATGAACAGTGTGGTATAGCTATCTTTTTTTTTTTAAGTTGACCATTTTTTTGATATAAATTTATTTATTTATATATATATTTTGGCTGCGTTGGGTCTTTGTTGCTGTGTGCGGGCTTTCTCTAGTTGTGGTGAGCGGGGGCTACTCTTCATTGCGGTGCACAGGCTTCTCATTGCGGTGGCTTCTCTTGTTGCAGAGCACAAGCTCTAGGCATGCGGGCTTCAGTGGTTGCGATGTGTGGACTCAGTAGTTGTGGCTCACAGGCTTAGTTGCTCTGTGGCATGTGGGATCTTCCTGGACTAGGGCTCGAACCCGTGTCCCCTGCATTGGCAGGTGGATTCTTAACCACTGCACCACCAGGGAAGTCCACATGTATATTTTTGAATTATGGTTTTCTCAGGGTATATGCCCAGTAGTGGGATTGCTGGTTCGTATGGTAGTTCTATTTTTAGTTTTTTAAGGAACCTCCATACTGTTCTCCATAGTGGGGTATCAATTTACATTCCCACCAACAGTGCAAGAGGGTCCCCTTTTCTCCACGCCCTCTCCAGCATTTATTGTTTCTAGATTTTTTGATGATGGCCATTCTGACTGGTGCGAGGTGATACCTCATTGTGGTTTTGATTTGCATTTCTCTAATGATTAGTGATGCTGAGCATCTTTTCATGTGTTTGTTGGCCATCTGTATGTCTACTTGGGAGAAATGTCTATTTAGGTCGTCTGCCCATTTTTGGACTGGGTTGTTTGTTTTTTTGATATTGTGCTGCATGAGCTGCTTGTATATTTTGGAGATTAATCCTTTGTTAGTTGCTTTGTTTGTAAATATTTTCTCCCATTCTGAGGGTTGTCTTTTTGTCTTATTTATGGTTTCCTTTGCTGTGGGAAAGTTTTGAGTTTCATTAGGTCCCATTTGTTTATTTTTGTTTTTACTTCCATTTCTCTAGGAGGTGGGTCAAAAAGGATCTTGCTGTGATTTATGTCATAGAGTGTTCTGCCTATGTTTTCTCTAAGAGTTTTATAGTGTCTGGCCTTATGTTTAGGTCTTTAATCCATTTTGAATTTATTTTTGTGTATGGTGTTAGGGAGTGTTCTAATTTCATTCTTATACATGTACCTGTCCAGTTTTCCCAGCACCACTTATTGAAGAGGCTGTCTTTTCTCCATTGGATATTCTTGCCTCCTTTGTCAAAGATAAGGTGACCATAGGTGTCACCTATATTTTGTGCCAGTACCATACTGTCTTGACTACTGTAGCCTTGTAGTATAGTCAGAAGTCAGGGAGCCTGATTCCTCCAGCTCTGTTTTTCTTTCTCAAGATTGCTTTGGCTATTCGGGGTCTTTTGTGTTTCCATACAAATTGTAAAAATTTTTGCTCTAGTTCTGTGAAAAATGCCCTTGGTAATTTGACAGGGATTGCATTGAACCTGTAGATTGTTTTGGGTAGTATAGTCATTTTCACAATGTTGATTCTTCTAATCCAGGAGCATGGTATATCTCTCCATCTGTATATGTCATCTTTGATTTCTTTCATCATTGTTTTATAGTTTTCTGCATACAGGTCTTTTGTCTCCTTAGGTAGGTTTATTCCTAGGTATTTTATTCTTTTTGTTGCAATGGTAAATGGGATTGTTTCCTTAATTTCTCTTTCTGATCTTTCGTTATTAGTGTATAAGAATGCAAGAGATTTCTGTGCATTGATTTTGTATCCTGAAATCTTACCAAATTCATTGATTAGTTCTAGTAGTTTTCTGGTGGCATCTTTAGGATTTTCTTTGTATAGTATCATGTCATCAGCAAACAGTGACAGTTTACAAAACATTTTCTTCACCAATAAAAAAAAATCCCATACCCATGAGAATTCACTCTCCATTCTTCTCCCTCCCCAGGCTCTAGTAACCACAAGTCTACGTTCTGTCTCTATAGATTTGTCTATTCTGCATATTTCACATAAATGGAATCATACAATATGTGGCCATTTGTGTCTGGCTTCTTTCACTTGGCAAAATGTTGTCAAGGTTCATTCATGTTGTAGAACGTATCAGTACTTTATTCCTTTAGTACGGTCAAATAATAAGCTATTGTATGGATATACCACATTTTGTTTATATATTCATCAGTTGATGGGCATTTAGGTTGTCTCCAGTTTTTGGCTATTATGAGTAATGTTGCTATGAATATTTGTGGACAAGTTTTTGTGTGAACATATGTTTTCAGTTCTCTCGAGAACATACCTAGGAGCAGAACTGCTGGGTGTTATGGTCACTCTATGATTAACATTTTAAGGAACTGCCAAACTGTTTTCCAAAGTAGTTGCACCATTTACATTCCCATCAGCAATGTATGGTGGTACTAATGTTTCCACATCATTGTCAACACTTGTTATTATCCATCTTTTTTATTCTTGCCTTTCTAGTGCATGTGAAGTGGTATCTGACTGTGGTTTTGATTTGCATTTCCCTCATGACTAATGATGTTGAGCATCTTTTCACGTTCCATTTGCCTATCTTCTTTGGAGAAATGTTTCTTCAAATCTTTTGCCCACTTTTTAATTGTCTTGTTTGTCTTTTTATTGTTGAGTTATAAGAATTCTTTACATATTTTGGATACTAAATCCTTATCAGATTTATGGTTTGCAAATATTTTCTTTCATTACATGAATTTTCTTTTAGTTTTCTTGATAACAGAACGTTTTTAATTTTGATGAAGTTGTATTATTAATTTTTCTTTGGCAGCGTGGTCTTTCAGTATCATATCTAAGAAACCGTTGTCTAATTCAAGGTCATAAGGATGTTTTCTTCTAAGAGTTTTATGGTTCAAGCTCTTTCTTTTCTTTTTTTATATGGTTCCATCTGTACAATATGTTTGGTAGAAAGTCCTAAGGACTATCTTCCAACATTAATTCTCTTTTCAGCTGTGTTCTACCTTGAGTTTATACCACCAACTGTGTTTTTCTTTGTTTTTAAAAAATTCCAATGACTATATGTTTGTTTGCTTTTTAAAAAATTATTAATTAATTTATTATTTATTTTTGGCTGCATTGGGTGCTTGTTGCGGTGCATGGGCTTCTCATTGCGGTGGCTTCTCTTGTTGTGGAGCATGGGCTCTAGGCACACAGGCTTCAGTAGTTGTGGCTTGCAGGCTTAGTTGCTACGCAGCATGTGGGATCTTCCCAGACCAGGGCTCGAATCTATGTCCCCTGCATTGGCAGGCGAGTTCTTAACCACTGTGCCACCAGGGAAGCCCTGTTTGTTTGCTTTTTAACATTTCAGACTTTGGATTGCTTCTTTTGCATATCTCTGTTCTTGTTTGGCTTCAGCATAATTTTCCTTTATTGGTTTTAAAGGATTTTTATTCCTCCATTTGGCTCTTTGAGTATCTTAAAACATATTTTAAGTTGCTTGACAGCCTGCACCAAGAGCTTGTGATAGAGGCATGTGCACTGTGGGAGGTAATGTGTGGCGTTCGTGAGGTCACAAGGAGAAACAGCGGGCTGGCTGTCATTATGAATGATGTGGAGGGCGTCTGCTAAACAAAGCATGGTTTATTATGTCAAGTGTTTTGAGAACGACCCACTCCACCTCCACAGGTTTTCAAGTGGTTGGAACTCAGGTCCTGACACCCAATTTGGGACCACTTTAGACTGCGAAACTAAGGCCAAAGACAGGTGGCTGAGACTCTGACTCAGAGGTCTTAGAATCCTAGCAGGCCAGCAATAGGTCCCTGGCATAGCAGGTGGGAACCAGGTTAGGTCTGCATGTTCATGCAGATGTCCAGTATGTCAGAGGTCCCACCTGACCCAGGAATGTTATGACTTTACAAAGAAGAGCAAACACCATCACTATAGACTGAAGTTGTTGGGTTTAGAAATGTTTTCCTCATAATGACTATAATCCTAAGAGCACAATAACCACAAACAGGGACAAGATGAAATGGGCTTCCAGAGACTACAGAGCAAGGTCTACTCAGTACTAAAAAACAGTCAGTACAGTTGTATAGTTATAGTTGTATAGCTGTAAGTTAGTATAGTTGATACAAATCCAATTTCCAAGATGAGCCTTCTTCTGAGGATGGCTGCTTTCTATCTAGTCATAAATTAAATTGGATAATGCTCACTCACACACCAGGGCACCCGGCCTCATAAACATTTATGAGCACACAATATGTGCTTGTCACCTCAGCAGGCACTGGGACAAAAAAGAATAAGACAGTCCCTACCCTTGAAAAAGCCACCGATCAATGGTTAAAGGACTTATAAGCAAATAATTATACGTCAGCATTAATTCTACCTAGATAGTTTGGAGAGAATGCAAAGAGAAATTAACCAGGGGAGAAAAGGGTAAAGACTGTTCTAGGCAGAGTGAGAGGCAAGTAAGTTCAGGGGCTACTCAGTGGACACTGAGTCCAGCTGTTGGACTGGGGTAGGGACACTGCATTAAGCTGAGGCTGAAAAAGCAGATGGACATAGATTATATTTCATCTAATCTAAGATGCCGCTGATTATAAAGTGAACTATTATCTCATGTACAACCAAGAAAAAAATGCTGTTAATCCAATTATAACACCCCATTGCTTGCAAAACATTCCTATTTCAGAGTAGCTAAAATGCAAGTCACTGTCCCTCTTTGAATGGATGAAATATGGAAATTCCCCAAAGAAACAATGTAAAAGATAAATCAACATTAGAAAACAGATTTTTTTAAAGATAAACTAAATGCAAACAAAATATGAATATAATTTTTCTTATCAAAGTAGTTAAGTATCAATGTTAGCAGTAGCAAGAGCAAAGTGAAATGGCAAACTCATTGCTTAAAGTATAAAATAATACTACTTTTCTGGAAATCACTTTGATAATAATGGGTCAAGAACCTAAGTATGTACATACTCTTTGAGTCAGTAATTGCACCTACAGGAATCTGTCCTAAATCCATATTTACAGACTCAGAAGAAGACTTATGTACAAGAATGTAAAGTTATTAATGATAAAAAAGGCAAGCTATATAAATGCCAGATTATTAATGAATACAGTTGGCCCCTTGTATCTATAGATGTGGAACCTGCAGATATGGAGGGTTAACTGTGGGTGACTTGAGCATCCATGGATTCTGGTATTTGTGGGTAGTCCTGAAACCAATTCCATGGATGCTGTATATAAATAAATGTGGCATAATCATATGAAATGTTAGTCAATTGCTGAAATATTTTTAAAATATTTAATAACACGAGGGAAAGCTCATAATGTAATAGTAAATTTTAAAAGGGGGGAAACAAAACTCCATGTAGAGTATAATCTCAATCTAGAAAAAAAAAGGTATTTAAGAAGCACTGGAAGGAGAGGTAATCTTGATTAGCTCTGAGTGGCAGCATTTTGGCAACATCCTTCCTTCTTTTAATTTGTATTAATTTTTGATTTTTCTACAATGTCTATATTTACCTTTTATAATCTCTCCTTCCCTCCAAATAAATGTGTTTTTCCAAGTTTTACTTGGAACCTAATTTGCATGGAGAATGTAAGCCTGTGTATGGAGACAGTGACCAATAGGTACCTCTCATATTAAATAGTGATTACACAGGATTGTCATGAATGCTTAAAATTTTCTAATAAATGTTAGATAGGATCCAGTACAGATCGTCCATGACCTCCTTATTTCTCAATAGTAGATACTCGCTATGAGCACCCTCTATGAGTCAGTACTATGTTAAATTGATGAGTATTATTTCTAATTCTTATTATCATGCAGACAGATGAGAAAACAGATGCTCTAAGAAGCTGAATAAGTGTAGTGAGCCTGCACAGGGTGAACATGGCAAAGCTGAGATTTGAACCCAAGTCTCTCTCTCTCACCAAAAATTCATTCTTCCCCCTGTGCCATCTGCCTCTCAAAGAAATACTTGCACAGCGTGTCCTGATGAACCTTAAGGAAGATCAAGATTCTACCCTTTCCATCAGTGAGCAGGAGAGATTGTGAACCAACTATGAATATGTTATGTCCATTCTTGGGAGAACCTTACAAATGTGGATGACAGAGACAAAGCCCTCTGATAACATGGGGTCAACAGGATACACAAGGGGCCAGATTCCCCACTTATCAACTGCTAAACTCAACTCCTGAGAAACGGGTCCTTTCTGCTGTCTGTGATCAACTAAGATTATGAAGCAACGATATTTACCCACCTGGCAAGGTAAGGCAGCTCGTGGAGCTAGTGCTTGGGGCTGGTGAGCCATGAGAATGTTTCTTTGTGCCTGTAAAGAGGAAAGAGAGGATGAGAAAGAATAGGATTGTGGACAGACTTTTCAGACCGGTAAATGCTTATGTGCAATGTTATCAAATGATCCAAAAGTTTGTGTCTGAAGACAACATTGAGAAGAAGGTTGGGTGATGGTGTAGGAGCAAAGCAGGGCATAGTCCACGGTCCAGTAAAGCCAGGAGCACAGCCTTTACCTCTGTGCGTGTGATGGTTCTCGGTCTCCAGACTGGTCTGAGCAGGCGTGCACTTTAGGATCACCAGGGAAGCGTTCTAAATATGCAGTTACCTGAGCGCCACACCCAGAGATTCTGTGTTCATTGTACTGGGCTGGAGCTCTGGCATCCGGATTTTCAAAGCCCACCCCAGGTGATGCTAATGTGCATCCAGAGTGGAGAACTGCTGCGGTGAAAGGGAAAGTTCTGGATTTAGAAGTGAGAAGTCAGGGGTTTGTCCCTGCTTTGTCCCTATAGCCTTTACTCCCTATTGGACCTCAAGCAACAAACTTGATTTCTCTGGAACCTCTGAAGAGCTGTGAAGATGAAGTCTTCATCTGCAAAACGAGGGAAATAACAACTACGTCTAAGTGTTCTGGCGAGAAATAAAGGAAGCGAGGTGAATTGTTCTGCAAAAGAACATTTACACATATGTGTGTGTGTGTATGTTTGTATATATATATGCCTATACACACATACATGTATATATTATTTTATACATAAATATACGTATACACATAAAATGCACATACACATATATACATATATATTTTATCTATAAATGCAAATATTATTTGTTTATTCGTTCGTTTCTTTGTTTATTTGGCCATACAGAGTGGGGCAAAAGAGGCCTGAAGGCCAGAATCCAGCAACATGACAAATGCCTGGAGTCTGAGCTGGCAGAAAAGCAGAGAGAATTCTCAGGCAGAGGGTAGGCATGATTTAACGTCAAGTTATTTGTCACAAGTCCCCTGAACCTACGCAAACTTTTTGTAAAGCCTACTTTCCATGCAGGGGCCTGGTGTGAGTGGAGGTTGTGCTAGTCTGAGTGAACATAGTCATGGGCAAAGATAACGAGAAGACACACTGACTGATCTCAACATCAGACAAAGTAGGAACTTGGGGTCCAGGCGAGGGATAAGCTTTCCCAACCTCGGAATACCTGGTGAGATGTGAAGATATACACTAGGGATGGTGTTTGAGACTGTTCCATTTTAGTCTTAAAGAATAGGGTACTACCCTTGACATTCTGTGTTACTGTTAATTATTATTATTATCATTATTATTATTATTATCAGTGGAAGTACCATTAATAGTGTTAGTAGTAGTAGTAATAATAATAGTAAAAATAGAGAACACGAAATTAATCCAAATACCTCAGACCCACAAAAACTGTTAATTTGCATGGGGTGAGAGAAGTGGTATCTGGCAGAACTTTTAGGTCTTCATTTTCCAGATCTTGTAGATGCCCTGAACGTAAGAGTTGGGGGATTTTTATAAATATGGCTTCCAGGGTCATTTGCTGACCCACTGAAGGGGAACCTCCAGGGAATGAAGCCACAAGGTTGCAGGTCAACACGTTCCCCAGGTGAGTCTAATGATCATCCATCATATGGGGGTGCTCAGATACTAGAGGTAAAAAGATTTACCCAAAGGGATAAGTGGGGTCTGGGCCAGGGATGCCTCACCGCACAGCTCCAGGGGGTGCCACTCACATTGTATCCTACAGGAAGAATGGTGGACCTGAGTGTATAACAAGCCAGTCCCGATCAAAGGCACTACCAGGGTGCAGACCCATAGCCATTCCTGACCCACCAGAAACAACCTGTGTCCCACTGGATCTGCCTCCACGGTGGGGAAGCCAATGATTCAAAGTGTTTATCCCTCCACTCACGGGATGTTTCACTTGTCTCACTGTCCCTTTCAGATAGGGTTTCTCTCGACAGATGCACACTGATATTTTGTCACATCATTCTTTGCTGTCCTGTGCATGGTAGGATGTTTAGCAGCATCCCTGACCTCTACCGCTAGGTGTCAGCAGCAAACCCCCTCCTCACCCCCCCACCAAGCCCTCCACCGTCATGATCATCAAAAATGTCCTCCAGACACTGACAAATGTCCCCTAGGAACAAAATTGCCCTCCGTTAAGAACCATTGCTTTAGGAAGGAGGCAGAGTTTAGGGTTTTTTATTCAGAGCTGTGACACACAATTTGGCCACTTGGTCATTAGCGTCCGTCACTGTCACATATCAGGCAGCTACCATGTTCTAGGCACTGTATTAGTAATGGACAATTAAACGTACGTTAGTTATCTTTTCTGATACTAACTCTCTGATGATAGAATGATTCCTAATTTATGGAATTTGGAGACAAAGTGTAAGTAATTTTCACAAAGTTACTGAATGTTGGGGGGCAAAATTTAAGCCAAGATCCTTCAGAGTTTAAACCTAGAGAAAGGTTTCCCAATGACTCTTGCTATTTCTTGACCAATCCGTTATTCAGGTTTCCTTCAGGTGCCTTCTTCCTAAATTTGCCTACACATAAGAACTACCTGGGATTATTAACAAAAAGGAAAAGAAACCCAGATCCCCTAGCCCAGCCAAGCGCTAGTGAGCCAGCATTTCTGGAGGGGCGTGGATCTTTCACAAGTGTCCCAGGTGATTCTGATCTTCAGGGAGGCTTGGAAAACCTTATGTGATAGAAATTTCCTTCTTTTTTTTTTTTTTTTTTTTTTTTGCGGTATGCGGGCCTCTCACTGTTGTGGCCTCCCCCGTTGCGGAGCACAGGCTCCGGACGCGCAGGCTCCGGACGCGCAGGCTCAGCGGCCATGGCTCACGGGCCCAGCCGCTCCGCGGCATATGGGATCCTCCCAGACCGGGGCACGAACCCGTATCCCCTGCATCGGCAGGCGGACTCTCAACCACTTGCGCCACCAGGGAGGCCCAGAAATTTCCTTCTTTAACTGCTGGAAAATAGGGCACTCTGCTTTCCACAGATACCCTCATGAAGCGGAGAGATCAAATGTAATGTGACCTAAATGAGCACTTAAAAACCTGCAAAGCACTGAATGACGACAAGCTTTTAATGGTGTTACCTGTAGAAATATTCACTATTGCCAGGTTATTTCATAGAAATGCTTGGCGCAATTAAAGTCACCTATCAAGGGACTTCCCTTGTAGCGCACTGGTTAAGAATCCACCTTCCGATGCAAGGGACACGGGTTCGATCTCTGGGCCGGGAAGATCCCATATGCCGTGGAGCAACTAAGCCCGTGCACCACCACTACTGAGCCTGCGCTCTACAGCCCGTGCTCTGCAACAAGAGAAGCCACTGCAATGAGAAGCCCGTGCACAGCAACGAAGAGTAGCCCCGCTCACCACAACTAAAGAAAAGTCCGCGTGCAGCAATGAAGACCCAACGCAGCCAAAAATAAATAAAAATAAAATAAATATTTTTTTTAAAAATGACCTATCATGAGCTTCCCAAAGCCTGAAGCTTGATGGCTTTTTCTTGGGGCAGCTTTTCATTCCCTTGGTGTCTCCTTTGCAGATAGTGAATGAGACAGAAAACTCTGGGGGCCGTGGGTCAGTGGAAAAGCAGAGCTGCAAGCCCTCTACCAATGCGGTTATTTTCTCTGTATGCTTGACGAAATGCCCAATATAACAGGAAAAGGGAGAAACCACGTGCGCCCCTCCTAGTCGTGAGTCACAAACAGGTAGCAGGCAGAGACGCATAAAATAAAACTGTTGCCAATTTCTCCAGACCATCAGGTAGCCCCATGGACCATTGGGGGTGGTTAGGCTCTGAGTCAGCCTCCCCTGGGCTCCCTGTTAAGTCAGGTTGTGTCCCTGAAATCATTTTCCACTCCATAGCCACCAAATAACCGATCACTTTACTCAAAGTTCCGTTTGTGGGAATAATAGCTTACCTAAGTTTCATTTTCTACTCAGCTTATCTAAGTTTCATTTTCTAAAACCCTTCACCCTCCCTTGCTCCCATTCCCAGGGAACACATCAGAAATTAAGCTGGGGCCTCCCTGGTGGCGCAAGTGGTTGAGAGTCCGCCTGCCGATGCAGGGGATACGGGTTCGTGCCCCGGTCTGGGAGGATCCCATATGCCGCGGAGCGGCTGGGCCCGTGAGCCATGGCCGCTGAGCCTGCGTGTCCGGAGCCTGTGCTCCGCAACGGGGGAGGCCACAGCAGTGAGAGGCCCGCATACCGAAAAAAAAAAAAAAAAAAAAAAAGAAATTAAGCTGGAAGATCCACGTCCAGATCAGCTTTCAAACTGACCCCTACTGTTCCAGGCTGGTGGACACTAGACCTCATTCTGGGATTTATTGTAGAAATCTACCTGGGATGCTGCTCCGTGAGTGACTCAGAATTCACTCTTTCAGTGCTTTTCATTCCTGGCTCCACATTAGGATGGTCTGGGGAGTTCTAAAGAAAATATGCTGATACCTGGGCCTCCCCCTAGACATGCTGTTTCACTGATCTAGGATGGGGCCCGGGTGAGCCTGTCTGCAGCCAGGAGTGAGAAGCAGTGTACCCAGTGAATACCTGTGGAAGACATTTCTTTCAGCTGTAAGGGAAGCGTTCTTTCTTCTGATGAACTGGCGTGCTTTATCCTCATGAATGATGTGAATCTTGTAAATGGTTTCTTTTCATTTTTATTTAGGTTTCCCGGAAACTCAGACCCAATTTATGATCTAACGCTGGGAACTGGGGAGGCCTATTCAGCCTGCATGACCATACACTAACGTTTGCCCTGTTTGACTCAATCTACACTAGCTTGACTTCCTGCCTCTGGTTTTATTCTGCAGTCTTCATTTTTTAAAGGTAAATTGGTTACATTTATGTGATTTTAGACTTCTGAAATATTTTGTAAATGAGGTAAGGAAAATAAAAACATGAATAAACAACTACATCAGCTCTGACATTGTTCCATTTTCCTCATCTATAAAAATTTAAAAACATCGATTTCAGGATGTCATTGTGAGGACCAAGTGAGAGAACTTAGCAAACTGAAGTGTGATAGAGTGTGTGTTATTAGTTTATATTCAAAAGAAAGGGGTGTGTGTGTGTGTGTGTACAGTAGCTAATATGTCATCTTTGGGAGAGAAGCACCTTAAGGTCACGCATTACACTGTCCTTGACCCAGAGCATGTGAATGTTCAAGGAGTAAACAACCCAATCAGTCAGCTCGGGGCAGAGATGCCAACACAGCAGCTTGTGTGACTGGAAGTATCTTTTGACAAACAAATAGCTTTCAGATATTTCAAATTAATGTCCTTGGTTGGTTCAGCTACAGGGCAACAAATCCAATTCATCAGGAGTCTGGAGAAGAGGACAGTGATGAAAGTGACAACCAAGGCTTCCTGCCTTGGGGCAAATACACACACCTAAGACTCAGGACGTGAGGTTAGCACTAAACCCAATGATTGGCAACTTGACCTCAAGTAATTTCCCTCTGCAAAGTAAAATTAGCACGGCCAGGCCTAAGCCTGCCGGGAAAGGCGATTTAAAAGCCCTTGAGACCTAGCATCATCGTTAGTAATGGTCCAACAATAGAAATGTTGTTACAACACAAGCAGGTCCTAAGGCAGAAGTGGGTGCTGAAGGATTAAGGTAGGAAAAGTGTCTGTCAGCCTACTGTGCATTTTCACTTTCTTTCTTTTAGCCTATTGCAGTGTCTGCCTTTACGACACCCACAACATTTGATAGCCGTTGCTGAGCACATCCATCAACATTTTCTCTGTGTTCCATTTAGGGGGTGGCAGAGATCAATGAGCTAAATGAATCGTTATCTTTGCCCTTTTGCAGCCTTGAAAAAAGGGCATCAAGAGAAGTCCACGTTCTGCTTAGGGCTGTGGAATCTCTGAAAGTTTGGAGGGCTTCAAGCGCACCTCCTGTACTTTCCTAAGAGTTGTTTTCCAACAGTGTATAAGCTAGAGCAGCAGAGTCAGAGTGTTTGATAACATTTCTCCTCCACAATGCATGAATACCATGCTTTCTTTTGTGTGACCTGATCTCTATGCATCACAAAGAACAATGATCAAAAACATAAGAGCTATTCAGACATGCAACGTTATATGCTATTTAAATATGGCCGTCTTAATATCTGAATATGCCTTGGGATTGGGTCTATGAATGAGGAGTCTGAAAAAAGGTCCACGACCTTTGACCCAGTATTCTAAGAATTCTTCCAATGGAGATATTCAGAAATGCGACAAAGGCTTATGTACAAAGAGCCCCGCTGCTGTTATTTACAACTTCTGAAAATAAAAGCATATAACAATTGTCCAACAGCAGACAGGTAGTTAAGTAAACTTCACTAGAGCCACAAAATGAAAAATTATGTTGCAATTGAAATTATATTAGTAAAGAGTTTTTTTAAATGGGTAATGCTTACAATCCAATGTTATGAGAACAAAGCATAATACAAAATTAAATATATTGTACTGTATGGCCTCAACTGTACAAAAACACATAGCAAAAGACCATTGGGAAGTAAAGAACTGACAGTGAATGGGGTATTACAAGTGATTTAAATTTTATTATACTGCTCTATATTTTTCAAAATAAGTTCTGTTTTTTGCTCTCAGGAAAAAAAGGGAATTGAAAAAAAAGTGTCTCAACGCATGGCCGCTTGGGAGGAACATCCCAGCCTCTTTAGTCAGTAATTACCCAGCGGAGTTACTGCAGAGGAACAACATACAGAGGTGGTCCAGATAAGGGGGTGGTACTTGTATAATATGCACCATCACCACTAGAGGTGCCTCTTAGTGGCTGGTTTGAAGGCTGGACGCCATTCACTATATTAAACCATGTATGTATGCTCACAAATAGGGGTAATGGCTAGTCCCTAGTCAGACTCCCTATGTTTGTAGCTGGAGAGAAAGAAAATATTGCCAGGTAGCCCTTTCTACCTGAGGGAGAAAGAAAAGGAAAAAATGTTTGGAATTCAAAAACTAGCATCATAGGAATGTAAAACCATATCATGGTACCCAGAAGAAAACTGAACATGTGGAAGCCAGCCTAATTCCTGGAACACTGACATTTCTTATGCCTCCAAGGAGCTTCTGATAGCCCATCCACTCATCCCTCAAAAAAGATTATATGAGACGTGATACACTGTGTATATCTTCAGTGTGCAGGCAAAAGCACTTGGTACCTGGATATTGCTTGGCATTTGGAAGAATACAAAAGAGACAGATGGTTGAGTGAGTCTGGACAGCCTCCCATCTGGGACAGAACATTGACAACAATGAAAAGCATTAAAGTAAAGAAAAACAGCCTTTTCATTTTTCAAATTTCAATAGAGAGGTTAACTCATTGTTTTTATTTGGTAATCAGAAGAACATACAAGTACTTATTCATTACTAGATGCCGGGGGAAAATTATACATTGAGGGACTGTCAGCCTCATCTGTGCAATAAAGATTTACAATAAACACATAATTTACTGAGAGCAGTTTAGCATATTCTGTTTTACATGAATACCTATGATTTATTTTTGCATTTAGAGATGTGAGGCTATGGCATTTGAATAGTTTCTTTTAGTACAAACCAGCATCACAGGGAACAAAACACTTTTCTTAAAATGGATGGTCATTCTCTTGCAAATTGCAACCTGCATTTTATCTGCTAAAAACATATTTCACATCATGGAAGTACATTCTATCACTGCCATAAAACACAGACAAAGTCCATTTTATCATCTTCTGTTTTGGAAGAGCTGTCTCAGAACATATCTAGAAATATCTTCCTTATTCCTGAAAAGAACTATTTATTCAGCATGATTTGGGTTGAGGTTCGGGGTTTTGATTCTGCTTGCCTCCCTCTTTTGAGTCTTGTTAAACATTCTTGATTCTAATCCAGACATCTCCCCGAAATCCAGCTGAACAGCAGCAAGATCTCAGGCTGAGGAGATGAGCTGAGTTGGTGGCCAGTGCCCTAGTACGGAAAGGTCTAGAGACCCATGGTGAGGGCTTAACATCCTAAGGAGAAAAACCCTGTACAAAAATTGTGCCGTAGACTGAGAAGAGATAATAAGAGCATTATATTAGGCTCAAGGTGAGTCACCTTACTTTGGGTAATGGATATCCCATGAGGATTTCCTTTTTCCTGCTTCCTTTCCCCAAACTATTCCCTCCTCCCCATCTACCCATACCCCATCCCTGGCCCACAACCTTTCCTCATGTGGATCACACTGGAACAAGATAATTTTGTTTTTTCCATTATTTTGTGTTTCCATGTGCTAAAAAGATGCTGCAAGCAGAATGGCTTGCCTGGACAGAGGCAAAAGAAGGAATTTGCAAAAGGTATAAAAATGAGAGAAGAAAATAAGGAGAGAGAAAAAGTATGAAAAAGCGAGAGAATGCTTAGATTAGGTGGAGGGAGGAATCTGGCTGTACATAGGGCACCAGAGCTGATAAAAACCTAACTGAGCTCTACAAATGAAAATAGCAAATATTTAAAAAAATTTTTTACAGCATATAAAATTTTATAAAAATATCATCAAAGCAAGAAAAAAGGAAAATTTATACAGTTCTATCTCTAGAATCAGTTACTGGACAATACCTATGGCTGTAGATTTTTACTATAAATCTATGTTTATTGGTGTGCAACTATATTCTGTACCATCACACATATATCCACTCAAAGACAAGGACACTAGTACACAAATACCTACCCCACGACAGATCACCACAGAGAAGCAAAAACTGTACAAGGTTATGCCTCCAGGGCAATCTATTGAAAAGCCATTCCATAGCCATTGGGTTTTCATGGGCTTTATTTTAAATGAGTTCTCCTGTACTGTAACCTGACAGAGAGATGCTTCTGTTGTCCAAAAGCCAGCTTCCATGAAGATACTTGGGTGAGGTTCAGCAAACATGACTGAAGCTGACCAAAGCTGACAGCCTCCAAGATGGCAATGACTGACCTACTACAGCAAGCATTAAGCCCCAGAAATGGTGAGATCTCCTCAATGGAGGCTAAGTGTGCCCTGAGTGAGGTGAAGGGCCCACACACCACTCCTTGGTTCAGTGGATGGCTATCTAGGCTGGGTTCAAGTTCATTTAGTGAAGCCAGCCATTGTCAGTGTCAGTCCATTTCTGCTTGAGAACAGAAGCCAGAATAAATGTCAATTCATTTCAAATATGTCTGCCAATATTTTAAAGAAAAAAATGGATGAGGTGGAGGGGCATTAGTTAAAATAATCAGGACTTAATAATGTTGAAATTCACTTTCATGAACCTTTCAGTCCGGGTCTCCCACTGCACCCCACTCTTGTTCAATGTAAAAACAAGATATTCTTTTGATGAAACAATCCTTGTTTATTGCAGATTTCCTGGAGGAGCATCCAGGCTTTTGCAAATGTCCAATGAAAACATCCAGAGGACTTCTTCCCATTTTCTAAACTTTCCTGGACCCAAATTCACTTATCAGATGAACCCTGTCTAATGTCCTACAGGCTCTGTTACCATTCTAATTCTGCCATCATCTCTGTGCCCACCAGTGTGCTTGATGAGAGGAAACCTTAACAACTGACATCTGGTCTTGGCAGATAATGTGTCTCTTGGTTCTCAGAGGGATATTTTATACAAATATTGTGCTGTTCATTACAATTTTTTCAAGTTCATTTTCTAAATGATAATGAGGCCTTTAATCATGGATCACTATCAATGAATTACATATATTACTTTCCACTTATTCACAAAGAAGACCCAATATAACATCATTATTGCAACGTTATTTCTTTAACATCCAACTGTGCTGTGGTTCAGTACTATACCGACCATAATATTGGCAGAGCACCGATTCCCCATGCTGCACATATAGATGCTTTTACTCGCTTCAAGAAAGTCTATTTTGGATTTTAAATATTACAACTTGGATTATAAATAAATCCACTGGTAATGGTGTCATCATCCCTTTTGGAAGTGAATTTTCATATAAATCCTGTTTTGGTTTGTTTCTGTTTTTTCATTTGTTTGTTTTTCTTAAACCCCCAAACCACAGAGAAGTTTTATTCTCATAAACTTGGCACTGCTAATTTCCCCCATACTACTTGCAATTTCCTGTCCCTTATAATAAGCTATTTGTGTCACTAGGGTATGTCTGCACATACTTAGAAGATAAGCCTTTAGCAATACACTGACATACAGAAGATGTTGAGTGCGTTTTCAGGTAAATTTGAACTTTGCACTCACAGGTGGCTAGTGGAATTCAGCTGGACAGTTCTGCATGTGTTTCCTGAACGCTGACTGTATGCCAGGCACTGTGGTGGGTCAGTGGTGCAAATCCTGTTGGGATGTGTGGGAATCTTGCAACCAGAATGAAGTTTATTTCCTAAAATCCCCTTTATGGGGGACATAATGCTACATACATAGGTTTTAATCTCAGAATCTTCTCTATCTCATTATGAGAAGAAGATTTTGTGCCTTTTTTCTTTTGTTTTCCTCCTTACTCCATGGGGAATGATATGAAGTCATTTCTACCATGTAAGTCTCTGCTGAAAGGTTAAGAATAGAAGAAAACATATTACATATTCTTCCTATCTATCTATCTAAAGAAAATTCATCCATGACAGAAGTGACATTAAAAGACCAGCAACCTTACTCCTAAAATATGGATTACAAAATTAGTCTCCATCTTTTTATTTGCTGTCTCACATCCTGTGATAATATTGCTCTTTACTTTCTATTTTTCATATTTACTAGAGGCATCACTTCAGGTGGAAAATATAATATAATGGCTTTAAATCTGCAAATGAAATGAACAGGTGCACTAGATAGTTCTTTGGCTCTCAGATGTCTAGATAGCATTTTATTGTTTAAGTATATCAGGTCCTAAATGGGATCCTGTCAGATGTCTTCAATGCTTTTTTAAAGCTCCAGGAATGAAATGGACATAGGAAGAAAATCCATTTGAATTTAATGGGTTAGAAATGAGTCTCTTGCCTGCTGCCATAAACAACTAGGGCTCATAACCTAAGAAAGGTGGGAGTGAATAAAAGCTGGAACAAAGACCCACCTATGGTTCGGTCATTATGGCAGCAAAACATACTGCATCAACAAAACTTGGCTGTAGAGCTAGTTGGTGACATGGGGGTCCAAACTCAAGGGCTAATTCCATTTGTCACTTTCTACCCAGGGACATATAGAACTGGTGGTTTGTCAATGATGGGAATATCCCTAGTACTTTCCCCACATACCAGTTAATTCTTAACTCAGGTGTGCAAGCCTTTGCTTTTTAAGTGACAATGGGACACAGAGTAAGGTGTCACAATCCGTGCAATGGAAGAATGTGTCTTCCACTTCACTGCTCAACTTGGAAGAAGCTGTTTCAAGAGAATGGAAAGACCACAGCAAGTGAGCTAGAGCTCTGGAAATACTGTTCTTCCAGTTAATACTGTTGTCTTACCAGCTCTAGTATCAATTTATAGCACAGTAATACATTGTTTTTTATTTTAAAAAATAGATAATTTTGCTTTTTTACTCAAAGTCCCTTCAAAACACTTTCTAAGGATTTAAAAATAAGAGTTACACGGTGCTTTTGTTTTTCCACGCTGAGAGTTCCAAGCAGAGTGCTATCCTGAATAAAATTCTCTTCCCACCTTTTCCCAGCTAAATTAATGACTTAAAGCAAATGTAAAACATTTCCATCTTTATTGGTGCTAGAAAAAACGGCTATATTCCTATTTCTTTTTCAAATATTGTTTAGTCTTGATTGAGTATAAAAGGGAAGCTGTACCTTTCTATTTTGATTGGTTGCAAAGCTCTACATAGAAAAATACAGAATTGAAGTGAGGTCAAAAGTTCAGGTTCCAAGGTCAAGAACTGACACGCACTGGTTGTATTTCACTTCTATTTAAAACCACCTCAAAGAGCATAGTTTGCAAATCGATGTCCCATGCATTGAATGCAGTTCATAGGGATGTTTTCTTTGGCCAGCACAGTGTTTGTAAGTTTCTGAATTAGTTGCCAATATTAAAAAATTTGGAGGGGGTTTACATAAAATCTTAGGTATCTAGGACACTCATTCCCACGTAGCACTGATCCCGTAGCTGCCAGCCACTGCCCGCTTGGGGCAGTGCATGCCCTCCCCACTTCCTCCCTACTGTTCCTCACTGGCTCTCTGATACCCAGGCCCACGATGAATTGCCATTTATCGCAATCATTCTGATATTATAGCTTGCTGTACTCATTTACTTGACCTGCTGAGCTCCTGTTCTGAATTTGTGACCACGTGACTTACTGTGGTCACTGTTAGCAAAACAAGAAGATCAACAGAAAAATCCGTGTTATTACCAAGCAAAATGGAAATCTGATCTAAGAACGCTGCTCGAATATCAGTACACGACTGTGCATTCCACACCACAGAGTTCTCCAGATCTTTCTGTTGGGGAATATTTCAGTGAGACAAAAGGCCTGGTAGACTACATACCCAGTCTCCTTTCTGTCTGAAGAAATACCACCATTTTGCCTTAGTACTGAGAGGAGTTTTTAAATGTTTGTTTTCATGTTTTCAATGTGGAAATTAAATCTGCAACGAGGAATACAGTTAAGCCTACCATCCAGCTCTCTCTCTCTTCGTATTTGTATTCCTCTTCCATCACCAGCCTATTCATGTGATTTACCCTTAGGAAGGACTCAAAGATTCCTCTCTGTGAACCACAACTCCATTTTAAGAATCAGTTTCATTCAAATCACACCACTTAGATCCACAAAATTCCTTGACTTGCATTCCACTGGATCCCATTCTTGATTTGGTTTCAGGGGGCTGTGTTTTTCGTCTCTTTCCCTGTGACATCCACTATTCTTATTTTTGATTCGTGCTATTAATCATCTCCTATCTGGTATTTCTAAAGGCTCATTAAAATGAAAAAAAAATTATTGGACATATCTCCCTGATACTAATTCCCTTAGCACTTCCCTGAATAGAAGGAAGAGCAATTAGGTCAAACCATAAATATTCAAAAGAAGAGGACCAGCCAGTGGTAAAAATTTCAGTAATCACTTAGTCATGGATGCTACTCAATGAAAACACTGGGTTTCCCACCTGAACAATATGGTCATGAGCTGAAACATTCAGGTTTGTATTAATGAATGCACAGGTAAATTAAGCATCAAATAAAGAAGAGGAAAATCTCCTTTTTTATAAAACAGAAAGTATTTCATATCATACAAATGGAAAGAAAAGCATGGGAACAATTTCTAAGTCTGAAAGAAAACTGGAGAGAAAGAACGTTCCTGACTCAGGAAAGGAACAACCAGAGACTGAAATCATCATCTTAGCTGCAGTGAAGGCCAGCTTGGCTGCATCCACCATCAGCAACCAGTGCAAAAATAACAACACATAAAGAAATACAGTGGCAATTCCTGCGTGTGTGGCTTTCTCAGGCCTCTCTCAGCGTTTCCAGGATGTCCGTTCAGGCCAGACAGGTGCCTTGAAAGCCAGGGCATTAGCAAAGGATTCTGAGGAAGTCCCTTCATGTGTTTCTGTTTGTGCAAAAATCGGAAGTTGTGTTGTTTGCTTGGGCTGGGGGGGATTCCCCCAGAGTTCTAAGACCTCAAACCAGCTCCCAGAAAGTCATCTCCTGGGAGGAGATGGCATGAGAGAAGGCCAAGTGCAGGGGTGGGGCTTGTTTTTGAAAGTTGTACACCTTCCCCAGATACAGGTCTTTGTGGAAGGAGAAGAGAATGAAGCAGCTCAGCTAAAATGATGCAAGACATTGGCAGCCTCTCTTATTGTCTATGAGTTGTGTTTTTCTCTTCTGAATCTGAAAAAAAGACAAAGACAAAGAAAAGTGTCAATGCTGCCTTTCCCCCCCTTCTCAACCCTCCAGGTGTGAGAAGAAAATCTGAGGGACAAAAAGAAGAGGGATCAATTACACATTTCAGTGCTAGTCACTGCTGTCTCCTTTGTAACACAATCCTTCTATTCATAAAGGGGAAATCTCAGTGGAGAATTTGAAACACTGGTTACGTTGGAAGGCTTAATAGTTGCTTTAAACTGAAGCATCAAATATTTGGTTCAGGCAGTATGGGTTTTAAGATGCCTTATTTTGCAATCAGGATGACAGTGACTGCCAGATCTGATCTGGTCAAGTTGCCTCAGGGGTCAGTGGGACTGGAAGAAATTGGATTCATCTAATCCCAATCATTTCCATACCAAAGCAACGTTCCTCTATCAGGATTCATAGCTATCTGCAGGAAGATGTTCTGCCCCAGACTATCGGACTCCTTGAAGGCAGGGAAGATATCTTATCTTTATAACTCTTTTTGCATGTAGTGCAATGCCTGACACACAGCATATGCTTAACAAATGTTTCCCAAAAAGATTCAAAGCAAGATGCGCCCCAACTGAAATCACTGTGCAAATGGATAAATCACCTGAAGTCTCTACGGGGCCTAGAGTGAGGTGGTAGAAGAAGACAAAGATTGAAACAGGACTCATGAATGGAAATAAACAATCTTGGATTTTTTTTTCACCTGGCTTATTCGATAACATGTAACCTCAACAGACTTGGACAGGATTTTTAAAAAGCAAACAAACAAAAATTATTATGGTTGCTTCCCCTAAGTGTTGTGTGCTCTCCAAGTCAGCATGCCTCAGAGAGGATTCCCTCCTACGCAAGGTTCCAGAGGGATAGGAGACTTTAAAAAGAATAACATCATCATCTCCAGAAATGTTAGGAGTCACTAGAGGACAAGGAAATTTTCCATTCAACTTTAAAGACTTAACACTCTCCTAAATAAGACTTGGTCGAAATTAGGTACAAACCAGTTGGGAGACAGGAGAGCCCTTTCTGATCTATTGTAATTATGGTCAATTCTCAAATTTTCAGGGGCCACTGATCCAGACCTCCTGTGGTTCCTCTTTCTTCATTCTGGTCTTGTGAGTGTTTACTCTCCATTAGCACCTTCACCCATTTGGGAGAAATAACAGAAAAAAGAAAAACTTCTGGCCAATCACTTTACTCTGATTCTAGTAGGATCGGTGAGGGAAGTTGCCGGTTGCCTCACTGGAACTTGCCAGGGAGGGAAAGAGGTGAAACAAAAGCTGAAATCATGGATTAGAAATTTTCCATTGTTTCTGATTGTCTCTAGGTAGTTTGGGCCACAAGGGAATTGCAAGACAGGGCCCGTTAGTGCTCTGGCCCTGTCATTATCAATTTGGGGTCATAGGTAATGAGACTCCTTTTAGATGGTCATTATAGCATTAGTCACCTTAAGAGATGTCCCCAGGCCCTCACATATAAAACCCAATATATTGTTATGATGATATAAGGTTAATCTCCTACTAAATGATAGATTGGTCGGAAGGAAGTCAGGACAGATAGCTGGAGATGGCTGACAAGGATCACTGTTACACCCGGTGAGCTCCAATTTGCCAAGAAGGAAAGTGATGCACCTCCTGTGTCATAGAGCCTGGGTTAGCAGAGGCCCGCTGTCCAGACGGCTGTGTCCCAGAGATGGAAGAGGTACATCCAGGGTATGTGAATGGAACCCAAAGGCCCCTGAGAGGAGATCTTCCTCCCTTGCTAGTCATTGCTTATGGGTGAAATGGTGGAGTGGTCGGCTATGGATCTCTACCCTCCCCTCCTCGGCCTTCTGGTCAAGGGACAGAGGAAAGGAGTTGGTCAAGGAGTGGCAAAAAGGGGTAAATAAAGGCAGCCTGTATGTTTAAGCAGTGCCTGTGTTCACTGTCATTAAATACGACCAACATAAAAGAACAAGAGGCAGATACTCTGCAGCTGGGTCTGTGACCTGAGTGACTGTTCCCAGCCTTCCCAAACACGTTTTCTCTAAAAAACTTCCTCTTAGGGCACTCACCCCTGTGGTGGCTAGTATCATATCTATCTGCAGGAAGATATTCTACCTCAGACCGGAGACTCCTTGAGGGCAGGGAAAATATCTTATTTATCTTTGTAACTCCTCTTGAATGTAGTATAATACCTGACACACAGCATATGCTCAACAAATCATTAGTTTTTCATTGAAAGGAAGTGAATTGAATAAGCGTGAGGTGGATGGGACAGATGAAGGTGTAATGATGAATAGGAAGTCTCTCTCCAACCTTTTTCTAATCCTGACTTTCATAGTGTGACGTAAAAAGGAAATCATAAGTACATTGATTTTACAATTTATTCAACAGCAAATTATGATATGTCAAAAATGTATACTCCTTATGAAGAAATAGCCCCACTGTGCATGGCTCTTTGTGGAACTAAGCTCCCAGAGAAAGAGCACCTGCCATCCAGGTGGCTTCGACATGGTTTGTCATTCTCCTTACTCCACACTTCCTCTCCTAAACTTCAAATGTCATAGACTTGCTCTGTTGTGTTTTGGTTTCGTGTATATGTTTTCAATGTAAACTAAAATTGCATAAGCATTTAAAACAAAAATTGGGTAAGACTACAAAGTATATAAAAATGAGGATCTAAAAACAAAGTGTGAGAAGTCGCTCTGTATTGATCCGATTTACACGACTATTTTTGTTACAGCTGCTTTGAATTCCATTGATTGTAAGTCTATGTTGGCTTTTTGGAGGCCACAAAAAGTGGTTAAACTCCCTCATCTTTTTAAGAGTGACTGATGAACTGAAATGGAAAATATCTTTACCCAACGTGAGAAAATTCAAGAAAATATCTAAAGAAGTGCTACCTCCTGACCTGCCCCTGGAAGAAAGACTTCTCACATCTCATAGAGGGGCAGCCATGGGGGCTCTGAAGCCTGAAGTGTGTGGTGTACAAATTCACAGAAATGTATTTACTCTAAGGGAATGAATAGCAAAGAATGTTTCAGCAACTTAATTTAGAAAATAGGAGATGGAGACTTACAACAATGTGGCCTTACTCCTCCCTTCTCAGGCTACTCCTGAAGGTAAGTGGAGATGCTACAGAAAACCATTTGGTTTAAAGATAGTTGTTTTAAAAAGAGGCTTAAAGTTCAAGTTTGATTTGACTCTAAAAATGTGTTTAGCAATCATAATGTTTATTACTAGATCACAAGCTGACCATCTGTGAGGCAGCCCTCATAGAATCTGGCACTGGGTTTTAAAAACATCTGTAAACACTTTTATTTTTCATTTTCTTGGGTTTGATTTTTTTTTTACAGCCTGATTCAACTATCACCCAAGCTCAAAAGTAAGCTGACTTGGCTGAGCACAGAGCTGGGATTTAAACCAGATTTTCAAGTCCCAGAAACCCTTCCAGAGCTGCCTCTCTATGGAGTCAACTTTCTACAAAAACAACAAAGTGATACTGTAAGCAACAGAAAGAGGTGTAAAAGGCTAAATAGGAAACAAACAAACAAACAAACAAACAGGGAAGAATAAATGTGGTAAAACCAAACCCATTTTAAATGTTGAGTAGCAGGATTTCTGTGGGGCTTATAAGCACGTCTTGGTTTGGTTTTGTTTCTTAATAATGAGGAAATACTAAAAACAAACAAACATTGTCTGAGAGATAGCTGTTAAGATTTACCCAGGCATTGTTTTCACTCTTCTGGTCATAAGTGCAAGACAGATATTTTAAATGGTTACCACCAAATACCCCAACATATGCATCCATGCTTTCTCCTTGCCCCAAATGATAGAGGATATATTAGGATTATTCTATATTAATTTTACTGCATATAATACCAATGCTATAGCCCTGCTAAGATGGGTGGATTGTTGGATGGATGAATGGATGGATGATGGATGGATAGAATAGATAAATAGATGATAGATAGATAAATTTGTAGGAATATAACTTCCTGAAACCTTGCCTATGCCATCATGTCCTAAAATTTGCCCACTGGATCCAAATATAAAGAATAAGAATAAGTACTGTACAAAGGGTAGTAGCATTGCATTTTTAACAGCTCTCTAGCTTGTCGGCGACTAGAAGAAAAAAATGGCATTAACAATGGAGACATCTCTAGCTCCTGGTTTTGGCACATATTTCAAAGGCAGCTGTTATTTTAAAGAATTTTTTTATAATGTTAATAGAGTTTCTTTTGACAAATGTATTGTTACTTGCGTTTCTCCAATCACTTGCAAAGAATCTGACAAAATACAATTTTTCTAGGGGGAGAACAGATAAATATTTATTTCATGAATACTAAAAAGTTATTTTTAATCCTGAACATCAGTATTAAGAAAAAAAAGACAAATCACATTTCCCCAGTAGTTCCAAAATTGTAATCCTCTCTGTCAAACCAGGTTCCTTTAAAAATACAATGGTACATTAAGAGTGTAAAGAAATGTCTAGAAGATAGAGTGAAACAATGAAAGCTTATACACCAATAATTGCAAGGGAAAAGTTGTTTAAAAATATTAATTTCCTCATTAACAAAGAGTACACAATATAGTTTTATGTGACATTTCTACTAGGTAGTTATTTGGTAAGAGACTGGAATCTAAACAGCTATGTGAAAAGCATGAATTGACTTTAGAAGTTTTCTTTAGTAGAACACAATTTAATTATTTTTAAACCCACCAATCTTACATTGTATTATATATATGTATATATACATGTATACACACACAATACATATATATATATATACACAATATACATACATACATATATATGTATATACACACACACAATTTCAGTTGCTGTTTGATACTACAAATGTGAATTTCAAAAACACAAAACCTACAGGAAGATAATAATAGCTGCATGTCACGCTGTTCCTTTATAATCCACCATGAGGCTATGTACTATATACCCTCCTTAAAAAGCACAAGGATATTCACTGAACCTAAAACTATACTAAAAACACATTGGTTTGAAATGGATGATCGTAACCAAAAGAGCTCACTGTTCTGATTCACTGTGACTCATCAATGCTAGAACCATGTGGATGTCAATGGCTTCTGTACCTCCATGCTCTCAAGTGTATCATCCGCAGCAAAAAGGAACAAAGAAATTTTCTGAGTTCACCCCATTTGACCACTTCCAACCCACGTATAATGGATTGGTTAATAGTTTTCCCCAAAATCCATCCAAAAAAATTATATTGGGTTTCAGTATTGTTGCACTCACAACAACTCTTGTTGGGTCAACCTACAGCATGGCTTCAAAAATCAATTAGAAAATGGCACTGAAGTATATAAATCAAAAATTTTAAGCAAAAAAACCTTTTAGAATCTAATTAGGGGATCTTATCTAGATGCATAAGAATAACAGGTATCTAAAAACAATACTGCAATTCTCTCATACATTTATCAACTTTTTGTTGTTTTCCTTTGACAGGGACATTGCAGTGGAGGGTTAAGACACTTGGGTTATCACACTACTTGAGAAAATAAGGCATAAAATATTTTTTTTTTTTTTTTTTTTTTTTTTTTGCAGCACGCGGGCCTCTCACTGCCGTGACCTCTCCCATTGCGGAGCACAGGCTCCAGACGCGCAGGCTGAGCGGCCATGGCTCACGGGCCCAGCCGCTCCGCGGCACGTGGGATCTTCCCGGACCGGGGCACGAACCCTCGTCCCCTACACTGGCAGGCGGACTCTCAACCACTGCGCCACCAGGGAAGCCCAGGCATAAAATATTTTTAAAAGCAAATGTTTCATTCCTCTTTCTTGCTAAACCACAGCATGTACTTACTGTTGATGCTCTATGTGCTGCTACACATAAATATGTTAAGTAAATGGGTCACGAGAGTTTTCATGGACAAATGGCTAAGGGAAATGGGATATTAATCAGAACATGTGTTGTTATGATGACTTATCTTAATTGGGACCCAGGGCACTCCAGATGTTTTTTGGTCCCTGTACACTCATGAAAAATAACCCATAAGGATCCTAGATTCTCATGTGGAAGGCAATTCCTTCATTAAAGAAACAGACCACTTTTGTCAATACATAGAAGGCTACAGTGAGATATCTTCCCAGAACTAAGAAATAATGTTATCCTCTGAGAAGGAAGTGAATAAAAAATCCAAAGGACGGGATTAACTATTTGTAGAAACTACCTCAAGACAGCAGTGTTGATATCAGTGCCATAATCAATGGTGAAGTGTGTTGCAAATCAATCATTGCTAAAAAACAGTTAAGCCCTACAGTCTTACAGGTTTAATTTTTAAAGTAAACTAGAAAGGACTCAAGGTTATTGTTACAGTGTAGCACCATCCTGGGTATGAGAGAAAAGGACAGGGTACCAGCTAGTGTCCCCAGAACTGTTCATCATCTTTGGCCTATTTTACCCACCAGAGCTCATGATCTGGGCATAATTTTGGGAGGTATGCAAAGCTTATGATAATATGTTAGGAAAAGAAAATAAGAGAGAAAAAGTTTGAGGACCGTTGCCTTAAAAACAAAGAAGTTTCATCAAAATCAAGGTCCAGACATGTCATCAAGGATGACTGAAAATGAACAAGAATGAGAATCTACCCCAAGATATCAACATATCTGATACTGAATGTGAGATCCAAAAGGAGACTAGACGTAAAAGGGGTGCCATGGAGGGCCGCCTCTTGCACTGTCAGTATCTAGTGTACACAAGATGGTCCCTATTCCCTCTATTGGCAGATCCATCCCAATGGTAGAGACAGACATTTCAGGATATTCTACCTTGAAGTCACAATTCATCAACTAACTCCCCCTACATTCTCAGCTTAGCAGGCAACTTTCTGATATGATTTGACTTCCCCAGTAGGTTTTCCTTCGGGAGAAAGAAACCGCTGACTGGCCAGTAGATGTGAGCATTCCAGTGTACATGAAGGATATATTTCACAGTAAACTGGCAATCAAAACCACACATTGGTCACAACTATTCATTTTAGTGTCAACAAGTCTTCTACAGCATAATCCACCCTTCATTTACTGTCAATGTAGACTTCCTTCATCTGACGATGTCAAAAATAAGAAGCCCATATACATGTGGATCTATTTCTAGACCCTCTATTCTACTCCACTGACCCATTTGTCTATCTCGATGCCAGTACTATACTGCCTTGATTATTATAGCTTTATAAGTCTTGAAATCAGGCCTACCTGTTTAGTCCTCCAATTTTTTCCTTCTTTTCCCAAGTTTCTTTGTCTATTCTGAGTGATTTGCATTTCCATATACATTTTAAAACCAGCATGTCAATTTCTACCCAAAAAGCCTGCTAGGATTTTAATTGGGATTGCATGGAATCTACAGATCAATTTAGAAAGAACTTAAATTTCAACTATCTCTGGAAAATTCCCAAATATTTGGAAACTAAGAATATATTTCTAAATAATCCTTAGATCAGTGTAGAAATTTAAATAAAAATTAGAAAATATTTTGAAATGAATGTGAATAAAAATGCAACAAATCAGAGTTTGTTACTGAAATAGTATTTAGAGGGAAATATACAGCATTAAAGGCCTATATTAGAAAAGGAAAAACATCTCAAATCAATGACATTAGCTTCCACTTTAAGAAACTAGAAAAATAAGGCAAACCAAACCCAAAAGCAAGCAGAAGAGAGGAAATAATACAGATCAGATCAGAATCAATGAAATAGAAACAGAAAAACAATGGGAAATATTAATGACAATGATTAATAAAATTTATTAACCTCTAGCCAGACTGGTTAGGAAAAAAAGAGAATACACAAATCACCAATATAAAAAATGATAAAGACAACATCACTATAAATTCTATAGCTATTAAAAAGAAACTAAAACAATATGAACATCCTATGACAATGTAATTCCACTGTGACCTGTGAACATTCTTTGTATGACTTGAATCATTTTACATTTGTTGGGACTTGTTTTACGTCCCAAAATGTAATCTATATTTATAAATGTCCTATGTGCACTTGAAAAGAATATGTATTCTCATACTGTGGGTGTTCTGGGAAGGCCAATTAAGTCAAGTTTGTTGATAATGTCATTCAAGTCTTCTTTTCCTCGCTGATTTTATATATACTTAGCCTATCGATGATTGAGAGAGGGATGTTAATGCTTCCAAACAGAATTGTGTATTAAAATTTGTTTACACTTCATTTCATGCATTTTGGTACATAAATGTAAAGGATTATTATATCCTCTTGATAAATAGACTTTATCATGAAATGAACCTCCTTTCTCTGGTGACAGTGTTTGCTATGAAATCTACTTTATCAGGTATTAATATAATCATGCAAGCTTTCTTTTGATTACTGTTAGCTTGGCATACCAGTTTCCATCCTTTTGTTTTTGGGTTTTTGTGTCTTTTAATATAAAGGCAGAATATACTTGGGTCTTACAATCTGAAAAGTTCTGCCTTTTATTTGGGCTGTTTAGGCCATTTACATTTAATGTGATAACTGATACGCTTAGTGTTAAGTCTATATTCTTGCTATTTGCTTCCTATTTGTCTCATCTATTCTTTGTTCTCTTCTTATTCTTTTTCTACCTTTTTTTGGATTAATTATTCTTATGATTCCATTTTATCTCTTTTGGCTTATTAGCTATATGTCATTATCTTGTTATTTTAGTAATTGCTTTAGAGTTTATAGTATATGCTCTTAATTTATCTCAATCTATTGGGTTGGCCAAAAACCCAAATGAACTTTTTGGCCAACCCAATACCTTCAATTGATATTATATCACTTCATGTATGATATTAGAACTTTACAATAGCATATTTACATTTCTCCCCTTCTCACTTTTATGCTATTGTCATCATACATTTTAGTTTTATATATGCTATAAACTCAGTAATATATTATTATTTTGTTCAAATAGTCAATTATTTAAAGTCAAGATATTTAAATGATAAGAAAAATGTTGTATATTTATCCATCTAGTTACCATTTTTAGTGCTCCTCATTTCTTTGTGTGGATCCATATTTCCATCTGGCATATCTATCCTTCTGCTGTTCTTTAACATTTTTTGTAGTATAGGTCTACCAGTAATGAATTCTTTCAGTTTTTATATCTGAAAAATATTGCTGCTGGGTATAAAATTCTTGTTGAATTTTTCCCCTTAGCACTTTAAAGATGTTGCTCCACTGTTTTCTCACTTGCATTGTTTCTGATGAGATATCTACTGTTATCCTTATCTTTGTTCATCTCTCCATATGTATCATTTTTTCTCTAGCTGTTTTTAAATTTTTTCTCTTCATTACTGGTTTAGAGTAATTTGATTATAATATGCTTTTGGTGTAATTTTCTTTATATTCCTTGTGCTTGTGTTTTATTGAGCTTCTTAAGTCTATGGACTTATAGTTTTCATCATTTGGCAAAATTTTAGCCATTACTTCATCAAATATTCTTTCCTCCTTTCCCTCTTCTTTACTTTAGGGACTCCAATTACACATACATTAGGCTGTTTGAAGGTGTCTTACAACTCATTGATGCTCTTTACAATTTCTATTCTTGTTTCCTGTGCTTCATTTCAGATAGTTTCTATTGCTAATTCTCACTACTCTTTTCTTCCAAAATGTCTAATCATATCCAGTGTGTTTATCATTAATCCCACACAATATTATTTAGTTAATACCATCCAGTATATTTTTCATATCAGACACTGTAGTTTTCATTTCTAGACATTTGATCTTTTTTATATCTTTCATGTCTCTACTTAAACATATGGGCTACAGTTGTAAGAATTGTAAGAACTACTTTAATGCTCTTGTCTGCTAATTCTAACATCTGTTTCAGTTCTGGGTTGATTTCAATTGGTTGTTATTTTCCTCTTATTACTGGTAGTGTTTTCTTCCTTCTTTGCACGTCCAGTAAATTTTGATTGGATGTTAGATATTGTGAATTTTAGCTTGCTGGGAGTGTGTATACACACACACACACACACACACACGCTTTATCCTGGGATGCAGTTACTTGGAAACACTTTGATCCTCTTATATCTTGATTTTAAGATTTGTTAGGTGAGCCTAAAGCAACATTTAGCCTACAACTAATTATTCCCCTGCTAAGGCAAGACAATTATGAGTATTCTACCCAATTCCCTTTAAATTCCAATTCCCTTTAAATTATGAGGTATTCTAGTCTGGCTAGTAGGAATAGGCACTTTTATTGCTCTGTGTTAAGTGTGAACATCAGGACTGTTCTTTCTAAACCTCTTGAATGGTTCTTTCCTGGTCTCAGATGGATTCCTTATTGAGAGTCAATTAGTACTCTGATGAATACTCTTCAGATTTCTAGAGTTCTATCTCTCTTCAGTTCTATCCTCTCTGGTGTTTTATCCCATTAATTATAGCTGCCTTGGTATCCATGGATCCTTAGTCAACTCCTCAACTCAAGGAATCCATCAGGTCTGCCTGGAAACCCTCTCAATGCTGTAAGCTGAGGCAATCGTTGGGCTTACTTCATTTGTTTCTTGTCTCTTAGAGAGCACTGTCTTCATTTCTTGATGCCCAATATTTCTTGATGTCTTCATTTCTTGAAAAACCATTCTTCCACATATGTTGTCTTTTTTAAAAAATTGTTTCAGGTAGAAGGGTAAACCTAATTCTTGGTAGCCCTCTTTGCAGAAGCAGATGTCCATGGATTGTATTTTGTCCACTCTTTCCACTCTTCACAACTGACTTACATTTCATGAACTGACATCTTTAAACATTCCAATTCCCAGAACATTCAATAAAGGAAAAATTCCTGCTGAACTCCCTCCCTGGGACTTGGTAAATAACCTTGCAGGGCCTAATTATAGAGAATCATTTGAGAGACACAAACAGTGGCTATCTCTTATATCTCTGTTAATGTAGTCAAGTAAAGTTAAGGGAAAATTCATATTTCTGGGCAACTATAAAAATTATAGCTATGCTATTTCAAACATGACTAAAAACACACTGAAAATAATTCATTCATGTGGCACCCCACAAGTCTCCCAATGACAGTGTAAAAACTTAGCCCCTGAGAGAATCTTGGCTCAGAAACCTAGATCTTTTTATGTTAGTACATTTCTCCCTAAGAAACAAGGTATTTTCAAAGAGCATTCATTTTTTGAAGTCAGTTAGAAAATTAATGCTGCAGGGTACTAAACAGTACTTTAGTAGCCTGACAGAGATAATGTACAACTGCAATGTGTTCATTTTGCAAGGATGTAATTTACCCTTTCAGCACATGCTCCTTCCCTCTGTATGTGCCTCAGCTCATTGGAGTTTGGGAATAGCCAACTGTAGTCTAGTTTCCATTGAGTTTCTTTCTGAATGCATACAATATTAAACTTCAAAACATAGTGGGTTTGATCACACTGGGCACCAAATTGTGCTTGGATACGCCCTTTCAAAAATTAGAGCTGGTTCCCAGGCGTTGGATTAAGGGTAGGAGCATTAAAAATAGTTAAATTGACTCCCTCTGGTCATGAGATGTAATAAGATTCATTAAAAAGAAATGTTCAATAAGTATCTGTTTGTTACTAGATAGTTTCTAAAAATCAATATATCTACAGATATGCATATCATTTAAAATTTTTTCTAAAGTAGAGAGTTTTAATGCAATGGAGAAGGGGTATATGAAGCTGATCAAATTCTTTTCCACTTCATGCCACCAAGAAATAATTTTAGTCCTGATAAGATTTTGGGCTAAGATAACACAAGTAACTAAAGTCCAATGATCTAAGTCCTGATGACACCAAAGCAATAATGACTGATGTCGTGTTAGCCCATCAATGAAATTAAAATACAAAGTTGTTCATGCCCAGACTTACAAGTATATGGACACACCAGACTCAATTTGAATCAGTGGAAGGTTGGAGTTATGGAAGGAAAAAGGATAGACATCAGAAAATGTCCCTTCTTTATTTACTGCATCCTGTTCACTGCCCTATGGGATCAAGAATCCTGTTCATTAAATAATCAAGCTTTATGCTTATTTGTACAATAGAACAAAATATCTATTTCATCACTTCACCCCACCAAAAAAAACCAGTTTAATTATTTAAAATACTGGTGATAATTCAATTTAAAAAGACACAGGTAAAATAAAAGGGCGTAATGAAGGTGATAAAATTTAACCTACAATGCTCACATGAATACATTACAACAGTTATTTATAGCACAATACAAGCATACAACAAGATTCAAGACCCCGTGTTAAAGAGCTGGGAATTGGTTTATTCTGGGCTTTTATGCTGTAGGAATTCAGATGGGTCAGTCACTGGATATAGGATGGGTCAGGTGTCCAGGTGCTGGGTTTATAACTAACAGCATTCTCCTCTACTGTACATATTCTGGCTTGTGTTACCTTGACTTGGGTCTAATGATGTCTGGTACTTGAACAAACCTTACCCATAACAGAGTCTGGCTAAGAGACTGTCATTCTGAATCCTATTTTATCTCCATGTAATTCATGTCTTAGTCACAATTATTCAAGGAGGGTATGTATTAAGCAAGTGGTTTCCATTTGCATAAACAATTTGGTAAAAAAAATTGGACATGTATGTTCCCCAGATATTATGTGATAAGACACCTGGGATGAATTATTTGAATGATCTTCAAAGAAAGAACTGATTTCATGCATATGGGTAAAGAGAGCATATCACAATGGCTTAGAGGTGAAAACTAAAGGCAATTCTCTCTTTTTAACAGATGTATGAGTTGTATTCAAATTTCTTCTTACTCCTCAACCCAATTATCCTGCATTTGTTCTTCTCTGACTAACCAAACTACTCAAAGAATAGCTTAGCATCTAATACAATGTCTGCAGGGAGGTACAGTTCAAAGAGTCTGAGACCCTAATAAAAACCACTTCCTAAAACTTTCATTTTTAGTTTAATATCATTTATATGTATGGGGGGATAACTAGGAATAAGCCCATGTTATAATTGAAACAGGAGGATTATATAAAAGGTGAGAGTAGTTTTCTCAATCTGATGGTCCAAAGTTTGGAGGGCAATATAATTTGAACTTTCAGATTTTATAAAGAATGGAATGCTATTTATACAAAGTAAAAGCAGTGTTTATGAAGCCCATTACAATGTAGGTTCATTCTAACTGGTCTGGGATTGTCATCCAAAGCTTGCCTTTAAGACGTACTCTTGCTGACCAAACTGTATTCTACAGCTATGCACAGTCTCCAGTATGTGGGCCTCCCAACATACTGATAACACTGAACAGATTTCTGTTTTTGTTTTTCCCAAAAATAATAACTCATTAAAGGTATAAAAAATTGAAAACTCAAAACATGGAACATTTCCCATTTACGCTGCATAATTCACAAAGACTTATATTCCATTCCATTATAATCAGCAAGCCCAGAATCAACTTTTCATAAAGTTTAAAATGAAAAATGGCAAGTGGGAAAAGAAAGAGTATAGAACTCATTTGTGATGGAGAAAATATGGTGGAAGGGAAAAGATACAACAATAATTTGTAAATTATTGAAAAAGGGATAATAGTACTCTTTAAATGTAGTGAATGTTTTTTTCAGGGTATAAGGCTATATTAACAATTTCACACAATTGCAACTTTATGTGTAAATCTAACAAGCTTGCATTAAATTGCACAATTTATGGAAAAATATAATGGGAATTATGCTCTTACCATCTGTTTTCTTTGAATCATTTCTGACATTGGATTGATCCTTCTGGTCTGTCTTATTTTTACCATCTTTCAAGTCACCTGAAAGTAATAAACATGACAAACAGTACATGTATAAAGCTAACGGGGAAGTTATAAATATCTTTAAAACTGTCAAGGTAAAAAAAGAGAAAAAACCACATAATTTTAGTCGTGAGGGGTTACATGTCTGAGTGTAAATATCAGGAAACTGGATTAGGTCCTGAAAATTGGATTATGATCTGGAAATTAAGACTGAAAGTTCATGTTAAACAGGATTGTACTTAAGTCAATGGTGTTATTTTCCAAGGAAGGCAGTTCAGCTTTACTATTAGGCTGTGGAGTGAGGAAAAACCTGCGTTACTGTAAGTTATATCAATTAATAGCTACTATTTAACTTCTATGTGCTTTTCCTTATCTGCAAAATGGTGATAATAATACCTACTTTATAGGCATAATATAAGGATAAATGCATTTAAGGTATTGAATGTGCTATCTGGCACGTCACTCAATGACAGCTGTTATTCTAAAACAGAGCTGTAAATGGTACTTTAATTAATGAGCTTGTTGAAATGTAATACGTAAAAGTTAAAAAACACTATGCACACCAGTGTAGAGTGAACATGTGTCCAAAATTTATTTAATTCATTTATGAAGGAACCAGGAAGACAGTAAGGATGGTTCCAAGAGCATTTAAGGAAATGGATATTTCTAGGTATTTTAGAAATATGTTAAAATAAGATTGCTAGGTTAGAGACGAAACTGGTTATGTCTTACAGGGCAATAAAACTGTAACTGTTGGGGTTATCTCCTCTAGTAGTCAAAAATCTACACGTTAGTACATAACTTCACAGTACCTAGGCTTGAGCAAATAGTAAATGACAAAGTTAAACACAGTCATGTTCTTCTAAAACAAGGGGTCAGCAAATTATTGTCTGTGGGCAAATCTGGCTTGTTATCATTTTTGGAAATAAAGTTTTACTGGAAACATAGCTACATCCATTCATTTATATAATGTCTGTAGTTGCTTTCCTGCTGCAATGGTAGAGTTGAATAGTTCCAGCAGAGACATGCAAAGCCAGGAATATTTATTATCTGGGCCTACACAGAAAAAGTTTGCTGACCCCTGCCTAAGACAGTTAAATAATCCTTGGGCAGGTCTTTTTGACAATATGCCAGTGTGACATTGAAAGGACATGGTATTTCTTCTCTCAGATTTATTCTTAAGTTTTGGATATTTTTCTTACAAATCTTACCGATGGCGGCTTTCTTTTTAGCCTGCATAAA
This sequence comes from Mesoplodon densirostris, assembly GCF_025265405.1. Classification (NCBI taxonomy): domain Eukaryota; kingdom Metazoa; phylum Chordata; class Mammalia; order Artiodactyla; family Ziphiidae; genus Mesoplodon; species Mesoplodon densirostris. The sequence continues at coordinate 68,794,788 of NC_082669.1, forward strand.
ACCAAGAATAGATTACTACTAAATTACTGGCATTGATAAAGCAAAAAGACCCTAATAATTATTGCAGCCAGGAAGCAGGGAGTAGGGCCCAAGGCGGGAAGGGTACATTTATCTTTTCTACTTTCTTTGTGCTAGGCAGTGTGCTAAATGCTTTACATGCATCATTTCATTAAATTCTCATAGCAACCTCATTATGAAGGTACTATTATTGAAAGTAGACAAATTCATCAGAGATTAATTCACTAAGTGATCAATTTGCTGAATCACCAAATGATTGAGGATGTTTTCCAAGTTTGAGTTTTTCCTTGACTTCACTGCAGACACTCTGTCACACGCTGGTCAGGCCAGCTGTGTTGAGTGTAGTGGACTGCTCTCCTGAATGTGTTTCACATGCTCTCAGGCTGCATCTCTGCCCCAAACTTTGCAAGAGTGTCTGCTGCTATAGCAAAACTGCTCCTGTTGGCTACTTTAGATCTGGTTTAAGCCATCGATCTGACAAATGACCAACTGATCTTTCTACAAAGTGATTTTGCTTAAATATTAAATAGTCTTAAGCAAAACCCCACAGAATCATCTCCATTTTATGGCTCTGGAACCTAAGGCACAGATAAAGTAATTTACCATAACATACACAGACAGGTCTGATTCTAGAGGCCAAGCTCTCAAGTACTGTATTTTGCAACTTCCCTAGGAAGCTTAAGCTCTAGATTTCAGACTTCCATTTACTGTTGCCATTTTTATTTTTATTTTTATTTTTTATTTTTTTGCGGTACGCGGGCCCCTCACTGTTGTGGCCTCTCCCGCTGTGGAGCACAGGCTCCGGACGTGCAGGCTCAGCGGCCACGGCTCACGGGCCCAGCCACTCCGCGGCATGTGGGATCTTCCCGGACCGGGGCACGAACCTGTGTCCCCTGCATTGGCAGGCGGACTCTCAACCACTGCGCCACCAGGGAAGCCCTACTGTTGCCATTTTTAAATGCCTTTGGCCTATAGATTTATATAGAAATGGTTACCCAAGGATAATTCAAGACCATTTTAGGTTACATTCTACAAAATAAGTAGTTTTAATGGAATTTGACAAATTCTAAGCTTGAGGGAAGGGGAGTCATCTCTGGCCACAGTGCCAGCAGGAGGAGTGTGAGTGAAGCACATGGTCATTGCACATTACCACCACCAATGGCCAAAATAGATGGATTCCTTTGGAAACCCCATGGAACAGTTCAAACACTGGCTTTTCCCTATTTTAAGGATGCCAGAAATGAACTCAAGGATGATCCTGAGCCTTGTAGTCAAACTAATTCCCTACAGAAAAATGGTCTTTCTTTCCTCAATGAGACTTCACACCTCTAATGCACAATACTTTAAGGTTTCAGGGTTGCCCTGGACTGCAGCTTTACCCACAGCTGCAGCAGGGCCAGGATGTCTTCTAGAAGTCAGCAGGAGTAGTCTGATGTGCTGGATGCTAGCCAACAGCCTGTGGAAGCCTGCCTTCTCCTCAGTCAGGGTTGGGGAGGCTAAAGGGGAAAGTACCTTGATGGAGACCAAAGCTTAGGGGTTCCCATGATAGCTGATAGGGGACCAAATGTCTAGAACCACAATTAGCCAATATCCTTCAGCTCCATCCTGGAAGTATCTTGAGCGACCACAAAGAAGGGTGCCGGGAAAGTGACACATGTTTGTTTGATGATGTTCCTTGAACAGAATCCATTAGGTAATTTCCCATGGGTTGAATATGGACTAACGGCTGATGTGAGCTGTTATTCAATAAACAGGGGGAAACAAAAGAGCCTTTCTGTGCAGTTATAAATCATTTTAATTAGGCTGCTGCAACCAAGTCCCGAACCACCATTAGCTTTTATTATTATTGCTCAAAATTGATTTCTTTCCCCACCTCTCATTTAATACTTAATTTTTAAGGGAAATGGTAGACTACTGCTTACTTTGGGAAATGAATGCAGTTGTGAGTCAGTCCAGCCTAGCCGAAGGCTCAGGCTCCTGTTTTCTTTCAGGCACTCCCCTAACCATCTTAAAAATAAATTATTGCCACCTCTGCCCTCTCTGAGTATTTGTTTATACCTGTCTCGTAGAATGTATAACCTCCTTTGTGACCAGCATGTTTGTATTCATTGGCTTCTCTCCCTGACCAGACCAGGGGTTGGCAAACTATGGCCCATGAGCCAAACGTGGTCCCAATGCCTGGGTCATATAGGTCCCACAACCTGAAAACAGTTTTTAATATTATTAAATGGTTGAAAAAAGAGAAGGATATTTAATGACATGTGAAAATTTAAATTTAAATTTTCATAAATAAAGTTTTATTGCAACATAGCCATGCTCACTTTACATGTTATCTGTGGCTGCTTTTGTACTAAAACAGGCGTGTTAAGTAGTTGCAACAGAAACTGTATGGCTGCAAAGCATAAAATTTACTGTCTGGTCCTTTATAGAAAGAGTGTGACAACCCCTGGAATAAACAGATTATAAGATTCTTGTGGACAGTAGCTGGGTCTCAATATTCCTTCTATTTCCTACTCTCACCAATAGCGCCGAACCGCGCAAATAAGGGCATGCTGGTTAAGGAGTACAGAATTTGGACTCACACATTCCTATTTGACCTGAAATCTCTACTTAATGTTTGCTTGGCCTTAAGCAAGTGATTTAACCTTTCTGAGTCTCGGTTTCCTCATCTGCAAAATGGAAATGAGTATATCTACCTCATACAGTTGTTAGGATTTTTAAATGATTTAATGTATGTAAAATCCCACGTACAGTGTCCGGCACATATTAAGCATTCCATAACTGTTACTGACATAATAATGGCTGTTTTTATTAAGGAAAAGACATTTTAAACCCACTTCCCTAACAGAAAAAAAAGTAGGGAAGAAACACATCTTGCCTTTCTCACCAGTCCTTACATATTCCCCCTCTGGGAAGGAGAGACTCATGTAGAAGGAAGAGTTGAGTATGCACAGCTCAGCCCAGCCACCCGTTTCTCCAGCCCCCAGCCCCCTCTGAGATGCGTTTTCCACGAGACACACACCTTTTCTGTTACTGCAGAAGCAGCCTGCTTAGGTGTGGAGTGGGGGGTAAGGGACGAGGCCTGATCCCACCTGCTCTGCCAGTGTCCCGTGGGCCATGCCCAGTTCAGGGCAGATGTGTGCAGAAGCCCATGTGCTCAGCAGATCAAGTCTGTGTTTTCCAGTTCAGCTCCAGTTGCAGTGGAGCTAACATTGTGATCACTTTCTGATTCTGGTGTCTCCCTCTTAGTTGGTTCCACCCTCAGTAGGGGAAGACAGGGGTGTTTTGCATTGCTCTCTAAAACTCCAACAGTTGTATTAGAAATTCTTATTGAATTGAACATATTTTCTGACCTATGATGCGTTTGAATACAAAGCAAACTAGTTACGAGCTGTCTCCAGAACCTGGCTGCTGAGGGGCTGGGCAAGTCGGATGATGGCCTTCCCTGCCTCCTGGGGTGTTCGTGGGGCTTACCTGAAGGAATTTAGGCAAAGCTCTTGGAACACGACATGAGCTTTTTTTTTTTAAACACCTTTTCATTTTATTTATTTATTTATTTATTTATTTTATTTATTTGGCTGTGACGGGTCTTTGTTGCTGTGCGCGGGTTTTCTCTAGTTGCAGCAAGTGGGGGCTACTCTTCATTGTGGTGTGTGGGCTTCTCACTGTGGTGGCTTCTCTTGTTGCAGAGCACGGGCTCTAGGCGCGAGGACTTCAGGATTTGTGACACGTGGGCTCAGTAATTGTGGTTCACAGGCTCTAGAGTGCAGGCTCAGTAGTTGCGGCACACAGGACTAGTTGCTCCGCGGCATGTGGGATCTTCCGGGAGCAGGGATCGAACTCGTGTCCCCTGCATTGGCAGGCGGGTTCTTAACCACTGCGCCACCAGGGAAGTCCTGACATGAGCTCTTATCATTATTACATGTATTAAAACATTGTTTTCTGTTCTACATGTTATATATGTCAATTGCAAAAATAATTGGAGAGTGTCGTGCTAAGCACTTTCTACGTATTTCTCATTTACTTGGGCTGTGTAGCATAATAGCTAGACCATGGTTCAGAGGAGATCACCTGGACCTACGAGGCAGGTGAGAGTGAATATGTAAAGAGAGAATTTATGTATTTATGTATTTATTTATTTATTTATTTTTATTCTTTTTAAAGGATGGTCTTTTATTTTTTATTTATTTTTTGGCTGTGCCACGTGGCTTGCCCGATCTTAGTTCCCAAACCAGGGATCGAACCCAGGCCCTCTGCAGTGGAAGCGCCGAGTCCTAACCACTGAACCACCAGGAAATTCCCAAGAGAGAATTTTAAACAGCATCTGGTGTATAATCAACAAATGCTAGTTGTTTTATTGTCATTGTTGCTTTTGCTACCATTATTATTATTGGAAGCTCACAAGTGGCCCAAGCTATGAGCAGTTATTATTATGCACATTTTACAGAGACAATGGAAGGTTAAGTAACCTGGACAAGGCCAGCAAGAAGTGAGAGGCACAGCTGTGACTTGAATCCAGGTCTGACTGCCAAACGACCATGCCACAACCTGGCACTTGAAAGCTCCAGTGACTCTGAACTTCCTGCTCTTCCCTAAACAAGGTAAGCAATTCCATGCCCCTATGCATTAGCTCATCGTATTCTCTCTGGCTGAGAAGTCCCTGTGTCCCCCCAAATTTCAGCATTTGAAACACAGCTTAGACATCACCTCTTCTTGAAGCTTTCTTTGACATTTACTACATCTTGCAATCCCCAGACCCAACAAAGCTACTCTTTTCTGCACATGGCCCTTGGGTATTTTATCTGCCATGCCACTACTGTTACTGGCTCAGAATTAATTCTGAGGGTGTCCATATCCCCTAGGAGATTGTGGACTTCTTGTGGCCTTTTCATTTCTAAATTCTCAGTGCCAAGAGCAGTGCTTGGCATTGAGTTGTTAACCAATAAATATTTGTTGCATTAAATATAAGAAATCATCAACTGTATGCACACAAAAGTGACCAGCTCATCCTGGTTTGTCTGGAACTTTTCTGGTTTTACTACTGAAAGCCCTGAATCCCAGGAAACCGCTCATTCCCAGGCTAACTGGGATGACTGGTCATCCTAATGTATACACTTGTTCACCTACAGATATATAGACAATACTATGGAAATAGACCTTAGGCAGACATGAGTGCCGGCCCTGCCAGGGGGATGGTACCTACAGAAGACTGCCTTTCTATTCATTCATTCCTGTGCTAAGCACTCAGAAATGTGCTGGGATTGCTAATAGGAACTTCTCCTGCTGGTAGGCAGGCACTGGCCAGAGTCTCCAGGACTACCCAGCTGGAAAGGGCCCAAAAGATATAAATCTCCCCAGAGAGCATGGCTTAAGCAAGCTTCTGGCTGCTTTTGATGGGATCCTAATAGGATCCTCAGCCTAGGGAGGTATGATCATCAGCAGCTGGATGGCCAGGACAGCCCTGCTCTGTGACCTGTCCTCACAGGGGCAGTTCTTTGCCAGCATCCATTCATCATATCATTAGCACCCTGAAAAGAGCCCTTCACCAGTGCAATCCTACTCACCATCCTGTTGCTTTTCTCCTGATGACTTCTCAGCTTTGGAATTTTTCCCACGAGGGCTGTCACTTTTGTTTGTTCCTGTTCCATTGACTTGATTCTTAGCTTCCCCAGATGCCTTTTTCTCGGCTTTACCAGATGCACCTTCTTCAGCCTGGCTTTTGGCTTCCATTTCCTTTTGCTTCTCCTCTGCGGCCAGGCGAGCCTTTTCTTCTGCTTCCTTCTTGGCCTTCTCCTCTGCATCCAGAACAAGCCAGGAAAGGTGGAGAAAATATAAAAAGAGGTCATGCCATTAGGAGAATTGCCTCTTTGAACAAAAGCAAGAATTTGCATTGGGAATTAATGCATTAAAATGACCTAAGGTGTTTACTGTGCGTTTGGGGTATAATTTTGGTTATTTCAAGTCAGATTGGTATGTATATTCAGGAAACCAATAAAATCTGTTCATGGTGATGTCATTTCTGAAAACAGTGGGCTAGAAGAAGGGGATGGGGAGAAAGTAATAATAAGGATAATAATAATAATTAATAAACCAATACTGTAATTGGCATTAATATTAATATTACCACCAATAAGTTCTCTTGAGTGTGTCCTCTATGCCAGGTATTATACTAAGCGCTTTCCAAGGATTACTTCCTCTCATTCTCAACCTCATATGGCAGCTACTATTATTGTAACCCTATTTTACAAATGTGGAATTGAGGCTCAGAGACATTACAAAGCTCTCCCACAGCCCAGTAAAAACTGAAGTTTCATGTAGATTTGCTTAGAAACTGGAGTTTAAACATAAAAAAACTGATTACAAAACCAAAATACAGGGAAAATAACCACCACTAGAATAATGCTGTTGCAGGCCACTGTCTGTGAATTTAAAAGTAGGAGGAGGGTAATTAGGCCTCACAAAAAAACATGGTCTTCAAACTGTCCACAGGGTGAGAGGCAGCCTTTAGTTTGGCCAGGGATGCTGGTCTGTGTCTTCCTCTTTAATGAGAGGGTGTCAGCCTTATTTCCAATTTGGTTGACTGTGAAAGGGTCTGGCTCTGTGTTTAATCAAAAACATAGTGTAATTGCCTATGGTCAAGGATTCATGAAAAAATGGATACATTCATTCAACTAATATTTATTGAGCAGCTACAGTGTCAAGTACTGTTTTAGGCACTGGGAATACAGCAGCAAGCAAGAAGACATATAGAGTAGAAAATACCATAATTAAGCAAACAAATCACTAGGATAATTTCAGATGGTGAAAAGAGTTTTACAAAAAAGTAAAGCAGAGTAATATGATGGAACGTGATCAGCATAAGGGAAGGAGGTGGCATTAGGTAAGGAGGTGAAGTAGGTGACATTTGACCAAATCTTGAATGATGAATTGCTGACCATGCAATAATCAAGAAAAAAGAGCATTCCAGGCAGAGGAAATAAAAAGTGTAAGGCCGTAAGACTGGAATGAGCTTGGTATGTTCCAGGGACAATGAGTTAGCCAGTATGGCTAAAGCAAATTTAGTAAGGGGTTAGTGACAGATGATGTGGTCAAGTGACCAAGGACATGCAAGGTTGAGATCATGCAGAGCCTTGGAGGCAATGAAGTGGAGCTGGATTGTAGGAAGTAACCTACAGAGACCAACGGAAGGCACCTAACAGAAACCAATCCTCCCTTAAGGTCTACAGACTCACTGTCTAGCATTCAATTCACTCAAAAGGGCTTCCAACCTCCACTATGAATAGCATTATTGCATTTTTTTCTCTAGATGTGTTACAAATGCCCCACACCTCATTACCAGGAGTCTTCTTTACTTCCCTTGGTTAGCCCTGGTCCTGAAAACAGCTGGCTTTCATAGATGACAAGTGAGATTTTAATCTAATGGGCACCAGAGTGGTTATGCATGTGATCACATTTCCCTTAGTTTCAGCTGCTAAATAGCACAAAGCCCAGATTTGGTTCCAGGTTCACACACTCACCGGGCTTTATGGCGTTGTATTTTGTGTATGTCTATGACCTCTGGCTTCATTTTACTCTTCCTGCCCTTACATTTGCCTGGCTCAGATGTCCTCCTTAGTATATTATGAAGTTTTCATTCATCCTTTCATTGAGTCATCCAACCACCTATCCAAACCAATACCCTGGCCTCACCCCTGACAAAGTAAATCAGACTCTGGAGGGAGAGAGGCAAGAAGAGGATATTTTTAATGCTCTCCAGATGAGTCTACCATGCAATAAGGATTGATAAGCACTGATTTAAATTTTAAATGTTTGCCATTCAATATTTCATGATATTCTACTTCCCAACAGGATGTATTGATAATTTACAGTGAAAAGGTAAGGAAAATTTTCTTAACAAAATTGCATAATTATGTGCATATATAGTATAATATGTCTTCTGACTCCTACAGAAAGGTACAACTAAAGAGTAAAAGAATGCCCTTGCAGAAGATAGGGAGATGGCATTCTCAAATAGGCTGCAGGCCCACAGAAGGCTCCCTAGAATGTTCGTCCAGACTTCCTCTTATTCTTCTGTAATGCCCTGAGGACAAAGGTCAAATGTCATCTCCATCACTGAATTCCCAGTGCTTGGTATAACACCTGGCACCTAGCAGATGCTCATGGAGTATTTGTTGACTAAATGAAATGTACACAGAGGGTGTGATTCACACTATCTGCCAATGAACCTGACTCATATTCCATCATCAGCAATCCAGACCAGTATAAAATACAGGAACTATACACACCCTAAAGTCCTATCCTGAAAAAAATTAGCCATTTCAGGGGGCTTCCCTGGTGGCGCAGTGGTTGAGAGTCCGCCTGCCGATGCAGGGGACACGGGTTCGTGCCCCGGTCCGGGTGGATCCCACGTGCCGCGGAGCGGCTGGGCCCGTGAGCCATGGCCGCTGAGCCTGTGCGTCCAGAGCCTGTGCTCCGCAACGGGAGAGGCCACAACGGTGAGAGGCCCGTGTACCGCAAAAAAAAAAAAAAAAAAAAAAAAAAAAAAAATTAGCCATTTGACTGTGTTTGACTATAGGTAAGTAAAAAGATGACTGTACTTACTACGCAGAGAGGGAAAGAGGGCCAAGGGGGAAGAGAATTCATTTATACTCAGATATCACGTAAAATAATGTATAATCCTCTCACAGAATCCCCACTGAATCTACTGCAAACTTTCAACATTCAAAATATCCCCAAGTTAAAAGTAATTTTGAGGAAAGCCGAAGGTGTTAAATTCTGCTTTGCTACAAGAGTGCAACATATTATCCGAGCAAGAAAAATTCATTTGACAACTGAGTCAGACCAATTTTCTATGGAAAATCTAGCAAAACCCCCCCAAAAAACCAGGGGGTACATTTCAGAAACAAATCTGTTTGGGCTCAACTACAGTTGACAGCAGGCAATTAATGTTTAAATTAGTGAATGGTAGCTCTTATGACATCATAATCAGATCCGACATGATTCCTTTCTCTGCAGCAATCATGTTCCAATGGATGGCTCTGAAATGTTCTACAACTTCTCTACTCTGCTCCTATCTCTTCTTTGTATCTCTGAAATATCTGATATTAGTGAGATCAGCCATCAGCATCCAGTGCTACTACTCAAAATAAGTAGACAAAAACAAGCAAACACATAAATAAGAAAAGAGAAAATAAATTGACAGAAGGAACATCTGTTCCACTGTAATCCAATCCCCTTATATTTTCAAGGTGAAATATTAATATATATAAAATCTTTCCTACTATGAGACAAAGTAGGTGATAGAACAATTAATTTGTATATGATAACAGTTCTAGAGATGACATATATACAAAGAATTAACTTTTCAGGTTTTAGATTTAACATCCATGGAACTCCTAGGCTCCTAGACTAGTAGAAAGCAAACACTGTAGTTCAATCTCATTTCCTTCTGCTTTCCATTTCACACCATCTGTAGTGATGTGATCATTATGAAAATGGCCAAAAGCAAGGAGCTAAAGACTTAAGGTAGAGCACAGCCCTCATGATCTATAAATTACATTCCTCCTGAGAGCTGGTTCTATCCCACACTGAATGTCTGTGCAGTCTTGGAGAAATACATTGATTTCTTCATTTAATTTGCCTTTCTGAATAATGATACTATAGGCTCTTGGTTAAAAATGATATTGGGCTAATTATTCCTTAATATAATTCTCTGAAATGCCTACCTAAACCACCTACAAACAGAGAGAGAAAAGGAGAGAAACTAACTTAATAAAGACAACCAAGACACTATGTGAATTCTGAATAGTCAACTTTTGATTATATACAAGAACAACAGAAAGGTACTCTTAGCCAATTCAGGACTCAGAAGATGTTCCCATTGGACCTTTCTAAAAATTTTAGCAAAAGTGCTTCAGCTGACAGAAAAATTCAATCAACATTAAAAACTCAGAATGAGGGAATTCCCTGGCAGTCCTGTGGTTAGGACTCTGCACTTTCACTGCCAAGGGAGCAGGTTCAGTCTCTGGTCGGGGAACTAAGACTCTGAAAGCCACGCAGAGTGGCCAAAAAAAAAAAAAGGAAAAAAAAACTCAGAATGAGGAAAATATGTTAATGATGTACAGTAAAACTAGTACATCATAGTGTTAAATAAAAATAATTGTTAAGCTAGATATAAAACTTGATGCAAATATTTAAAATAATATTAAAGAATAAGTTAATTGTAAAATAGCAATTTACTTACAATCACCTAGGTTGAAAATCTTTTATTGTTTCAACAAAAACCGAGTGACAATGGAGGAAATTTTTAAAAATTCAATAAACTTCTCAGCACATGCAAAGGAGTATCATTATATACTATTTCATATTTACCTTGATAGAGAGATAATTCAATAAAAAATATGAAGATAATCTGTAGTAAAATAAAAATAGGATATATTTAAAAAATATATAAACAGGGCTTCCCTGGTGGCGCAGTGGTTGAGAGTCCGCCTGCCAATGCAGGGGACATGGGTTCGTGCCCCGGTCCGGGAGAATCCCACATGCCGCGGAGTGGCTGGGCCCGTGAGCCATGGCTGCTGAGCCTGCACGTCCAGAGCCTGTGCTCCGCAATGGGAGAGGCCACAACAGTGAGAGGCCCGCGTACCACAAAAAAACAAAAAAAAACAAAAAAAACAAAAAAAACCCCTATAAACAAAGTTAAAAGGTATAATATACGGCAAACTAACTAATTGGACAGAGGTAGGGCAGAAACTGCAAGACAGTTTGTCAACTGAAGAGTTACTATTCTTAATATATAAAAAGTTATTATTAATCAGTAATAAAAATATAAACATCCCAATGAGAAAAATAAAGGGGGAAAATATAGGGAAATGGCACTCTCACTACACTTCTACTGAAAGAGAACACGGTTTAAAAAAAAAAACTTTCCTGAAAGAAATTTGATAATATACATCAAGAGCTTTAGAATTTTTCATCTACTTTGACAGAGGAATTCCATATCTAGAAATTTACCCTAAATAATCAGATGTAGGCTCAAAGACTGCTGAACTTGTATGTTCATAACAATGTTATATACAATAACGAAGAACTGGAAACCAAAATGCTCAGTAACAGAGAAATGGTTCAACTATGGTATTCCAATGTAGCCATTTACATCATATTTTCTAAGAATATTCAGTATCAGAATAAAATCTTCAAAATAGAAATAGAGAAGGAAAATACTATATTACATACACTATAATCTCAACTTAAGGGGAAATTTTTACTTATAAATATGCATAGAAAATCAAATTAAAAAGAATTACATCAGAATTTCAACAGTAGTTATATTTGGCTGGAGAGGTTATGAGTGATTTTTATTTTCTTCTTTATATATTTTGTTTATATTTCAGCATGGTAACCTAAACACCTACTATTCTTATACCAGAAAAAAATGTTTAAAAAGTATTAAATCCTGAATGGAAACTGATCAATATTTATCAGACTTGCAAATTGTTATATCTATATATCTTTGTTTGGGAATAATGATTTTCAGCCCTAAGACCTGTAAAAAAAATACTGATTCAATCTTCCCTAACAACTATGCGTTCTGGCCTAGCTAGCTTTGTAAATCAGGTTGATTAATAAAACTAAGACTTTAGATCCAATTCCATTTCTGATCAATTTAATAACAACATATATTCAAGTGCCCCATACAGGGCAGCCTTTGCTGAAATCGGGGTTTTCTGGTAAAAACGAATCATGAGCAAAACAGCCTGGAATAGTATAGCACAAACCAATCACCAATGGAAAAACAGATGCAAACTGAATTTCTTAATACCAGCCAACCAGCCAACGGCATTATTGGGAAGCTGCAAATGTTATAAAATATTAATTATAGGTGGGCATTCTGACCACCACCTTCTTAACTTTGCATTCAAACTTCTTTCTTTTCCAGTTTTTCAAAATAACAGCTACTACTTATCAGGTACTAACCATGTGCAGGCTCTGTTCTCAGTGCTTTACATATGTAATTTCTGTTCTTTTCATCAACTCTGCGATGTCTATTATCATCCCCCAAAGGGAATTTTTCTCAAAGACTCGGCCTGAATTTGCCAAAGAGCACAGGGCAAGTAGGGATTCAACTCTCTCTTTCCCCAACTAACTTTTGCTTTGATACCCAAACTATCCGCCCACGAAATATATGTGTGCCTTTGTCTACCCCGTTTTCCTTGTTCTCCCTTTCCAAATTCATGGCTCAACCCCAGGCATCCTTCAAATCCTAGCTACAAGATGCCTTCTCAAGCACCTCAACCAAGGTTAGGGACAAGTTAGCTTAAGACTATCTCTATCAGCATACCTCACATATTCAAAAACTATTAGTGCTTATTTATCTGTTCTTTTTTTTTTTTTTTTTTTTTTTTTTTTGCTGTATGCGGGCCTCTCACTGCTGTGGCCTCCCCCGCTGCGGAGCACAGGCTCCGGACGCGCAGGCTCCGGACGCGCAGGCCCAGCGGCCATGGCTCACGGGCCCAGCCGCTCCGCGGCACATGGGATCCTCCCAGACCGGGGCACGAACCCGTATCCCCTGCATCGGCAGGCGGACTCTCAACCACTTGCGCCACCAGGGAGGCCCTATCTGTTCTTTTTAAAGGGCCAGTTTTCTCCTAGAAAAGAAACTGTCTAATGCTCCCCCAGGTGATTAGTTTCAGAAGGTAATTTTAGTAAGCCAGATAATAGTAAGCCAGGTACTTCAAATTATTTTGAAGTACCACTTTCAATTGCGTGTTGTCAGGAACTGAATTTTCAAGTGTAATGAGTGTAATTGACTATAAGAGAGTGCTTCTTTGAAATGATGCAGTAGCTACCATTGCTGTTTGCAGTGCCTGCCAACAGGGAGGATTTCAATGTTTAAAGCAGCTGAATAGACTGTGAGAGGCCACACCTAAAATATGGAAGAGATGTTGGCTCCCTCCAGAGCTCAGGATGCAACCTCTGTCCCCAAATGATGAGGGCCCAATTATGCCTTAAAAGAGTCGTAAAGATAAACCCTTTGCCCCACCTGAACTGAAGAGCCACTTGGACAGGACACAATGTTGGCCTTTGAATAACTCCAGCAGTGAGGTCTCATCTCTTCCACACTAGAAGCAGCCCCCTGCCCCCAATGTTTGAGGACCAAGACTGCCAGAATGTGCTGTGCCCGTCTACTCCTACTCTTCTTCTCACTTGTGCAGACACTGGGTGGATAAAAGTGTGGGATGCTGTGACTGGAGATAAAACTTTCCTTGCCTATAATGAGTGTCTGGGGCTCAGGGCCAGTAGGTGCTGGCGATGAGTGCAAAGCTTCAACTGAACTCCCGTTCTTACTTTGAAAGAAACTCTGTACAAATGCCTCCCTGCCCCACCCAGGAGACTGCGAGCTTTGAGGACAAGGATGTCTGTTATTCACCTCTGTGAATAACACAGAGTACAGAGCCTGGCATACGGTAGGCATTCAATAGATGTTGGCGAAAACTGACTGTTTTTGAAGGCTCACCTCCACAAACCCCATTGAGATCAGTCTCCTTGCTGAGCTCTAGAGCCATCCACGTCTGTGCCCTCTCTGGAATCAGGCATCACAGCTTCCTAAGACTTACCTCAGGGATATGTTCCTACCTAGACTATAGCATGAGCATGTAGTATGTACGAATCATGTAGCACATGCTCAATAAACACAAACATGCATATGAGCAAATGAATTTCAGCTTTCAAAAAACAGATTTCAGGGGTTTTGTTTGTTTGTTTCTAGTATCAACAGTGATGACTATTCTGTCTTCAAATTTCTGTTAACCTGCACATTACCTTCATCTTAAAAGGTTAGCCTGAGTAATGGCTAAAGGGAAATTGAGAACATGAAAGATAAAAATGCATGTAAGGAGATTAAAGCCCCTTCTATCTCAACATACTGGCCGAAGTGGCTACTGGCCAGGCTTCATTTAGATAAAAGAAGGAATAAAGCCCTAATAAATGTGCCACATGACATGAAATAAGAATGACAAAATGGCCTAGCAGAAACCAAGAAATAGCAACACCCATTCTCTGTAGAATCTTCATTTCGAGAAGAGTCTGGTCATATAGCACAAAGGTCACGCTGTCGGGAAGCTTGGTGGTCAGCCTCATTCTCTCATGCACTGAGTGTTAGATATAATGAAGATCAAAAGATGGTCGATCCTAACGTTCAGCAATTTGAATTTATATCCTGAGTTTGTGCTTCATTTGCAACACCTATAAATCAGGGGCGGCAGCGCCTTGCTTTGTAAGCGGGTCTGAGTGGTTTGGATAATATTCCCCAGCAGCACGTTACCTTTGGGCACCTTGGCCCTCCATCTCTCCCGATTGACGTGCACCACCTCAGTCCAAGTGACTTTAAAATTCTTATAGTCAACAGGGATGACCGAATTGTTGATTGGGGCACTTCCTTCTGAACCAGAGCTCTTGACACCTGATCGCTTTGCATCTGCCGAACTGATGCTGTTCAAACTGGAGGACAAAAAAAAAACATACGGAAGAATTGGGAGACTGGGATTGACATACATACACTAATATGTATAAAATAGATAACTAATAAGAACCTGCTATATAAAAAAATAAAATAAAATTCAAAAATTCAAAAAAAAAAAACCACACGGAAGAGGAGGGTTAGTCTTTGGAAAATGTGTGCCGATAAACAAGCCTAAGAGAAGAGTGGTTAACACTCAGTTAACACTCAATTTCACTGTTGTGAAATTCCTGGGGCCTGAGCTTTGTAATTCCTATTTTCCATATTCAACAGCTGGGAAAGTCTCCATATTCAGCAGGAAAAAAAAAACCCAAGATTTCAGCCTCATGACTATTGATTGTCCCCACAGTCCCCATATTTCAGGTGTTCTTTTTCCATATGACTAGGTTCCCCACACAAGAATTCTCTGCCTTTGACTTTCGGAAATTAATGCATTTAAACTTGACTTCTACTTGGTTCCACAGTTCACCCACCTGCCTCCACACTGACCACTTTTCCAAGTTACCCAGTCACTTGGTCCTCTTTCTTTCCAGCTCTCCCTCCCCCTGAAGTCAAGATCCTCTAATCTCAGGATCCCCAAAGCCAGAGTAAGGTGATTTCCTTATGTTCCTGGGGAAGGTGGAGAGGCACAGACAGCATGGAGACTGTGGGAGATCGGTCATGCAGGAAACCTTTTTAAAGATGATATCATTTTAAGCTTTAAACGTAGGGACTACGGTGTATAATATTATAATACAGAAAGTGCCATCCTTCTGGGAAACTTTAAAGTATCACACACTTCCAAGGAGCTACAGTAGTGACTGACACAAATGCAAATCCACTGAATGACAACCAAGACTGACTAGGTAAGAAGGGCAGGTCTCAGCCCAGCACCGGCAGAGCTGTGGAGCTGTGGGACTCGGGCAGGGGGCTTCTGTCCTCCTTGTTAGCAGCCTTGACTGGGTCCCTCCACCTTAAGCATCCCTGGGGTCCCACTGTCCTAATAGTCTTCTTGCCTTTCTTCCTCCTATTTACTCCTTCTCTTGCCCTTTTCTTCTTTTTCTTCATTACATTTCTCTCCTTTATGACAAAGCCCAAGGTTTTACGTGGACGAGGAGGAGGAGGGGAGAGTTGTACTACTGGTAATACGACTAGTAAAGACTGAGCGTTAGCTTTATTGTAGCTGACACTTCCCCTGTGCTGGACCCTGTTATAAGGGCTTCGGAGATTAAATAATTCATTTAATCCTCCCAGTAACCTATGAGTATAATCCATGCTTTCTCAGATGGGGAAACTGAGGTAAATTGCCTGAGATGGCACAGCTAATAAGTAATGGAATCAGGATGTTTAACCCAGGATTGTGACTCCAGAGGCTGTGCTCTTTGACTATGAAACTACCCTCAATATAGTGAAGTTGTGGCAGAAGGTGATTTAAAATTTCAGTTTTTTTCTATTTTCTTCCTGAACCTAGAAATGAAAGTCAGTTTCATTTCTTGTGATAACTCTGATCAGTGGTACTTTCCTTTTGGAGTATGGGGAGCAAGGACCCTCTGGGCACAGCAGGTAAAGTGCAGTGACTGATGCTGTTGTGAGCAAAGCCGCCAAAAGAGAGAATGAAGGGTGGGGGGTTGGTACTGGGAAGCTGCTGGTCATCACCTAGACCCTGGTCACCCCCTTACAGGCCAGCCTGGAGAGTACAGAGAGTACAACTTTGAGTCCTCTTTTTATCTTTTATAAGGAGGAGGTAGGATGAACATAATTATGAAGTCCCATCCCTTCCAGAAGAAGTCTATCCCCATGGACGGGCCACCCTGACCCCCAGCTTTCAAGATTCAGCACTGACCTTGAACGTCTCTGTCCTGTCCCACCAGTTTGAGAGGTTTCATCAATTAGTGGACTCAAGATCTTTTCTGTCATGTCCGTAAGCACAGTGAAGGTGGGTTCCACAATGAAATCAATGAAGCCTGAAGAGAAACAGCAAAACTTCAGAGGAACTGCATATTAACTTGGGCCTTTCCATATGTTCCCATGCCAACTGATGGGTTGTATTTTTCTTTTAAAATTCATCTTCATAGGAGCGCCGGATCAGATTAGGAGAGACTAGGTTGGTCTTAATCATTTAATATATTCCTTGTTTTGAATATCATGAGTCAGTTCCATTTCTCCTACATAACCTTCCTATAACTTTTTAGGAGATAGTTCAATAAAGTGCTTAAAAATGCAAGTTCAACATCTACTATGTAAAAAAACGATGTAATAGGTGCTGCATAAAAGACTAAGATGTGTAACACAAACTGCCTGCCCTTGGAAGCTTATAGGGGGAATTAAATGAGCACAAAAATGGAAGGGCTAAAGGAGAAGCCCAAATAAAGGCCCCTGAGAAGGTAAGGCAGGGAGGATATTTTCCCTCCCACCGAGAAGGCTGCAAACAGCATCATGGAGGTTGTGATGTTTGAGCTGAGCCCTTAAGGGTATTCATTCTAGATGCAGGGGGTGAAATAAGCAAAGTGACAAGGATAGGGAAAAGTGCAGGATGTGTCTGGAGAATGACTGGGGCTTAGGGATTCTTTTGAAGTCAGAAAGGGAAAGCCTGGGGAGGCAGGTCATTATCAGCTCAGGAGGGAGGATTTTTTTTTTGCGGTACACAGGCCTCTCACTGTTGTGGCCTCTCCCACTGCGGAGCACAGGCTCCGGACGTGCAGGCTCAGCGGCCATGGCTCGGGGAGCCAGCCGCTCCGCGGCACGTGGGATCTTCCCGAACCAGGGCATGAACCCGTGTCCCCTGCATCGGCAGGCGGACTCTCAACCACTGCGCCACCATGGAAGCCCAGGAGGGAGGTTCTTAAGTATCAGGCTAAAGGTTAGGATTTAGATAGGCACTAGAAGCCCCTTGAGATGTCTGGGCAGCATTGTAATAAGATTTTTTTCTGATGTTATTTGGGAAAGTTAATCTGGCAAGATGGATGGGAAGGGAGAGAGCAATAGGGGTTGAGGCTGGGAAACTCATTTTAGAAGCTGTTGCAATAGCTCAAAGGCAAGGTAAGGAAGGCAAGATCCAGTGCCATTTTAAGGTGAGAGTGTGATGGAGGCACAGATACATGCACAGCGGGAGGTGGTCCTGCCTCTAGGTGGGATCTGTCTGAGACTTCCAACAGGAAGGCAGAGAGAACAGGGACAATGGGGGAGAATGTGACTGGGGAGGAAGATGGTGGGCTTGGTCTTAGATTTGCTGACTTGAGGTACCAGGGACCTACCCAGATGGAAGAGGGTCAAAAGAATTGGAAGAAACGGGGTTGGAAACTAGGAGAAGGGTCAGATCTGGAACTATACCTTTGAGAGATCACCATGCTGGGGAGATAGTTGATGCTGGGCTAGACTGACTGTCTCAACAGTTCAAAAATACCCAAGTGTTCTGTGACACATCAGGAGAAAATACAGAATCTAGAACTAAGGGTGATAATTCATTACACAGCCACATGAAACTAAATACCAGTCAAAGGAAATATAGTGTTTGGAAATATACAAATGCTTATTTGGTTTTTACAGTGACCAAGGTGGAAGTGATACTGGCATTTAATGCCCAGCAGTGAAGGATGCTAAAAATCCTGTAATGTAATTGGCAAGACAAGAATTGTCCCAAGCAAATACCAATAGTGTCCTGATAAAGAAACACTGATAGCCAAATTTGAATTGCAGTTAATTGCAGTATAATTTTAAGCTGAAATGGAAGTGTTTGATGACAGTATTTTCACCTTTTTTTTTTTTCTCACAAGTTAAATTCATTCAACATGTCCAAACCCAAACTAACTCATCAGCTTTCCCTCCAATCCTTGTAAATAGGACATGGCTCAACCACTCAATCTAGATTGCTGCCTTTATCTTAGTCTTGCATCCAGCTGAATCCTTAATGTTTTATATGCTACCTCTCTCCTGTATTGTCTTAGTTCTGATACTCAACATCTCCTCCCTGTAACCTTGCAGGAAGCACCAGCTGGAGCCCTTGCCTCTAGTCTTACTCAAAACCCTCCAATTAATCCTCCATACTACTGATAGAGAAATCTTTCTAAAGCAGGGATTGGCAAATCTTTTCTGTAAAGGGCCAGATAGTAATATTTTAGGTTTGGGGGGCCACATACAAAACCTAAACAAAGGAGTTTGTCATACAACTGCTTAACTCTGCCACTGTAGTGCAAAAGCAGCCATAGACAATATGCAAATGAATGAGCTTAACTGTGTTGTAATAAATCTTTATTCACAAGACCAAGCAGTTGGCCAGATTTGGCCCACAGGCTATAGTTTGCTGATTCTTACTCTAAAACATCAATTTATATATAGTTTTAACCTTACTTAAAATTCTTTAGCTGTGCCCTCATTTCCTACAGGAAAGTATAAGCACACGCTATTCCTAACCTGGACCTGATTTTCTCTCCAAACATGTCCCTCACCACATCCTACTCCCTACCTACTGCTCCAGCCAAATGGAACTATTTGTAATTAATTCCCTGACAATACTATACTGTTTTAAATTTCCTTGTTTAGTATATGCTGATCCTTGTCTGCAATTTCCTTCCACCCACCCCTATCTACCTCTAACACATATCACCATATGCCTAGACACTGCCTACTTATCTCCTAGGACTTAACTCAAATATTACCTTTAAACAAGTCTTTCTGGGTCTAATGTTCACAACTCTGTTCTGTATCTCATTGTACCATGTACAATCTCTGCCTTAGCATTGTAACAATCTAATAGATTTTGTTTTCTCAACCTCTTGCCTACCACCCAATACTGGTTCAATGTCTTTGGGAGCAGACACCATGTATAATTTGTCTTTTTTTTTTTATAACATCTGTTACAGTGCCTAGCTGTGCCCTACACCTAACAGGAACTCAATATATTAATATGAAAAAAATTAATAAGTCCCCAAAACACAAGTAGAAAAAAATCAATAAATCTTTGTTGAATTTATTTTTTCAATGATTTCAGACTCTTCCAAGGTGGAGATCACTGATGACACTTAATTTATGTTTGGCACTGCTACCCTCCCTCACACCTGAAGAATTCTGTAATGCCCATATATTATGGTTATTAGCAGTGTAAAAGTTATCTTTACCAAAAAAAAAAAAAGGTGCTAAATTTTTTTTTAAAGGAAGGAAGGAAGGGAGGGAGGAGGGATGGAGGGAGAGAGGAGGAAGGAAGGGAGGAAAGAAGGAAGGGGAAGGAAACATTTTTAAAGAGCCATTCCTGGAAGTAGGGTCATCCAGGAAATGGTACTGTCCTGGAAACAGGGCTAGAGGAAGCATCACTGAGGAAACTTCTGGTATTGCATGCAGAATGGAGAGACTGAAATAGAATGGGCTTCCCACCACTAATTCTTGTCATTGCCTTAGTGTTAAGGTCCCTTTTTCTCTTGGCAGGGAATGATGGAGACAGCAGAGTGTCACTGTCTAATCTTCCTGGGAACCAGCTACACTCCAGGGAGAAGGATGGGGAGAGCTGCTCCATCAGCCCAACCAGCCAAAGCCATGAGCACAGCAAGCAGAATGGAGCCAGGTTCCCAGCTGAAGAATCACTGGGAGCATCTGAGCTTACTTCCAGACACTCCTTTCTGGTTTCTCGTTCCATCCAATGGATTGGCAAACACATACCTACTTGTGACTGGGCAACCATGGTGGACTTTCGGTCACACAGAGGAGAAAAAGGCAGCCCCAGCTCTGCTTCTCTATCACCCTAGAAAAACAGGAGGTCAAAGTAAATTAACAACAACAGGCTGAGCTGCCCAGATTTTATTTCACAACTTCAGCTGCCACAAAGGCCACTGGTCTTTATTTTAATTATTCCAATTACATTATGTAATATGTCCTTTTGGGACCTGCTCCTCTGCATAAAAGACACCAAGAGGCTGAAGCCCTCCGGGGTCCAATCATTCCATCCAACTGCAAAGGTGCATGCTGTTGTATAGAAAGCCTCATCAGACAGCTATAGGTCCCCCAAGGAAAATAAGAAAAGCAACGTGTCTTGTGGCCTAGAGCCAGCAGAGCAGTCAGAATTCTTGTGTGTTCTCCAGTTGCCCTGTGCTGACCTGTGGCCTTTCTTGAGCCAGCAAACCCCTCCCAGTTGTGGGGAGTGTCTAACACACCAATTCTAATGGGATTGATTTGGACTCATTCTCCAAGTGCTACCTAAAGCCATAAACAACTGGAATAAGTGCTTCTGGGGTCTTCACTGCAGGGCTCAGTGATGATGAAAAGTGGAACGAAAAAGAAGCAAAGTAAATAATTGCTTGTGTTTATCAAGTTAGACAATAATAAAACATGATTCTCTGGCCAATATGTTCTCAACCTCATCAAAAAGCAAGACTATAATAAGTGCTATGGAAAGTCTGAATAATGATGGAGATGATTTTTAAAAACCATTCTGAACCAGAGCACAATACTTCAGTCACACGCCCAGAGGAAAGGGAAAATGTCACCCTTCTGAGAGCCGCAAAGTTGTGCTGATTCAATTTAACAGAAAAGAATCTGCCCAGGTTAATGGCTACTGATTTGGGCTTGAATCTGGCCTTGCTCTCGCCACCTGTGTGATCGTAGGAAGTTTATATTCCCTCTCCACATTTCAATTTTTTTAAATAAATAAATAAATTAATTAATTAATTAATTTATCTATCTATCTATCTATCTGGCTGTGTTGGGTCTTCGTTGCTGCGCACAGGCTTTCTCTAGTTGTGGCAAGCAGGGGCTACTCTTCGATGCGGTGCGGTGTGGTGCGCAGGGTTCTCATTGTGGTGGCTTCTCTTGTTGTGGAGCACAGGCTCCAGGTGCATGGGCTCAGTAGTTGTGGCTCGCGGGCTCTGGAGTGCAGGCTCAGTAGTTGTGGTGCATGGGCTTTGTTGCTCTGCGGCATGTGGGATCTTCCCGGACCAGGGCTCGAACCCGTGTCCCCTGCATTGGCAGGCAGATTCTTAACCACTGCACCACCAGGGAAGCCCCACACATTCAATTCAAATGTGGGATAATAATCCCTATGTCATCAAGTAACAATGAAGATTAAGTGACAAAATGTATATAAATTAAAAGAACACTTACTGTTTCCCAGTAGATATTTCTACCATCTAAGTGAAGATCTGAGAAACTTTTAGTGAACTTGTTACATCTAATTGTTACACTCTGATTATAATAAATATCACCAGTGAACCTACAGTAAATAAAGAGTAATGACCTAATTCGATAACCAAAGTTAAAAAACTGAATGCTTTTTCTTTCTAAGGCATGTTACCAAAGAGAAAGGATGCTAGTTCACATGCACATTTAAGATCTATTGAAAAGAAGGAAAAGGAATGGGCATCTGAGGAAGCTGAATAGTGGGGGTCACAATGGGCGCTGGGGACATCCAAGGGTCTCAGGAACAGACCTGAAGTGGCTTAGTTCCTTCTGTACTCTTTCCTATATGAACAGCCCATGGGACACAATGGTCCCTCTGTTTCTGAGTATACCTTGCTGAGGGCTGCTCTATCTCTCAAGTGGCATGCTGAAAATAACTTACTCCAAAGCTATTTCTACTTGGGCAGTATGACGAGAAGGAAGAGTATTTATAACATAAATTGTTGTTGTGTAGCTGGTTTAGTGGGCTAGCTCAGCTAACACAAATAAAACCCACTCTTATTCCTTATGAAGCAGGGATATAAGTTGTTTTGTTGGTGCATTTTAATGGGTGTGGCTTAGAAGAACACTAACCACTTGACTATTAAGATGTCTGCATTAATTTGGATTTTATTACCGAAAAAGTGCATGATATTAAGCAACTTCTTATCCCATGGACTTGTCCATACCCACATCCACACATCACTTACATCTTTTGGATTTAATTAACTATTACTACCAGCTACTAAAAACCTATTTTAAGATAGTGGTCCCTGAATTCCCTCTGGAGGACAGATATATTTATAAATTGGAAAGATTATGCAGAAAGCAATACAGAAGAATGCACTTCTACAGGCGAATCCAGCTTGACTGATACAATATTGTACAACTCTTTAACTACTGGCCCTTGTGGAATTATTCATATACCTTCCTCTTTGTTAAAGAGGTCAATATTTTCAAAAAAGGGGGAAAGTCTCAGTCAGCACAAAGGATATTTTTTTTAAAGGAACTCATTTTTTTTTCTTCCAGGACAGTGCAGAAAAATAAGTAACTATCATTCTTGTGGTGGGGGTTAAGATAACTGACTGATAAGGTCACAGAATCAATCTACAAAAGGAACACAAGGAATGTTAGTTGAAGGAATGAAAAGATGAATTTGGTTAGAAACACTCAAGTTCCTTTGGTCACTTGGACATTTATCACAAGCAAGCTGGGAGAGCAATTAGGCAGTTAGTTGTTCACAAACCACCACCACCCTCCATTTCCTGTCCACAGGTAGCTAGACTATGATTCCCAGAATCTGTGCCAGTTTGTGCTAGATAATAAAACAGGGGAGAGGGAGTGTATTTCCACCACAGTTCTGGCCTATAAAATCACCTATGCCTATGTTTCTATGTCCTCCCTTCTTTTGCTGGCTTGATGTAGATAAGCACCATGGAAGCCATGTAGATGGTAGAGTCTGGATCTAAAATCACTGCTTACTGTAAACCATCTGCCAATCAAGAAACACTTGTCGGTACTTTACATGAGTGGGTGATAAAATTCCATTTTATGTGTACTGTTATACATGTGGGTGTTTGTTTGTTACAGCAGCTATCTGTAAGCAGCAAACCAATTAAGAGAAACAAAGGTTCTTTCTGTATTGGAAGTTCACAGGGCAGACGGCATCTCTCAATGCAAGAGCTTCAAAAGACTGTTAGGTGACATCTCAAGTGAGTGTTTCCAGGTAGACCGAAGAAAAGGTATTTGATTGGGGAGGCAACAAGAGCATCAAGTTGAACAAAATGCAGCAATATACATTCTTCTTTCCCAGAGGAAGACGTTACAAATGTGAGGTATGAGAAAATTATTATGATTTTGGATTTAAGATAAGTATAGTAAAGACATCTTTGCCCTTCTCTCTCAGAAATTATCTTCTCAAAACAGGAGAATGACAAACAACAGAAACACAAATGAATATTAGGAGAAATCTGTAATCTCAAATCAAAACTACATGAGGAACGGCTGCAAAATGCTGTGAATATCTGGGAGGGGTGAGGTAAGATGCCCAGAGAAGAGGCCTATGGCTGCAGATCTCAGATGAAGCTTGAAGAATAGAGGTTTCCAAAGTTCACTCAGACCAGAAAAGTACCCCACATCCAGTACATGGGAAAACCAGAGAGACAGTAAGCGCTGGTGTGAGGAGCTACTCTGCACCTTATTTAGCTCCAAGAATAGTAGAGAAGAAAATGTTGAATGATAAAACACACAAGCATGGCAAGAGAGTGGGTGGATGACAGAGACTGAACTGTGAGCAGTCCTACAACTGTTGCCTACTGTCGACCAGGAAGAAGTAAAGGCTAACACACTACACACACACACACATACCCCATGTCATAGAAGCCTCATAATAAACCATGGAACTTAGAATATTGCTGTTCCAGTTTCTCCCTGGCACATACCTCCTGCAAATAGTTGGTCAAAAAATAATATATTTCACTCAAAGATGGTAAATAATAATAAAATGAAGACGAAGAAGGAAGAAGGGAGGAGAATGAGAAGAGGGGGAGGAGCAACGGGGGGGTAGAAAGAGGGGGGGGAGAAAGAGGAGGCAGCACTATCACCACTACCAGGAAAAAAAAACTTATGAAAAGATACTTCACATGAAAAGAAAAAAACCAAAGGAACAGAAAAATAAAAATAACAGATAGGGAACATTCACCAGAAAAAACAGTGCCACCAAGTGATGACCAAACATACTGCCACGATCAGAAAGAAACTCCTGAAATTATCAAGAACCAGGGCTTAGGGAACCAGGAGCTAGCAGAGCTCAGAGGAGATATGGGAAAGAAAAACAGAACCATCATATAAATGAAGATTGTGTTGGAAGCCAAACAAAGGAGAGTTATTCTGGATAAAAACACATTAAGGGACATGGAGTTCAGGACTGAAAAAAAATACCACTGATCGAAGAGTTAAAGAAGATTTAAAGGAAAATAACAGACATGGAAGAAAAACAAGAGAGGCCACATATGAATAACTGTTTTTCCTAAAGAAGGAAACAAAAACAAATGGAAAAGGAAATCATGAAAGATTTAATGAATATAACTTGAACCTATACAGAAAAAGAGCATGCCAGGTCCCAAGAAAAGCTATTATAGAACAATCATTATTGAAATATATCCTAGTAATGTCACCGGGCTTCAAAGGTAAAGAAATTATCCTTAGGGCACATAAGCAAAGAGATATATCACCTAGACGTGGAAATAATTCTAGCATGGCCTCCAACCTCTCCATAACAACATTCATAGGTGGAAGACATTTGAACAAAATCTAAAAAAGACCTCAGGGAAAGAAGGTTTGATTCAAAAAAATGTCTTACCCAGGCAAACTGTGACCCAACTATAACAGCAGTAGAAAAACTTGCAAACACACAAAAATGTGGTTTTTAGCACTTCTAGAAGAAACCACTCAAGGAACAACTTTGACCAACCAATAGATGAATGGATCAACCATGGTCAAAGTGCCAGCACTGAGTAGAGCCAGGACAAGAACAACTGGAGAATTATGCCTTTGCCAAATTTGTTTATTTTCCACTTTTCTGGGTCACACTGTTTTGGGTGTGTTTTTTGTAAACAGCATATAGTACATGAGATAGAATGCTCACTTAGAAAATATTAAGAATTTAGAAATGATATAGCCAACAAACAGTAACAAGGAATTAGTTATATTACAAAAGGAAAATGGGAAAGGTGTTGAGAGGTATGAATAAGTGCTGTCCTTCTTATGCGTTAAAAATGGGGGTGCAAATATACCATTTAAACCTGATATATAAAGGAATAGAGTTCTATTTAAATAACAAAGGTACAGACTACAAAAATTAAGCAAGTTACAAGGAGGTGTTGGGGAAGCAGCAAGAGGAACAGAAGTTTACTATTGCAGGGAGGCAATAGATACTATCTAAATAAATAGAGGATGTAAAGTTTTCATTATCACGTTAGCCACTAGAACATAATATAAAACTTCCAAGTCATCAGAAGAAATAAAAACATAACAAAGCAGATGGTACCACCAACATAGTGAAAGATTTAAAAAGAAGCCACAAAAACAGAAATCATAATATAAAATATGACAGCACCTAAGAGCAAAGATGCCTGTCATTTCAATAGATGTTAATATGGCTGATTTCAAATAATAAAAGAATCTTAGACTGACTCATAGAAAAACCTCAATTATATACAGTGTTAAAAGACACACCCAAATGAAAGCATCTCTGAAAAGGTTAGAGTAGAAAGTTGTGCAAAGACAAGAGTCTCCTCTTAAAATGAACCGAATTTGAATTCTAGGTAAAAGCATTAGATAAGACAAAGAAGCAGGCTTTATAATGATAAAGGTACAGTAAACTATGAAAATTTAACAGTTATGAATATCCAAGAACACAAATAACACAGAATCAACATGCATGAAGCAAAAACTATACCACATAGTAAATGAAAATAATAGAAACACCTGTCAGCCCACGATAGATCAAAGTTTTTAAAATAATATATAAAATACTTAAATGACATAATTAATAAGGTGGATGTGCTTGGTGTTCTTTGAATTTTATACCCTGCAAGTAGAAAATAAACCTACTTTTCAAGAGCCATGAACATTCACAAAAATTGATTATATAGTAGGTGACAAACGAGTTTTACAGTAAGATCCAAACAATGAAAAATATCCTTTGATCAAATTTCAATAAGCCACAAATTAATTGCAAAAGTAGAAAGCAAAGGAAACTACCACTGGAAAATTACATAAAGAAACATCTCCATCTGAAGCAATTTTGGACAAAAGAAAAATCAAAACCCAAATTACAGAATATTTAGAAAAGAAGGATTGTGAACACCTACATATTAGAACCTACGAGATTCATGATAACACACACTCCTAGCCTTATATTTTCTAATATCAAACAGGCAGAATGAAAATAATTGAATTGAGCATCCAACTCAGGGAATTAGCAAAATAACAAAATAAACTCAAGCAGAAGAAATGAATTAATAAAAATGAAAACAGTAACTGACATCATAAAATAAAAAAGATTAGCTAAAGATTAGCAAATAATCAAATGATTAGCTAATTTCATACAGAAGAAAGGGAAAAAAAAGACTGATACAGGAAATAAACAAAAGTGGGGAAACCACCACAAACACAGAGGAAATTAAAAGAATTGTAGATGTTTGAAAAATATACAGCAATACTAAGGAAATGAATCTCAAAATGTATTCACCAAAGAGGCAAACTTATACTTTCTTAAAGTTAATATTTCATTGTAAAAGACTTGAGGCAGTGGCTTGGATTTTGTAAAAAATGGTTGTAAAACTGAACATGTAACTTACTCTTTTAGCAAAGCATAGAAGGTCTGGTCTATCAACACTGAGGCTATGCCCTTATTTTGAAATATAACCCAACTTCTAAATGTAATTTTTTCAAAGATCCTACAGTCCCATTGAGATTTCCCATTTGAACTGTCCAATTTAAAATCTATAGTTAAGAACTCAGGCAACATTTCTCCTACATGGGTTACTTACCATGGCTTAGGCATCTGGGTTAAAATATTAAGTCAATAAAAATAATTTACTGAATCATAATTGCTAAAAAATAGTTCCAGTCCAGTGAGATAACATTCCATTCCCAATTGGCAAGAAATTCAATATGCTTATTTTCACATTGCCTCTGGTACATTTTCTTTCAATTCAAGCTTATGTTTGTGCAAACAAGCCTTCCTTTAATGGGAAAAAATGTTCACATATTTAAGTAATTTCTCATATTCACTCTCTTACAATTAAAAAAAGGAATCACTTCAATACCTCAAACTTATATGAGTTAGTGATGATTTACCTCTGGCTATAGATTAAATATTCCTAGTTATAGGGAGTATCATTACAAAAGCAATAATCAAAAAAAGCATATGATAAGGGAAGTGGAGATTTGGAGAAAATTCTTTCATTAATATTAGAAAAGTAACCTCTGGAAAAATGACTCAAAATTAGCCCTCCATTAAGGATGATTTTGCAGTCATTCTTGTATATACAGCATGGCCACACCTGTACAGCTCTAGTTCCTCTCACACCCTTGGGTTCCCCTTGAGAACTACTCTGTGAGGCCAAGCAATGACCATGTAAGGGAAACAGCCATATGCTGAATAAGGTACCTGCTGGCGTATTCATAGAACAGCTTAAGGGGGCACACGTGTGTGCATGTGTTGATGTGCACCCTTGGACAGAATGAAGGAATTGTAGAACATTTAATGTGGGAAGGACACTAAGGAAAAAATCTGGTCCAACCTTCCTTTAAATCCTCCCACCTTCCAAAAAACAAATCACAGATGAGACCACTGGGAACCAGAGGAGTGATTTTATTAGTTCCAGACCACAAACCAGTTGGAATAAAAATTCCAGTAAAGGGCCTTCTGAACTTTGCCTAATATGTTGTTAACTCTAGTCCCACTTTGTTACTGGATATTGTGTGCAGCTTCAGAAGGAAAAAAACAAACACAGAAATGCCTTCTAAAATTTCTCCATTCAAACTAGAATCATAAGAATAAGAGTAATCATAAGAGTAATTTGCTTCCAAAAATCTGAGTAACCAGCGAAAGAGTACACCTCTTGTCAGTTGAGGGGACAAAGTTGAGACTGGTGTTGATATGTAGTGTTTTATGGAATCTCAGAGGTCTCTGAATCTGTACTGTAACCTCCCTCAGTAAATTAACAAGAATTAATGGGCCTCCCTGGTGGCGCAGTGGTTAAGAGTCCGCCTGCCGATGCAGGGGATGCGGGTTCGTGCCCCGGTCTGGGAGGATCCCATATGCCGCGGAGCGGCTGGGCCCGTGAGCCATGGCCGCTGGGCCTGCGCATCCGGAGCCTGTGCTCCGCAACGGGAGAGGCCACAACAGTGAGAGGCCCGCATACCGCAAAAAGAAAAAAAAAAAAAAAGAAAAAAAAGAATTAATGAATTAACTGTATTAATCTGACTTAACTGTAATTCAGGTCCCACAATCTACATGTCATCTTGCCTTCAGCCTCAGGACCTCATGTCTCGAAGCAGATATTTAATGGCAGCTCTTCTTGAGATGAGCTTAGCACACCTGTCTGGGTTTGAGAAGACAGCAGTCCTGGGCTATGCATTTATTTACCTTTTTATTTCTCTACTTCTATGCACCTCTTTAAAAAATAAATTTAAAGCAATGTATCCTCATTAAAGACTCTCACTATTCTTGTAGAAAATACAACCCTGTGTCTTAGGATGTACTAAGTTTAAATATAATTGGAATAGTAGCTTCTAGTGATTTCTTGACCTCAAATTGCCCCACCTGGCTTTGGAATTTGACAACATGGGTTTGTCTGCTAGAAAGGAACAATCCAGCCAATTATAACAGAGAAGCGAGTTGAAGCGACTGCCATTTGGTCACCCACCCCCCAAAAAAGTAAAAGCATTCCGCAGCTGACATTCTGACAAAAGACTGCCACAAGGAAATGCATTTTTTTTTTTGCATAGGATAGAAATACCATAACATTCCGAAAATCAGAATTTAGGTGAAATTCAAATATCACATGACCAGAAGACCAAAAAAAAAAAAAAAAAAAAAAAAAAAAGCTGTGATTCCTCCCTCCACAAAGAAGGTGACTGTAATCGTAATAGTCTTTATCACAATGTTGCTGAAATATAAAATTCAGGATATGTCCATGGATGACAGCAGTGGGAGCGTGGTTAGCAGAGCAACAAGGTACCTGTCTGAAGAACTCCTCCAGGAGTGACATCGTCCAGCGGTGGTGGAGCTCCCAGGCTTTTGCTGGATGGCTAATGTCTGCCGTGTGCAACATCAGGGATAATGCTTTCGGCTTTTCAATTCTGTAAACCCAAAGGATCCAAACACATGATGACCAAACTTACAGAACCTCAATAAGAGTTTTTAACAAATCACCATTTTTAAAAATCCCTTCCAGAACACTCTTTGACATAAATCATAGCAAGATCTTTTTTTTTTTTTTTTCTTTTTGCGGTATGCGGGCCTCTCACTGTTGTGGCCTCTCCCGTTGCGGAGCACAGGCTCCGGACGCGCAGGCCCAGCGGCCATGGCTCACGGGCCCAGCCGCTCCGCGGCATATGGGATCCTCCCAGACCGGGGCACGAACCCGCATCCCCTGCATCGGCAGGCGGACTCTCAACCACTGCGCCACCAGGGAGGCCCGCAAGATCTTTTTTGATCCACCTCCTAGAGTAATGGAAATAAAAACAAAAATAAACACATGGGACCTAATGAAACTTAAAAGCTTTTGCACAGCAAAGGAAACCATAAACAAGACGAAAAGACAACCCTCAGAATGAGAGAAAATATTTGCGAACGAATCAATGGACAAAAGATTAATCTCCAAAATACATAAACAGTTCATGCAGCTCAGTGTTAAAAAAACAAACAACCCAATCAAAAAATGGGCAGAAGACCTAAATAGACATTTCTCCAAAGAAGCCATACAGATGGCCAAGAAGCACATGAAAAGCTGCTCAACATCACTAATTATTAGAGAAATGCAAATCAAAACTACAATGAGATATCACCTCACACCAGTTAGAATGGGCATCAACAGAAAATCTACAAACAACAAATGCTGGAGAGGGTGTGGAGAAAAGGGAACCCTCTTGCACTGTTGGCGGGAATGTAAATTGATACAGCCACTATGGAGAACAGTATGGAGGTTCCTTAAAAAACTAAAAATAGAACTACCATATGACCCAGCAATCCCACTACTGGGCATATACCCAGAGAAAACCATGATTCACAAAGACACATGCACCCCAATGTTTACTGCAGCACTATTTACAATAGCCAGGTCATGGAAGCAACCTAAATAAATGCCCATTGACAGACGAATGGATAAAGAACATGTGGCACATATATACAATGGAATATTACTCAGCCATAAAAAGGAACAAAATTGGGTCATTTGTAGAGACGTGGATGGATCTAGAGACTGTCATATAGAGTGAAGTAAGTCAGAAAGAGAAAAACAAATATCGTGTATTAACGCATGTATGTGGAACCTAGAAAAATGGTACAGATGAACCGGTTTGCAGGGCAGAAATAGAAACACAGATGTAGAGAACAAACGTATGGACATCAAGGGGGGAAAACCGCAGAGGGTGGGGGTGGTGGTGGGATGAATTGGGCAATTGGGATTGACATGTATACACTGATGTGTGTAAAATCAATAACTAATAAGAACCTGCTGTATAAAAAGTAAATAAAATAAAATTCAAAATTTTTTAAAAATAAAAAATAAAAAAATAAAATCCCTTCCATTCTCCCATCTCAAACCCCACTGCAGCTGAACTAGGGGAAAACCATCAATTCATCCTACAACTTGGATTTTCATCAGCAAGGTCTCCATGCTTATTGAACTGGACACCTCAAAAACTGACTCAAAACCGTTTCTGGAATGACTGCCATCATTAAAAAGACAACAAAAATCCAAGAGTTACTCACTGACCTTTATTTGCTGCCTCTGCATTGAGTGGATCTTCGATAATTTCATTTCTGACAGAAATATTTTAAATTCTAATTGGGGCAAATTGTTACTGGGGCAAATTGTTATTTCAACTCTAATGAGAATATATCTGTGATAGGTACAATTCTCAGGCTTTCTCCTCCAAGCATCATTATTTTATGAGATCACTCAATAATGTCATATTGAAGGAGATAAACTTTAAAGGTACAGTGACATGGACAAAGACAAGGTCAAACACCTATGAAAACACATGATGTCACAGGCTCACTCACGCTTCTGGCTGCTGCAGAGCAGTCTTCATCGCTTTGATTTGCTGGAAATGACAGGACATATCCGTAGCCATCACCATCTCAATTACCAAGGTCCGAAACTCCCTTTCAGGGACACCCCATGGAGAAAAAAGGATAGAAGTAAAAAATGGAAAGAAAAATTAGTTTATTCTTTGCAATTTCTAACCAAAATCAGTTAATTGGTTGTGACATTTTGAATCTAACTTGAGTCTTTTAGGTGGACTTTTTTGGGAGGAATAAAGGAAGGTTAAAGATTAAGGATATCATTTATTAGGAATAGGATATGTGGAATGCACATATCATTTGGAAAATTAACTCACAGGAAAAATTCCAAAGAAACTGAAGGTGTAGTAAAGCATTCTTTTCTCTACTGAATTCAAGTTTTAAGAAAAAATTAATTTGAAATTAATCCTAGGAGGGGGACTGATAATCCATAGTACATGTTGGATATAGGTATTTCACTTTTTTTAATAGACTTTTTTAGAGCAGTTGTAGGTTTACAGAAAAATTGAGAAGATAGTATAGAGAGCTCCCATATACTCTCTCCCCACCCTGCAGTTTCCCTCAGTATTAACCTCTTACATTAATGCGGTACATGTGTCACAAATGATAACCAATATCGATACCTTACATTCACTCCAGTCCATAGTTTACCTGAGGGTCCACTCTCATGTTGCACAGTTCTATGAGGTTTGGCAAATGCATACTCGCATGTTCCCCCATTAACAGTATCAGACAGAATAGTTTCAACACCCTAAAATCCCGTGCTCCACTTATTCATTCCTCTTGCTCCTGAACCCCTGCCAAACACTGATCTTTTTATTCTAAGAACTTTATTAAAGTAGAATTCGCATAGAATAAACTGCTTCCCTAAAAGTTGCACATTTCAATTAGTTTTAACAGTTGAGTAAAACTTTTGGAAGGACCACCACAGTCGTGGTTCTGAACATTTCCATCACCCTCAAACCTCTCTGCAGCTCACCTCTTCCTCTACCCACAGGCCCCAGGCAATGTTTGATCTGCTTTATGTCTAGACAGTTTGCTTTATGTCTTTCTGGTTTTATTATATATGTGTGTGTGTACTCATACATATATATAACTAGAAAATGCAAACCAGAGAGGCATAAAGCAGATATATATGTGTATGTGTATATACACATATATGTAGAGTACATAGGTACATGCACGTATATATTAAACTAGACACTAGGTATACACACTTATATGTATCTGCCTATGCACACACACACACACACACACACACATATAAAATACAAAATGTACTCTTATTTTTCTAGCCTTCTTTGCTCAGCATAATGATTTGCAATTCATCCGCATAGTTGTTCATCAATAGTTCATTGGTTTTGACTACTGAATGGTATTCCATCATACGAGGACACCACAATTAATTTATCCATTCACCAGCTGATGGACATTTGGGTTATTCGATTCTAGTTTGGAGCCCTTATGAATAAAACTATGAGTGTTTATGTACTAGTCACTGTGTAGATATGTTTTCATTTCTTTTGAGTAAATACCTAGGAGTAGAATGGCTTGTTTATAAGATACAGGAGTGTTTAACTTTATTAAAAAAAACTACCAAAATTTTTCAAAGTGGTTTGTATCACTTTACATTTTGACAATCAGTGTATGAAAGTTCCAGATTTTCTATATCTCAGCCATTCTAAGGGATATGTAGTGGTATCTCAGTGTGTTTTTCATTTGTATTTCTTTGATGACTAATGATGTCAGGCACCTTTTCATGTACTTATAGGCCATTTGTATATCCTTATTTAGGGAAATGCCTCTTTCAGACCCTTCCTCCCCCCCTTTTTTTAAATTCAGCTATGATTGATTTACAATATTATATTAGTTTTAGGTGTAAAACATAAGGATTGAAAGTTTTTATTCCATTTAAAGCTATTATAAAATATTGGCCATGTTCCCTATGTTGTACAATATAGTCTTGTAGCTTATTTATTTTATACATAGTAGCTTGTACTTCTTAATCTCCTACCTCTATCATATAAGTGATATCATACAGTATTTGTCTTTCTCTGTCTGACTTATTTCACTACACATAAGACCCTCCAGGTCCAGCCATGTTGTCGCAAATGGCAAGATTTCATTCTTTTTTATGTCTGAGTAGTATTATATACATATACCACATCTTCTTTATCCATTTGTCTGTTGATACACACTTAAGTTGCGTCCATATTTTGGCTATTATAAATAATGTTGCTATGAACATTGGGAAGAATGTATCTTTTCTAATTAGTGTTTTCATTTTCTTTGGATATCTACACAGGAGTGGAATTGCTGGGTCATATGGTAGTTCTGTTTTTAGTTTTTTGAGGAACCTCCATACAGTGTTCCACAGTGGCAGCACCGATTTACATTCCCACAAACAGTGTACAAAGATTCCCTTTCTCCACATCCTCCCCAAGATTTGTTATTTGTGGTCTTTTTGATGATAGCCATTCTGACAGGTGTGAGATGATATCTCATTGTGGTTTTGACTTGCATCTCTGATGATTAGCAATGTTGAGCATCTTTCCATATGCTTGCTGGCCATCTGTATGTCTTCTTTGCAAAAATGTCTATTCATGGACCTTACCCTTTTTAAAATTGAGTTGTTTGTGTTCTTCTTATTGAGCGGTAGAAGTACACTATACATTCTGGATACAAATCATATGTAAGATATATGTGTTGTGAATAACTTCTCCTACTTCCTACCTCGCTTTTTTTTTAACAGTGTCTTTCAAAGAGCAAAAGTTTTAAATTTTAATACCATTTTAAAAAATTTTAGTGGAGTATAGTTGATTTACAATGTTGTGTAGTTTCAGGTGTACAGCAAAGTGATTCAGTTATACTTATTCATATATTCATTCTTTTTCAGATTCTTTACCCATATAGGTTACTGTAGAATATTGAGTAGAGTTCCCTGTGCTATACAGCAGGTCCTTGTTGGTTATCTATTTTATATATAATAGTGTCTGTATGTTAATCTAAATTTTAATACAATTTTTTTAATGCTTCATTCTTTTTGGGGTCCTATCTGAGAAACCTCCAACTACCCCAAGGACTTTGTTTTCCTCTGGAAGTCTTACCATTTTAATCTTTTATATTTGGTCTATGATAAATTTCAAGGTAAATTTTGAGTATGGCGTGAGGTAAGGATAAAAAGTTTTTTTCATATTGATATCCATTTGTTTCAACACCACTTGTTGAAAAGCTTTTCCTTTCCCCATTGAATGCCTTGGATGGAGATATAGATAAAGATATACAGATATATCTATACACACACACACATACACACACACACACAGACTAGCAGCAAGCCATTGGAAAATAAATAAAATAATTTATTTTACAATAGCACAAAATATAAAACACTTAGTAGTAACTTTAAAAAGTAAGTGTAACTCCTGTTCACTGCAAACTACAGAACACTGCTGATTAAAGAGGACCTAAATAAATTAAGAGATATACTGTCATCATGTAGTTCTTTAGCATTTCTTAAAATGCAGCTCTGTTGGTGACAAATTTCTGTAGTTTTCCATCATCTGAAAATAATGTTATGTCATCTTCACTTTTAAAGGATATTTTCATGGGACATAGCATTCTGTGTCAACTTTTTTGTTGTTGTTTCTTTTAACACTTTAAAGACATTATTCCATTGCCTTCTGGCCTCCATGGTTTCTGATGAAAAGTCCAAAGTAAATCAAATTGTTCCCTTGAATGTAATGTGTCATTTTTCTCTAATTTTATCTTTGACTCTTAGCAGTTTGACTATAATATGCATGCAGGTATGTTTTTCTTTGAATTTATCCTGTTTAAGTTTGCTGAGGTTCTTGCATCTATAAATTTATCTCATTCACCATGTTTGGAAAGTTTTCAGCCATTATTTCTTCAAACATATCTTGTGTCTCATTCTCTCTCTCTCTCTCCTGTCTTTCTGAGACTGTAGTTGTCCCTATATTTGACCACCTGAAATTGTCCCATAGGTCCCTAAAACTGCTCATTTTTAAAAATCTTTTTTTTCTCCTACTTCTTCAATATGGATAATTTGGATTGATCTTTTTTTTTTTTTGCAGTATGTGGGCCTCTCACTGTTGTGGCCTCTCCCGTTGCGGAGCACAGGCTCCAGACGCGCAGGCTCGGCGGCCATGGCTCATGGGCCAAGCCGCTCTGTGGCATGTGGGATCTTTCCAGACCGGGGCACGAACCCGTGTCCCCTGCATCGGCAGGCGGACTCTCAACCACTGCACCACCAGGGAAGCCCCTGGATTGATCTTTTCAAGCTCACTGAATTCTTTCTTCTGTCCTCTCCAACTTGCTACTAAGCCAATACAGTGAATTTTCTATATAGATACTTTACTTTTTCAGTTCTAAAATTTGTGTGCTCTTGCTTCTATTGTCATTTCACTGGTTAAATTTTACTGTATTTTATTTATTACAAGCATATTTTCCTTTACCTCACTGAGCATAAATATAATAACTGCTTTAAAAGTTCTTGTCTGATAATTCCAACAATAGTTCATCTTGGAGATTGCATCTGTTGATTGTCTTTTCCCTTGCAAACAAATCACATTTTCCTGCTCTCTGTATTGTCACTGAGACTGTCACAGAATTTAAGTTTCCCCTTACTTGGCAATCTCTTTTATGGAGTTCTAATTCACTTGCTAGCAGCTCTGGTAGTTCCTACACTGGTTTCTCTAGCCAGAAACATAGTGGAGGTTTTTGTATAAATATAGCTTTATCCATCTAGTGTTGCCTTGACTGAGACTGTGTTCAGAGTAAAGACACAAAACATCACACTCACCTCATCCTGTCAGATTCTCCAAATTTTAACACATCTCCAAAATTTGTCTGATTTTGTTTACTCTCTACAGCTCTCACATCATTGGAGGTTGTGTTTATTTGTGTCTTTGTATTTTGTCCATAGTTTATAGCTTTATTTGCAGGAGAATTGCTTTATCAGTAGCTGATTTGGCCTGCCCAAAGTGGAATTCCATATTTTTCCACTTTGAAATGCAGTAAATACCTGGTAATACATTCATTTATAAAGGTCCTAAAAGTCTAATGCGCTTATGTATCCAAATAGAATCTATCAGATATTAAATTGCTTTCCTAGAAAGACATAGGATACTAAACATATGTTGTGTTTGGGTTGATGGGCTTAACTGAGAGTCCTTAATAATAAGTTAACATTTTATTTGTGAGATAATACCACTGTCTTAGAGCAATGTATCTCAACATTAATAAAATATGATAACATAATAAAACAATATTTTAAAAACTGTCCTTAAATGAAAATATAATAGAACACTAAATCTATGTAACTTAAGTTACATCAACTGCAATCTTTTCTTAACCTACAGGATCCTCAAAAACAGGAGTAGCTAAAAAGCATGGCACTATGGGCTATAATTATAAAGTTTCCACTGAATCAGAATGTTCCTGTACCTGAGACGTTCCATGATTCTAAATCAATTATATTTCACTCTGTCTTTGAGATAGTAAAGACAGTGTTGAATAAAACACACAAATATATAAGGCTTGTACATAAACAGATTTCATTAAACTCTATTTTTCAAGTAACTTGTTTGACTTTTTTTATATTAAATTCACTTAAGTTTTGCTGGATCACTCAGTTTTACAACTTGCTTTGGTCAGAGGTAGTATTCAAATTATTCACAACTAGTACTTCACAAATACGCACCAATAAGAACGCAGAGCTAATGATACATAATTAGGATGGTTGCACTGGTGAATATCAGTGTATTCCAGTGTGAACTGATATACTCTGGTCTGTTGCAATGATTCTGGGTTTAGATATTGCCGAAACCAGCCTCACTAACACAGTAGCAGACTGAACAATGAACGAGGCTTATGATCATAGCAGAGTGGAAACACAAGTAATCTAAGCTAAATTTTGACAAATGTATAGTTAAGCAGAAATAGAAAACCCTTAACAAAAATACAGATAACAGAGGTGGCATATCTATGCTTTCAAAATAGATTAAGAGGCAATTATGCCTATCCAGCCATAAATCCCATGTGCTCACAAATCCCACAGGCCAGCAATATCAGTGCATTACCTGAAAGCAATTTGACAAAGTTCAACAAGAGCCTTAAAACAACATTCTTTGATCCATTAATTCTACACATAAAAATACATTAAAGAGATGTTCATTACAGGATTCTTTATAATAGCCAAAACACACGAACACACCCATACTCACACACTCAAAAGTAATTATGGGACTTCCATAGATGCGAGTATTATACAGCCATTTAATATCATATTTTAATTTCCATGGGACAGTGGCCATGAGAACATACCACACAGACCTCCAACTACAGGAATTTAATTGGCTATGGGCCTCAGCTACTACATTCTGAAAACTGTTGCCATTTTTGCCCAAGGCCATGCTTCCCATGGGCTGCTCCAAGCCAATGACTGAGGGCATCCCTTCCTGGGAGACATGGGACTCCTCTGATGGCCGACTTTGGCTCAAGAATTTCCTGACAGCCTTGCTGAACTTTTTTTAGGATGCATGGAGATCTAGGATGCTTCTACCCAATTCTCCCTCTCTCTCTCCTTCCTCTGGGATCAAAGGGATATATCTGAATATGTGTAAAGCTGTTCTCTGCCATATTCAAATCTTTTATTATACTTTTACAAACATTTAAATTGGATAGAGGGCTTCTTTTTCTACAAGATTTGCATTGATTAACTGAAATGCTCTGCATTTTTTAGCTGCTGCTTAAATCTAACATTTTCCAACAAAATTCAAGCCAAATATTCCTCTCTGTTTTAATGAACTAGAGTTGCAGGGAAACTAATAGCCAACTCTTACTGAAAATCAGTTTCAGATTTGTTGTTCAGAATGGCTTATTTCTCTGAATCCTTGAATAATGGTACAGAGATACTCAATAAACAGCTGATCATTTAATTAAAATATAAGTATTATTTGCATCACAGTAGATTCAGAAGTTTTTAAGCATTTAAATGATTTTGCCTACAAGCTTTGAAACACCTTCACCTATATTACGGATCTGTAGGCTACAAGGATCTGCAGGCTTGCTATATGTGTCACAAACTGTGCTAAGCATTTTAAATGGATTATATCATGTATTATTACCCTAACCAAATTACAAACTAAATGTTATCTATTTTCTAGAAATTAAATTTTAAAAAGGTGTAAAGGGGTTGAGTAACTTCCTAAATATCATACAGCTAGTAAATAATTGTGTTCACATCCAAATTCAGGTCTGCCCAAATTCAAAGACACATAGTGCCACTTAGGCGACAGAATTAAGTGCCCATGATTATTTTAAAGCGTCAATTTCCTCAGCAAATTTTGAAAGATTTTTTTTAAGAAGTCCAATCCAATATAAGGTGAAAAAAAAGTTAATTGATGAAATTTAGGTTTAAGAAGGTAAGATAAAAAGAACACAAGTTTCCTAAGGTAACCAACAGCAAATATTCCCAAGGTGCCTACAATATATTTGAGTATCTGTGTCAAGAAAGAGAACAGAGATAGAGAAAGAAAGAAACAGCAATAACAATTTCAAACAGAGTATTATTTCTTCAAAAGATGCATGCTCCGTCTCTCCTCACGGCTCCTTTCCTGGCCTCCTAATCTCTCTCTTAGCTCCTCCTTACCTCCAGTCATCCTTTGAGAGGTTAATCAAAATATTCATTTCCTCATCCTCCTGTAGAAGGCGATAGGCTGCACTTAAATGGTGATTTTCTAAAACAGACCTATCGTTGTACAGAATCGCTGGGTCAGACCTGAGAGGAAAGCCAAGCAAAATAATTTAGGATGTTGAACAGCTGAGATTTTTCAGGTAACTCTCCTAAAGGTAGAATACACCATCTCTTTATCCTATTTTAGCAATTAACTTTGCCCCCATGCCATTTATATCGACCAAAAAGCTAACACCAACACTACAAATTATCAATAGATGTACGTAGAGTATTTTAATGTCAATATGTGGATGTTATTTCACATGTGATGTCCAACTTGAGAACTCTCTGAAAACTATTCTGTAAGCAGATCTCAATTACCTGCAGTAGTGGCAAAGGTGATTATTTAAAAAATGTGGGTCATGTCAAACATCCTTATATTTTCTGGAATGACTTTTTATTTTTATTTTATTCAATGAGGGAATGTGTTTACATTTGTTTTAGTTGTAATTCTCTGAACACATACCACCTGGCAGGTACAGTTTTCAAGTTCTTCTGTTAGTAGCTTGACCTTAAAATTTTGCCATGCAGAAGCCATACATGGGAAATCGAGGAAGGGTTATATGACAATTGTTAGTCGCTTTCTCAAACAGCTGAATGACACCAAACATAGGGCAGTATACTATTTTAATATATTTAATTTAATGAAACCTTAGATTGTTAGAGCTTATTCATTTCTCATCAAGGAGGCTAAATCCCAGAGATATAAAGTGAGAGTTCACAGAGCCCCACAGTGGCTAAGTGGCAGTGCTGGGATGAAGGTAATGTCCTCTGACAGTTGAGCCATTTCTCCCCAAGATAACTTCCACCTGTCATCGGCCAAACTTTGGGATATATTTAGCATACCTTTAAAGTGTTAGGCTTAACAGTCTGTCCATCAAAGGGCAAAGAACCAGGTCACAGATTTAGTTTCCTAAACAGGGATCTCACAGGCTGAGATGCTTTGGATAAAATTCAGTTTAAAGAAGGCGAATGTTTAAATTTCATTCCAAAGCAAGCTCAACTGAACCCTCTGGCATTTTTCCATTCCAATGGACGTAACACAAAACAAGCAAATCCCGAGGTGAAGGATCTAATCTTATATCCATTGAGTAAGTAAGGCACCAACTGATGTGTATTTTGTGACATTAAGCTATTTTCCAACTCCTGTAATTAAGCCATTTTCCCCTGAGTTGTGACTACTTTTTTTTTTTTTTTAATTTTTATTTTTTTGGGGGGTGGGTATGCGGGCCTCTCACTGTTGTGGCCTCTACCGTTGCGG
The DNA here is from genome assembly GCF_025265405.1 of Mesoplodon densirostris. NCBI lineage: Eukaryota > Metazoa > Chordata > Mammalia > Artiodactyla > Ziphiidae > Mesoplodon > Mesoplodon densirostris. The sequence continues at coordinate 68,835,283 of NC_082669.1, forward strand.
AGCACAGGCTCCGGACGCGCAGGCTCAGCGGCCATGGCTCACGGGCCCAGCCGCTCCGCGGCACGTGGGATCTTCCCGGACCGGGCCACGAACCCATGTCCCCTGCATCGGCAGGCGGACTCCCAACCACTGCGCCACCAGGGAAGCCCAAGTTGTGACTACTTTTGACACTGGTCTCCAGCCAAGATCCATGTACAACTCTGTTCCACCCACCTCTCTTCCTTCAGCAGGTGCTATTCACGGCTGTCTCTTCCTCAGAGCAAAGGTTCCACTGGCAGATACACATTAAACAGAGATGCTCTGTGGAATCCCTGTATTCAAAGACCTTGCAACAGAACTACAGAAGGCTGCTTCACGGCAGCCAAAACTACTCTGTGAGGAAGCAGGAGGCAGAAGATGAAGCATGTGGCTTAGGTCCTTTTGTCCGCTTCCATTCTGCTGAAATCCCCTTCTGAGCAGAGATCAGATGATGTTGTTGATATTGTCGTCTTTCGTGTTCCCCATAATTAAGTGCTGGCTTCGTTAAATAATGTATGGAATGACTTAACGAACACAAATCTATTTGGAGTGCGCACCTGCTTTTTTCAAGTGAAATCAGCAAGTATTTATTTAGCCTTAAACTCTCAACCCTCCCCACTATATTCTTTCTCTGTGTCTCACCACCTTTTTCCAATTCTAGCTTCTTTTGATTCCTACCTCAAGACCCAATTAATCCTACTGTCAGAGTCTCTCCAGTTCCACATCATTGTCTTAAGAGACGCTATGTTCTTAGACCCCGAGAAGGCAGATAAGGTTTCATCCTAAATGGAAATGACAGCTGACTGTACTGCTTGCCTGGAATTCTGTGCTAAGACGAATACTAAGGATAAATCTGCAGCTCGTTAAGAAAAAAAATACCAATATCAATTAGTGATGCCTGTTACAGTCAAAGGTTCAGAGGCAGGCAACTGGACCTGTATTTAATACCCCCACAGAGGTTTGTGTCTACCTGTGAAGTTCCTTACGGAGGGTGCAAAGTGGCCTACATGAGACAACCTAGCTCCCCAAGCCCTGTGCGAGGGAGTAACATATGCACTGAACAGAGCAGAGATGAAATCAGGGAAGATGAGAAGAGCATCACCAGAATTCCAGAGGTAAGAGGGTAAGATGGCTCTGCCATTGTTAATGTCAACAGACTCACTCCAATCCTTGCCCGTCCTCAGTGATTTAGTCTACACGGTATCTGCACCTTTATGGAAACTGTTCCACCTCCTATTAGAAATGGGTAGAGTATGCATAGTACATACATACATAAATAGCTAGCATTATAATAGAGAAGAAAAGGATATCCATATTTAATGTGAATAACATAGGAGAATTAGGAGCAAATGGCTTCTTTAAGTTTTGATTGAAGCTGACTGGGCTAATCTCTTATTTATAATTTGTTTTTCAGAAACTCAACATAGAGCCACCATGCAAAAGAAAGGGGACTGCACCCCTCTGACTTCAACACTCTATCCCTGCCCCCTCTCGCCTCTTCTCCAAACGTTTCAACATCCTCACCGGGTCTGAATGTGGAAATTGTTGGTGGTTCCGGTGTGCTCATAGTCATGGATGGCAGCTGAGAAGATTATAGCAAAGATCTCCAGCTCTGTCAGCCAGTTCTGAAAGGGAGATTACAGAGCAATCAGATAATCTGTCTCCTTCTCAAAGTCTTCAGCTTGCTGACAACACACCATTGCTGCCTTTCCTCTCTGCAGCTGGCAAGCTACTGCCAAACACACATTTTCTGACAGACAGAAATGGGTTTTTTCCTTCTGTAGGAAGACTGGAAGATGTGTGATTTGAAAACAGCATGCCCAGCACAGTTGAAAGAGCTAACTAGTAGTTTTTATTTTATTTTTTCAAAGAAGCAAAAAACAATGAACATGAAAACTTTACAGCCCTCATTGCATCCTCTCCCAAATTCCAAATGAAGTTCCGAAGTAGACAGAGAAAAAAAAAAGAATTTGCTTCAACACAATACCAAAAACTAAGAGTAACAGAAAACCTAATGCCTATCCACTAGAAGGAGGATAGGTAGACACAGATGGAAAGATAACATCTGGTCTTCTGCCTTGTGCAAGCTGATGTTTGAAGAGACCTGTCCCCATCCACATCACCAAAACTGGCTGTAGCTCAGTGGTCCTCAAATTGTGTTCCCTGGAACCGCAGTGTTAGTTATCACCTGGAAAGTTGTTAGAAATGCAAAACCCCACCCCAGTCCCACTGGATCAGAAACTCTGGGTTGCAGCACACCAATCTGTGTTTTACCAAGCCATCCAGATAATTCTGATACACACTGGAGTCTGAGAACCACAGCTGTGTTTGAAGTTCCCTCAACCGACTTCCATTTCAGAGACTCTATGGATTCACTGATGCCTCCCCTCCCTTCTGTAAACCACACTGCTCAGTGCCCACAAGATGGAGCTTCCATACTCTCAGCTCACCCTTTGGTATCCCTGCTTACTTTTGTACTAGTTGAGTTAATGATTCCAAGTTTCAGTGTGGTTTATCCCAAACCCAATTTTAACAAATTGCAGTTATTATTATAATTATGTAATAAAATATAACCTAAACCAATAAAATGTGAATACAAAAAGTTATGTCCATAGAAGTTCAATGCTTTACACAGTCACTAAAAGAACTGGTATCATAATAGATGTGACAACTGGGAAACAGTAGAAAACAATTATAAAAATTTAGGGAGATTCTGCACTCAGTTTTCTTCATGAGAATCATTAAGTTCCCATTTCCTTTTAAAGAAATGACACTAGAAGTCTTAGACAGGAGCAGGGGTAATGCAAGACAAACATGGGAACCTAAACTGGAAGAATTCAGAAAGCAGCCTGGGTACTGAATTAAAGATTAGTGAATAAAATATATTTATTTGATTTAAGTTAATAAAATGATTTAAAAATGAACAGGTCAATTTTTAATAATTCTCACTTTAACTTTTTTCCAATTATTACTAATTTTCATCTTCACCTAAGAAACTTACTGAAATTATTACCTTCTTTGAAGATGGCTAAGGGAAAAATAAATAAACTACATACAACCTATGAAAAAAAGACTTCAGAGTTAAGGAAAGAATGAGCACAGAAATAGCTCAGGAAAAAACTACATTTAAAAAAGTGACTTCCATTCTGAGAAAGCCTCTGTGCCATTGCCTCAAAGTAGAGTGGCTACTGCAGATGGGAAGCCAGAAGCCACGTCTGTCAGTTGATAGTTTGTCTTGGGAACCAGGTGACTTCGGAGGATTTGTATTTCAAATTCTTTAAACAGAATTCTTTCTGACCATCTCTCACTAAAGGACAACCCAGACTACCTTGTTTTTCTTCTGGGTTATCAAGTGCTACAGTCAAAACTAAATGTTGGGGGAAGGGACCAATAGTGTCTAAAAGTTGTGGATGTCTTCCCACTCTAGGCAAGGAAGAGAGATAGGTGATTCCTGTCAGAGCTGCTGGGATTGAGAGTATTTGGGACTGTGCTTACTTAAGGGGAGAGAGATTTCTGTAATGCTATTTCCCAAGTCTTGGGACATTGATGGACCCAATGACTGGATAACTGTCTAGCAGCCTGTGTTTTAGCCTTTCCTCACCTCTCACCTAATTGGGTAATCTGAAGCCCCTCCCCTCAATGAACTCTGACCTATAGCCTCTGAGAAAATAGCTCACAGACTGGGCCCTCCCTAACCATCCATCTTACTTCTTACGTATGTAAATTTCTGTAGTGGCTATCTTATGTAAGATACAATAAAAAAATTATTGTACCTAGTTTCTATTAAGTGTTAAAATGTTATGAAAATGTAAAACAAAAACAAACAAACAAACAAAAATGATTTCTAGCAGAATCCAGCATGAAATGTCAGGAAACGTTTTGGAATCCTTGATAATACGTTGCAAAATACAAATTGATGTACTACTAGGAGCAGAAAGACACAAGGAGAAAACAGAATAAGATGAAAAGTCAACAGAATTAAATAAAAAAGAGATGGGTAAATAAGTGCAGACTGCAAGAAAACTGAAAAACTCGTCTGAAAGCAGCAAAGGAAATCATCCTCATCAGGGTTAACACTTACGGGAGCTCACTTTGTGTCGGCTTATTTATACATAGAAACTCATACAATACATACAAGTCCATAAAGGTAGGTACTCTGTCATCCACGTTTCATAGATGAGAAAACTGAGGCTGGGAGAGGTTCAGTAACTTACCCAAGGTCTCAGAGCTAGTCCTGAGACAAGCCACACCCTCTGACTCCAGAATTCTTACTTATAATTTTTAAGTCACATTTCCTTTGGGTCGTTGTTCATGTGTTTACTCAATTCTTCATAAAATTACATAGGTATGATTTTATATTACAAATTTTCTTGATATTTTCCATTCATATGTACTTTTCTCATTTTGGCAATGTCTTTCTTTTCTTCCCCAACGCCCTGTCCCCACCCATCTGCCCCAACTCCCTCTACCCACTCCCAAGTACCAATGTATCTCTTTCTCCAAGTTCATGCCAAGTTAATTTAACATGTTAAAATAAGATCATGAATGGGAGACAGTGTACCATCTAAATAAATCTGAATCACAGAGCATCAGCCCAGCCAGCAGAAAGTGTCTAAGTAATTACATAATCACAGTTCTCACAAACAGCAGTGTAACTCCTGTCCTTATCCAAATATACTGATAAAATCCTATCTTAAGTGTAACTTACTTCTAACAAACCAGAATCAACAAATGATTAAATGAACAAACAATAAAACCGTAATGAAGATTGGACTGAGCAAGAATGGAATTAGGCATTTTCAGAATGAACAATGAAGCAAGTCCCAGTGGCAAAAGCTGATTCATCACCAGTAAGGAAATGATTCCCTTTAGTGGAGCAGGAATGAGGGTTGATTAGGGCCCTATGATGACAGGCATTAAAAGCCAAAGGAACACAAACCAGGTTCATTAGGCAGTGAAGTTTACATGCAAGAGAGTAATATGGTCAGCATGCCACTGAAAGGGAGAAAGAAGAGCTGAGAGCAGAAAGGAAAGAAATAAGAGCTGAACTTTTGGATTGGAAAGTCCTTATAGAATGTACAGACAGTATGGAGGTAGAATCCTTAGAGCTGAGCAGTTCACTGAATGCAGAGGGGCAGGAAGAGGCTGCAGTCAAAGAAAACAATGCATTCAAGATGACCGTGACATTCCTAGCCTGAGCGGAAAGAAAAAATGGTGGGTGGCATTAGATGGCAGGATTAATAGAAACAGAGAAAGTGGGAGAAGCTATTTTGAGGGAAATGGGATTTAATATTTTAATATAGCTCAGATTTCCTTGCCTTTTCCAAATTCATTATTACTATGAACCCCGAAGGTTTTATGACCATCCATAAAATGTCAGAAATCTAAGTCCTGTGACAATTTTATTCAAGATTTATCAAACTGTGACAAGTACAAGTCACAGATCCTATCCAGAATTTCCCTACCTACAAAATATGAGTGTCACAGCTAATTCAATGACAGGGATACCTTGACAACTGGTAAAGGTAGACTTTGAATTCTGCTGTGTAGGACTCAGGAGAGCAAGCTGTGCATGTATGTGGGTTAGGGGGGACACGTGGGGGGCAGTGAAAACCTGAAGGAAAAGACACGGATAATTCCCCATTGCTAGTGGAGACATTATTAGCAAGTTCTGACTTCGATAGGTAAATGATAGAGTTTCTTTAGTAATCTGTTTCCAACTCTTATTGGTTTTCTATTGCTCCCTTAACAGATTACCATGAATGTAAAGCACACACTCCCATTTACTGGCACACGGTTCTGTAGGTCAGAAGCCAGCACCATGAGGCTGGATTTTCTGGTGAGGACCTCACAAGGCTGAAACCAAGGTGTTGGCAGGCTGTGTTCCTCCCAGAAGCTCTGTGGAAAATCTGCTTCCAGGTGCACTCAGGGTACTGGCAGAATTCATCTCCTTCTCATGCTTTCCACTTGGGTCCTCCATCTTCAAGCAACAGCTGATTGAGTCCTGCTCACCCTTCTTCTGTCACATCTCTTGACTTTTAAGGACTCATGTGATTACACTGGGCCCACCTGAAGAATCCAGCATAATCTCCCTAGTTTAAGGCCCCCTGATTAGCAACCTTCTGTATCTGCAGAATCCCTTTTGCCATCTCATGTAACTTATTCACAAGTGTGACATCAGAGGGCAAAGGTCATGGGGGCCAAAATTCTACTGACCACAACCTTTATAAAATTACTTAGCACCAAGATGCCATTTAGATAGATGTCCTTAGTGTTTCCCTTGTAAATACAATGATGTCATATATGATCAAAAGAATAAGATATACAGCTTCTCCCTTCTAAAAAAAAATAAGCAAAGGGAAAATTAACAGCACCTTTCCTGATAAAAGCAATGAAAGGGCCAGAGGACAGGTTTGGAGTCTGGAATCTTTTGACCTAACTCAAAAGCAGACTGGAGCTCAGAGTGTGATTCATATCTATTCAATCAACAACTCTTCAATCTAATTCTGTTCAAGGATTTTCTCTTAGACGTGAGCAAAATCATTATGAAAAGATTCAAGCATCTCCTAGGCATCTTAGCTAAGCAATAATGAGTAATATAAACAGATTACAATGAGTAATACTGTTGATGTTGAAGCCCAGGCACCACTTTATCAATGGGATATTTTTATTCCCTATGTGTCTTACAGTTTATAAAGCTGAAATGCTCTCCAGCATTTTCCCCCTCTTGGTTTGTAATGAAAGGTTAGTGTAACAATATGTTCTCCATTCATCAGAATGCTTCCTACTGTTTTCGTAAGCTTGCAATGAAAGAAGCTTGTTTTGAGCTGCGTTTCCAAGAGTGGGTGGGAAGTAGTTTCTATATTTAAGAATTATTCTGAATATGGCCTGAATTGATAATGAAAATTCAATGGCAAATGAGCTCATTTAAGAATAGTATGCAGTACATCATGATCATTGGCTGCTATGATATAACATCTATGTAATGATAACTTGCATTAGTATAAAGACTTGAGAGTTTTTCTAGGGGGTAAAAAGGCTGTGTATGATTCACCTTTATATCTCCAAAGTACAATGTACACAGTAGGTATTAACTAAAGATATGTCAAACAGATGATTTCAAAGTACATTTTCACATCCATTTTGATCCTTACCACAGTACTTTGAAGTACCACATGAGGATACTGAGGTGTAAGAATATAAGGGGTCCTTTTTTGCCACCAGCATTGCAGAAGCATGGCTAAATATTTAAACTTTTATATTTTATATTTAAATATTAGACTGAAACCAAATCCTGGCTCTGCTACTGTATTAGTTTGCTAGAACTGCCATAACAAAATGACACAGACTAGGCAGCTTAAACAACAGAAATTTATTTTCTCAGAGTTCTGGAGGCTAGTAGTCCAAGATCAAGGTTTTAGGAGGGTTGGTTTGTGGTGACAGCTCACTTCCCAGCTTGCAGAGGGCCACCTTTTCTCTGTATCCTCACAAGGTCTTTCCTCAGTACACATGCATGTCTGTGTCCTAATCCCTTCTTCTTATAAGGACACCAATCATATTGGTTTAGGGCCCACCCATAAGACCTTATTTTACCTGAATTATCTCTTTAAAGGCTCTATCTCCAAATATAGTCACATTCTGAGGCACTGGAGATTAGGACTTCACCACATAAATTTGAGGGAGGGGGAACAAAATTCAGCCCATGCCAGAGACTTTACGATAGGAGAATCTTAACTCTGTCAATGTGTTTCCTCCTATTTTTCCATGGAATTTGTGCCATTTTCTTTTTGATTTATTTATGTAATCTGGATCTTAATCCTTGCTCTCTATGCATTTTCCTCAAGTACTTACTTCATTATGGTGATTTTTTTTTATTCTACAGAAGGCTTTAATTTCCATGTACTCAAAATAATCAATATTTTGTTATATAACTCATGTTTTGAGGCTTATTTAAGGATTTCCTTTTTCAAGCCTATACACATATCCTCATATCTTCTTCTAATATAATCAAAATTTTATGCTCACATCTTTAATTCATTTGTCTGATATTTGGTGAATGATTTCAAGTAGGACAAAAACAGTATGTTTTTTCCAAATGAACTGTCCCCAAAACATTTTTTGAACTGAGTAATTTTCCCTCTAATATTGTTTTCTATAGACGTATCCTCACCTTCTCACCTGCGATTCTGTCCTTATACTCCAGTCCATGTTCCATCCCCACCAAACTACTGGGACTGGTCATGACAAGGGCACCAATGACTTCCATGTTACCAAAGGCAGTGGTCACTTCTCTGTCCTCATCCCACTAGACCTTTCAGTATGTCCCGCATAAGTCACAGTTTTCTTTGGAGCACTTTCTTTCCTTGGTGTCCATAACCCCACACTCTCTTGGGTTTTGTCCAATGTTACTGGCCATACTTTTTTAGTTATTATTGTTGGCTCTAATTCTTTACCCTCATTTTAAACTTTAGAACTGCTCCAAGACTCACTTCAGAGCCCCTCTACTTTTCTATTTATGCCGTCTCTTTATATCACGTCATCTGGTTCCATGTTCTTAAATAATATTGATATGCCCCTGAATGCTTAATCTCCATGTCCTTCCCTGACCCTTCTCCAGAACTCTAGACTCCTTAGTTTTCTTCCTGCTTGACATCTCCACAATGATATCTAATAAGGATCTTAAACTCAACATGTCTGAATCAAAACTCTTGACTTCCCTTCCCCTAAAGCTTGCTTTGCTACCAGGTTCTCTCATCAACCCTGTTTATCAAACCCAAAAATCTAAGATGTCCTCTTGATTCCTCTCCTTAGTGTTCCAAATCCTATTCACCACCCAATTCTTTTAACTCTACCTCAGAAATAGAACTTTTGGTCTCTATATCCCAGCAATGTCCTTCCTAGTCCAAACTACCATTATCTCACCAGTATCTCTTCTAACAAGCCACCTCAAGATCCATTCTCCACAGTAATCCTTGTCTAGTCTTTATCAGATCATCTCATTCCATTGTCAAAACCCTTTAGTTGCCTCACACTGTACTTAGAATAACACTGGAACTCATTACCCAGGCCTACAAAGCTGACCTGGTCTGACTCCCATTTTCTCCTCCAACTTTATCTTGAACCTCTGTCCCCTTCATGTGCTTGCCTTATTACTGCTCCTCGAATGTAGCAAAGCTGCTCTCTCACGAGGGACTTTTTTTTTTTTTTTTTTTAAGTTGAGGTATAACTGACATACAACATTACATTAGTTTCAGATGTACAACACAGTGATTCAATATTTGTACATATTGCAAGATGATCACCACGGTAAGTCTCCACACCACACACAGTTATAGAATTTTTTTTCTTGTGATGAGAACTTTTAAGATCTACTCTCTATGCAACTTTCAAATCCACAATACAGTATTATTAACTATAGTCACTATACTGTACATTACATCCCCATGGCTTATTTTATAAATGAAAGTGTATACATTTTCACTCCCTCTAGTCATGAGGGACATTGTACTAATACTGCACTAATTCTGCTGGCATACCTTCCTCAGTTCTTAGCATGGCTCAAGCCTAAAATCACAACTGTCTCAGATTAAACATTACTTCTGGAAAGGTGCCTTTCCTGACTATATAATAAAACTCCCAGTTTTCCCTATGTGGGTGCCCTATTTTAATACTCTGCAGAACACTAGTGATATTTTCTTGTTTACTTTTTCATTTGTGTTCTATCTGTAACCTCTCACTAGAATGCACGTTCTGTAAGAGCACCAATGTATCTCCATCCTGTAAAGAAGTACCTGGCACATAAAAAGTGTTCAATAAATATTTGGGTTCAGTTTTTTAAATTCCACTCAATTCCATTGATACATTTGTCTATTTTTGCACAAATGCCACACTGTTTTTATTACTATAGCTTCAGCAGATATTTTAACATCTAGTAGAGTAAGAACTACCCCACCACACACATTGTCTTTTTCAAAACTGTTTTTTCTAAGGTTGTTAAATATCTATTTTACATAAATTTTAGACTCAGCTTATCATGTTTCATGTTAAATCCTACTAGAATTTTTATTGGTATTGCTTTGAATCTATAAACAATACTTTGAGGAAAATTGACATCTATTTAATACTGAGATTTTCCATTAAAAACATGGTGTATTTCTTCACTTATTTAAACATTATTATTATTATTATTATTTTTTTTTTGCGGTACGTGGGCCTCTCACTGTTGTGGCCTCTCCCGTTGCAGAGCACAGGCTCCGGATGCACAGGCTCAGCATCCATGGCTCATGGGCCTAGCTGCTCCACGGCATGTGGGATCTTCCCGGACCGGGGCACGAACCCGTGTCCCCTGAATCGGCAGGTGGACTCTCAACCACTGCGCCACCAGGGAAGCCCTAAACATTATTTTTGTACCCTTAATTTAATTTTACAGTCTCCTTTTCATTAATTTTGAAGTTCTTCATGGGTAATTTATAGATTTTTTAATAACTGTTGGGAATGCATGTCTTTCTACTATACTTGTTAATTTCCCGTGTATAAGACAGCTATTTTATCCATATCTTATTGAGGCCTTTTATATGATCTAATAATTTATAGTTGGCTTTTTTTGTTGTTTTTTAAAGGAGATGATCAAATTATTTTCATAGGATGCTTCTTCAACTTTTGTAGATACCATATTGCACTGCCTGAGATCTCCAGAAAAATGCTCACTAGCAATATTAATATCAGCATCCCTGTTTTGCTCCATGCTTTTACTGAACCACCATTAACTATGACGTGTGCTCTAAATTTTGGGCAAAACTATCATATTAAACAGGTTTCCTATGTAGTGTTTCTAAAATTTAAAAAACAGCTCTTTAAGCAATATTTTTAAGAAATCAGCTTTACAATAAGGAAAAAATGAAAACTGCTGAGAGGTTTGGGGGAAATCTTTAATAACAACACTTCCTAACTGTTGAGCTTCCTTTATGAGACACAGCATTTCATACTTTTGATACTTTATTCCTAACCAACACAGTACTTTTACAGACAGAGTATTTTTCACTATTTTAGAAATGAGGAAATCCTGACTCAGAGATTCAAGCAATTTATCATAGATCACAAAATCTAATAAGTAATTATGCAAGGATTTATATGCAACTATATCTAGCTCTAGAGCCCACACTCCTCCCACTTTATTCCATATTTAATATGAGATATTAGACCAAGCCTCTCAACACACCCTAGCAGAAAAAGATAACAAATGTGTACTGGGTTTATGGGTTAATTAATAACCACACCCCCCAAAAATGTCTATCTCCATGTCAATTCAGAAGATTTCAAAGTAAAAAGTCACAGTGTCTATTTACTATAGAGACCTAGCTGTTTGTCACTAACAGCTATACATTTAAAGTGAATGGCTTATATTAAGGTAAAGAAGGCAAAGGCACAGATAACCAAGTTGAGTAGGTCTGTTAATGCAATGAATTATAGAACAGAGATTCAAAAATATCTAAAGAGCTAAAACGTTCAAAACAAGCAAGAAAATTCCAAATGGTTGGAGGTAAAGACTAATCCTTAGGTTCAAAAAAATCAAATGCATATAAATGAAAATAAACAGAGTCCTTGTGAAAAAGATCTACTGGTTTAAACCAAAAGCTAACTGTGTATAGCATGGTTCCCAAGTATACTCAATATAATTTCAATATGCATGGTTATCATTGTAACTGACCATAGCAAGAGATTAATAGTACCACTCTCCATACCTGGAAATACATATTTAGTTATAGAAATTATATTTAACTTGGCCATAGCCTAGTAAGGATACAAGGCACTACCAGATATTTCTTTCATCAAGTCCAAGATGGAGAAAAATTCAAAGGCAATAAGGAACCCCAAGACTTTCCATGATTGGTTAGATAATTACTGGGGAACAGGCAGTCCATGAAACAATGCACTTCTTGTGGGTTCAACCTCATCAGAATAGAAACAGCCTCCAATTCAAAAAAAATTATCACATCTTTTGTGTAATCTAAGAGTTTCTATCTGTACTTACTGCTACTCCTGTCTTATAGAGGAGGTAATGCACAGTCTGTGTAACGTCGGCAGCGTGCATCAAATTGTGGTAAGGGTTTTTGTGCTTGCTGTATCCTACTTCCAGGGCCTCCACAAATGAGACAAGTGCAGAAATGGGGATCTGAAAGAGAGCGGCAAGGTTAATTAGCTAGTGATTTAGCAGCTTTGAGTGACGATGCAAAAGTCTAAGGTACTCTAGCTGCCTCTTTCTGAAGGCGTAAGATATCATATGAGGACATTAGAACTTTTCTAAGTTAATAAAAGTCACTGAACAAAGTATTGGATAATTTGAAAATCTAACTGGACGCCCCTGATCCACCCTGCAAATTGTTCTTTGTTCTCCAGTTCAGAGGCCCAGGGTAATGACACAGGATCATCTCAAGGACATTGAGGGCAAAAAGGTAGGTGCTCATTTATTTCTCAGGCAAAGGCTCAAGTCTTTATTTCCTGAGAAATAAATGAACACATAGTATGCAGCATCTCATTTACTTGTGGGAAAACATAAGTACACAAAGATCTTAAGCTATAAAATGACTGCAGACAAACACAAGCTGCCGCCTTCTGAAAACTGCACCCTTTAGAAGGAGTGATGTATACACTGGACAGCTGAGAAAAAAAAAAAACCAAAACACAAGTGATAGTCTGTTCTATAACAGAAACAAGCTGTGTTCTTGTGTTTATTACTTGGCAATTTATTATTGGTGCCTTGCAATTTGGAAAAATACTTCCAGTTATCCTAGCCGCTTTCTGTCTCAAATATGTGTAACACACACACCTTCGTTTCCTATTTGGCAGAAAGTAAGCAAGTGCAGAATGCCTGTACAAAATAAGGAGACTCGGAAAACATTCATTGTATAGTTTTCTGGATCAGTTCCTTGGCTTGGGGTAAATTATCAATTACAAGACTGGGGGAAAAGGAGAGAGTGTATGTTCCAGGAGACTAGAAATCACATTCATAAGAAAAAATGAGGAAAATACTACTACAGTGCTTCATGAGAATCCACACTATGTTCTTCCTTGGGCACATTGTTCCATATTTACTATTTGTGGATTTTTAAAATTTAAATATAGCCTTTTAGATGTGAGAGATTAATTCATTATCATTTTAAAAAATGAAGATCCAATGAACCTCGGTTCTTTGGGCTGTTCTTTGGAGATCTATGAGCCACTGAAATGCTAGGTAAAGGTGTGTGCATATGCACGGGAACTTTCTTCTGAGGTCTTGAGGAGCCATCGGCTCTTCAAGCAGGTTTCTGATGCAAAAGAAATTAAGGACCATTGCCATAAAGTGCTTATGGCTATGTAAGAAAGATATCCCAAAATGTGCACTCCTTAGGAAAGTGATAAAGAACCATGCTGACCAGAGAAATCAATATGTTATACAGAAAAAGACCTGCATTTTCCGGAGACTCATCCATATGATGAGAGAAATGTAACTGGCAAGATATGACAGATGCCAGCAGATGATGCTCAAGTTCTCTAGAGAACCAGACCCCACCCCCAGAGTCTGTGGAATTAGAAGGCCGAGGAGGTGGAACACTGGAATCGATTCATGCTCTTTACTTAAAGGTGAAGAATTAATTTGAAGCATGAATGGCTGGGAAATACCAATGATCTGTCACAGATGATAAGTGAGAATATCTGTGTGAATTTGAGCCAAGTGGCCAAAAGAGAAGTTTCTGGAGATAACAGACGGGCACTCTGTCTCCATTCCTGTCTCCTTGCTGGTGGTGGTCATTAGCACACGAAGTCTCACTGAAATGAGATCTGTGGGCAGAGCCGGCGGGGGATCTCTGCTGGTTCAGGCTTCCAGCCATACTTCTAGGATGACTGGGATCTAAATGGGCAGCTCCAGCCTCTCCCCTGCTGATGAGCCCACCAGACAAGGGAGTAATGAAAAGTTCCCACCACAGAGGAGTTCATGGCAGTGGCTGTCCAGATGATGCTTCCCAAGTCACCCCAGAGAGTTTTCAGTCTACATTAAAAGGATTCTCTTGGTCTTAGCCCCAAAATCATGCAAGGATGGACAAATGTGTGCAGTTTTTTTTTTTAATTAGACACTGACCTTGAAACGGCTGATCAGATCATAGCGTGTGAGTAATTCATAGAAAATGAATTTCAGTGCATGATCCCCGCTGGCTTCATTGAGGGAAAAGACATTAAAGGACCACTTGTCCACATCCTACAGGAGAGGATGGAGAGAAATAATTCATTAGTTGGTAGCCACTTACACAGCTACTAATCTCCCTACTTTGGAGTTAGCCCACAGCACTCACCTAGGTATTTACAGCCTAAGACTCTAATACCCTTTCCACTCTCAAACTGTTTCCAATATGGCAGTCCTACATAGCATTTACTGATGCAATATTCAATAGTTTTATTAGTAATAACAATAGCTCTAATTTATTAGGTACCTACCATATGCTAGGCATTCTGATCAGTGATAAACATGTAATCTTTCCTGAAGACAACTCTAAGTGGTAGGTATGATCAGTCACATCTTACAGATGAGAAAACTGAGAAGTTACCTAATTTCCCTAAGACCCATGGCAAGCCAGTGCTAGGGACAAAACACGAACACATGTTCAACTGATGCCTAAACTCAGGCTCTTTCCATTAACCTTCTATTATCTCTGCCGAATTCCAAAATTTTAATTGATTTCACAATAACCTAGGGTGTTCCCTACTCTAAACTTCTCCCAAGCCCCATGATACTATCTACTGACTTCCTCTTAGTCCACCATTGAGAATGCTAACCCACTTAAAAGTGTTCAGAAACATGCATGATGTATATCACAAAGTAATGTGTCACCTCAACAATCCAGACTGCTGAGCTGAAACCAAGGAGAGAGCCCTCATTTCACGGGATGGAAAAATGCTACCACTTCTGGAGTCACTGATCTGGGGACTGAGCCCTCAAATCTGTAAGTCACTTTACTGAAAAAGTAAAACTAAGGGCTAAGCTGAACACACTCCTCACACACCACTCCTGAAGTTCAAAGCCTTATCTGTCCATAAATAGCGACTCTAAAATATATGTAAACATTGCCTGATGTGTCTTTGACTTATAACTAGCTACTTGTGGGTGTTATGAACAAAGGTGTGTTTAAGCAATAATTAAAGCAATAGTATTTGGTTTCTCAGTATACCAAGAGTCTCCCTTTCAGTGGCTAAGGAAAGTGTGCTGCCATGAGTGTGACAATATGGACCCATATGAGACCACATTGAGTTCAGGCTAGGTGTCAGATGGTCCCCTGGAAGAGACCTTGGCTCTCAGGAACTGCTGGACCCAGTGACTCCCACCTCAGCCCTCACTGCATTCCAACATCATCTATCCATCCCAATCCTGTCCCTCTCCCAATATCCCAACCATCAAGATCACCCCAAGACCATGAACAGCCTCTCTCATGGATGCCAGGGCACAGGAAAACCAAATTGTATACAGGTGAAACCAAATATTTCCAAAAGGGTTTCAAATAGATTGTTTCAATTCACACTTAGTGGTAACCACACCTCAGCCTTCAATAATTTCTCCTCCATTATAATAACTAAAGAAATAGCTACAAGTATTAAGGACATTTTCTGTGCCAGGCACAGTGGGAAGTGTTGATACACATTTGCAAACCCTCACAACTCTAGAAACAGGCATCACTTTCCCCAGTTTCACAGATGGCAACCTCAGAGAGATGAAATGAAGTGTCTAATGCCAACTGGTAGCAGAACCAGGTAATAACCCCACTGACACCCCTTGGTGATACCATTACTGACAGATGACATTGTAAACTCAATGAATACATGCTGTGACCCAAGCCTCATGCCCTAAATACCCCAATAGGGCCTAGGCCATAGACAGTGGGGTCATTTAAGATTAATCCAAGACCTAAAGCTTCACCTTGGCTACTGTAATTGGCATTGTCATGACAGCCACTGTCTAGCCAATAGTCCTAAAGAAAAGTCCACTGACAACTCAGTAGATAGGAAAACCCTTTGTCATATCTGACAATTTTTAATCCTCTTCACTGGAATGACTGAAAAAGAGAAGAGCTCTCTAACACTGGAAATCAAGAGATTATCATAGTAAAAAGTCAAGATTTATTCTGAATATTAAGTCTTAGAGAAACAGAAGGATGAGTAAATACAGACAGTGAGATAGACATTCACTCCAGCCCCTCATTTTTGGGAAGACTTAGCTGTGATTCTCAAATTTCAGTGTTCTTTAGAACCACCTGGGGGTACTCAGAAAAAAATGTCGATTCCCTGGTGGAGGGCTCTGCAGAATCCTGGCTTGTGGCCTGGAATCTGCATTTTAACAAGCACCTTAAACTATTCTTCCTTTCTTAGCAAATTTGGCCCAAGCACCATTCCTGTGGAAACACTGCATGAATTTACTATTAGTCTAAAGTGAAGAAAGCCTGAACCTCCTCATTTCCTCCCGCTTTAAACCTGGAGTCTGTCCAGAGTGTCTCTTCCTGAGTCACACAACAGATGCCCTTCTAAAGAACAGCACAATTCTACATTTCCAATAACCCCACCTTAGAAGGTTAGAGATAAAAC